>NC_090924.1:861131249-861434279 GCF_040938575.1 Ambystoma mexicanum | reverse complement strand
TGCCGTACATGGGCATCACAAAACCTTTGGGGGCGCACTTGATGGCAGCGGCCTAGGATAAGATTCAGGTGGGGGAATTTGTGGATGTTTTTAAGCTGCTCCATAGGGAAGTGAGAGCAAAGGAGGGGTCTAAAGAAGAAGAGAGGGAACTGGCTTCGTGCCCAAGTGTCCCAGTGACTATTGAGAATTGGACGTCAGCATTTATTATTTATGCCAGCGTATATTGTGAGAAATTCCCGGAGAGATGCGTGGCTCTGCTAAAATATATGGATGTAATTAGGAAGGCATTTATGAGTTTTGGGGGCTTTGCGTGGGTGCGCTACGATGAGGAATTCAGAGCAAGAATGGCTTTGGACAGTCAGGCTGTCTGGGGGGAATAGGCATGGATCTTTGGCTGCAATGGATGGCTCCAACGAGGCCTGCACCGACATTGCACAAAGCAAGTGGTCTGCCTGTGCCTTTCCGGCCCTTTCTTGGTCGCCCGCCCATGAGGGGGGAGAGGGAGGAGGCAGAGGGCAGTCCTCAGCAGCATGTTGGGCATTTAACGAGGACGGCTGCACAAGGAACTTATGTAGGTTCAGGCATGAGTGTAGCAAATGTGCAGGAAAACACCCTCTCACTCAGAGTTTCTAACAGGGAGACAGGGGGAGGAGGAGAGGATCTGGTAGAGGGGTTGGGGGGAAAAGCTTTTACTCCAATTAAATTGGATGTGCTGCAGAAATGGTTGCAATTTTATCCGGACAGGGAAGGGGCTAAGAATTTGAATGAGGGGTTTTGTCAGGGCTTCAGGCTGGGGTATCAGGGCCCGAGGGTGCGTCGGTGGGCTGAAAACATGAAGTCAGCCAAGGAAAATGTTGAGGTGGTAAGACAAAAATTGGGTAAAGAAATAACAGCAGGGAGGATAGTAGGGCCATTTGATGATCTGCCGGGTGACTTAGTTATAACCCCACTGGTGGTGGTGCCCAAGAAAGCCCTGGGGGAGTTCAGATTGATACACCACTTGTCATAGCCTGAGGGCATGTCGGTCAATGATTTCATTGCCCCGGAAGAATGTGGTGCTGTATATGCAAGTGTGGATCAGGCGGTGGATTTGGTGAGGAAAGAAGGGCACAGGGCCTTCATAGCCAAGTGTGACATTAAGGCGGCTTTCAGGTTGTTGCCGGTGCACCCGGAGGATTTTTGGCTGTTAGGTTTGCAATTTGAGGACCGCATATACATAGACAAAGCTTTGCCAATGGGGTGCGCAATTTCCTGAGCGTTGTTTGAGCATTTCAGTTCTTTTGGTTGGGAGAGTGTTCTGCATTACCTGGATGATTTTCTGTTCATTCGCGGGGCAGAAAGAGAGAGAGAGTGCAAGGAGATGCTAAAGTTGTTTCAGGAGTTGATGGGAGAGTTGGGGGTGCCTCTAGCAGAAGACAAAACAGAAGGGCCGGCAGTGGTGTTGACATTTCTAGGAATTGAACTGGATTCAGTGGCCCTGACCTCACGCTTGCCGCACGACAAGGTGAGCAAATTGGTAGGACTGCTGGAGAAAGCAGTGGGGGCCTAGAAAATGATGCTAGTGGAAATGCAGAGATTGATGGGGCATTTGAATTTTGCATGCTAGGTGGTGGCACCAGGGTGGACTTTTTGTAGGAACATGGTGTAGTCTATGGCGGGAGCGAAGTGCCCACATCATCGGATAAGAGGATCAGGTGCAGTACGGGAAGATTGTAGAATTTGGCTGCGTTTTATTGAGAGCTTTAATGGAGTGTCCATGTGGTTGCAGGGAGATCCGGTTACATGGGAGGTACAGATATTCTCTGATGCAGCAGGAGCGGGAGGTTTCGGAGTTTTCTGGGGAGGAAAGTGGTGTGCGGAGAAGTGGCCATCCCTTTGGTTGAAAGAAGGAAGGAGTATAGCATTCCTTGAATTTTTCTCTTTGTTGGTGGCATTGGAGTTGTGGGGGAAGGATTTGCAGAATAAGAAAGTGAATTTCAACATTGACAACGAATGCGTGGTTCATGCAGTGAACAGGCAGTGAGCAAGGGATCAGAGGGTGGCAAGACTGATGAGAGAGTTTGTTCTGCGTTGCATGGAATGGAATGTGGTGTTTAAGGCAACACATGTGCCAGGGAAGGATAATGGCATCGCTGATGCATTATCTCGTTTTCAATGGCAGAGATTCTGTGGATTGGCTCCAGATGCGGATCAGGAGGGGCAGCAGATTCCAGAGGAGCTGTGGAAGATAGGAAGCTGAGAGCGCTTGCTTTGGTGGAGGGTTCGCTGGCCTCGGCATCTAGGGAGGCATACAGGAGGGCTTGGGAGGATTTTATAGGAAGGGGAGCTTGTAGTTGGAAGGGTAGGTGGGGTACGGAAGAGCAGAGAAGGAATGATGTCATGAACTTCCTCTTGAGGTGCATGGACAGGGGCTGGTCTAGGGCAACTATAACGGGGAAATTGGCCGGGATTGCTTTCTATGGGAAATGGTTTGGGGTTTTTAGCCGAGCGGTGGGGAAATGGTAAACAGGATGTTGGAAGGATGGGCAAGGGAAAGTAAGAGGGATAAGGATAAGAGGAGACCGTTATCGGCGGAATTGCTAAAGAGGCTGAGTCAGGCTTGGGGGGCGGGTTTGCTGGTTGGCATGGGAAGAGGAGCTGTTTGTGACTTGTTTTACTTGGCTATTCTTTGAGGCTTTTAGGGTTTCTGAGTTGGTGGGGGAAAAGTGGGATAGGGGGACTGCAATGGGAAGATGTTCAATTTACAGAGTCAGGTTTGGACATCTAGATCATGAGGTCTAAGACGGATCAAAAAGGAAAGGGCTCTTGGGTTTTGCTGGGTTGAGGGAGCAAGGATGTATGCCCGGTTCCGACTGGTTTGATGTAGAAGGAGCGTTGTGGAGGAAGGATAGGTTTGGTTTTTCAGCATGAGGATGGGGCGCCGGTATCAGCGGCACAAGTTCTGGGGGTATTGTGAAAGGCTCTGGTAGCGGTAGGGGAAAAGGCAAAGGAGTTTGGAACACATTCCTTTAGGATAGGTGCAGCATCTGAGGGTAGTAGGTTGGGTTTTCAGAGGATAAGGTGAAAAGTTTGGGGCGTTGGAGGTCCGGGAGATACAAAGGGTATGTCAGGGATTTGGGTAAAGGGGATGTTTGAAGGAAGGCTGCAAGGGACCTAATGAGAACGGCAGGTGTTAGGATGGTTTAATTTGTACGTGATTTTGTAATTTCTTTTTCAGATGCTGCTCGGAAGGGGGGTCAGATCGCACAAGTCTGGATTGTCGGGCATTCTATTGTTAAGTGGGTGGGGAAAGAAGAGGAGAAAAGGGTTTTTGGCAGGCCATTGGGTTGCAGCTATAAAACTGTTTTGGTAAGGTGGTCCGGTTTAGGGTGGCTTTGATGGGATCAGTTACTTTCTATGTTGGCTGGGTTGAGGGAACGCTTTGGGGCTCCAGATGGGGTGATTATTCATGCCGGGGAAAATGACCTGGTAAGGGATACGGGTGTGGCTCTTCTGAGAAAAATGAAAAGGGACATTGTTATGGGTCTGAAAAATGTAGCCGCAAGCATCTGTAGTGTGGACTAAGTTGTTGCCGCAGAGAGTTTGGAGGGGAGCGGGAAGCGAGGGAGCGATAGAGCGGGCAAGGAAGGGGATAAACAGAGAGATGGTAAAATTGTGTGCCTCAGTGGCGGTACAGGTTTTGGACCACAAGGAAATAGTTCATGAAGGGTTCATGATATTTAGAGAGGATGGTGTACACTTGTCGGTTTATGGGAATAGTCATTATCTGGCGGACTTGAGCTTGTTGCTGGGAGATTGGTTAAGGAGTTCGAAGTAAAGAGAACTGGTGGGGGTGGGTGGGGCAGAAAGAACACCTCGGTGGAGGGTTTTTCTGGTGCCGCGGGCATGGCCCCTTTAGATGTGGTGGGAGGGAAGCACAATGGGGGAATGGCACTAGAAAGGATGGGGTGGTGCTGTTTGCACAGCGGGCCACCCCGGGGGAACAGGCATTGAACCTAGAGGAGCATGGCCCCGGGGAGAAAGTGGGACACCTGGAGAAGTGGTAAGGAAACGGTAGGGCCCAAGGGATAGCTAGGGAGGAAGATGAATTATTTATTTATTTTTTTGTTGGGGAAAATGAAAATGTTTAATTATTAATTGGTTGTTAAAATATTTTGTTAGTCTGTAAGGACATGTAGCCAGGTAAGCGGTTAATTGTAAGCTTTGGCCTGTCACATTAAAGCAACCTTTTCCACTTTAAATGAGTCTGGGTTTTTGTGCAGTAAGCCAAAATGGGTATGATATAACTTGTGAGTGGACCATCGCTCAACACACCCACAAATTCCTTTGTTCTTCCTCATTCTGCATTTTCCACCTCCTATTTGGGTCTCTGCGTAGGCCCGGCACACACTGTGCGAGGTGTCTCACGCAAGGCGCTCGACAGCTCGCAGAGGCGTGCCGAGCCTGTGTGGAGTCCCTGCAAGTCCCGGGGAAGTGCTGCAAAGTTGATTCCATGAATCGACTGACAGGAATTTGCATGCAAAATGGCATGCAAAGTCTCGATTCTCCCTGCAAATTATTCCATGAATTAGGACCATAGTAACCCCCTTCAAATAGCAATATTTCAGGTTGCACTGCTGAAAGCAGTGGCTGGGGTGACTCTTGCAAACACACACCTGTCAACACAGCTTACCTGCTGAGAGAAAGGGACATAGAGTGAGAGAGAGGGAGACAGAAAGAGAGACAAAGAGAGTGCAGAAAGGGAGAGAGAGACAGACAGAGAGAGAGAGGAGAGTGCAAAAGAGAGATGCATTGCTGTATGGTACGCCTGGTACAGCTAGTGCAACTTTATTTCCCTCCATCTCCCCGTTCCTTTGACCCACCCCATGATTGCAGGCACTCAAAAGGGCCATTTTATGCACATAGTGTGTTACCAAACCACAAATAAATTAATATAGACTACAAATCAAAGAATGAAGACTTGCTCAGAATCCCTTTCTTCTGATTGCATGACGCCCACCAAACATTTTTTTTAAAGAGCGAACGTGATTTTTGTCACAAACAGCCCACGCTCCCTTAAAAAGACATATTAACCCAAATATTGCGCATCTTGCATACTACCAAGGTGATAATGGGCGAGCCAGCGAATTTCAGGAACAGCTACCCGACCATTAATGAGAAAGTAGCTGCTGCAGGGCAGCTTTGGCCAGACAGTAGTCAATATGTGATACCTCGCTGGAAAGCACAGTAAAGATGATCCAGCACTGTATCCAAACCAACAAGAGCAGGACACATCAAGACATCTTGGTGATGTTGTTACGCTAGTGATTGAGCCCTTAGAATTATATTGTAGAGAAACTGAACAAGTAGGTCTTTCACTCTAGAAGGGTTCTGTGAACACAATCGCAATGCAAGTTCTGCCATGTTGCGAGAAATGAGGCAGAGTGTCACTCATTGACACGGGAGGATAGCTCAGCGGCAACGTGTTCGCCTTGGAAGCAGGACGACACGAAGCAACACAGGTTCGATCCCCAGGTCCGCGCTTAGAAACCTCTGGGTATTTAAGCGCGTTATGAATACACAACTAAGAAAAATATAACAATTATGAAACTAAAAAAAAAAAAACAATTCCTGTAACAGCGCCTCGATGCCCGCAGGCTGTGTGATAGCTTTAAAAATGCAAAAATAAATAAAATGTATGAATGGTAGGTTTTGTTCATCAATATTACGACCCCGGCGCTAACCATGGTGCTATTAGCACCATGGTCCATGCCGGGGTCCGTCATGGTGAATGGCGGAATTACCGCCCCATTCCAAGGTTGGCGGGGTGGTAATTCCCCATTCACCATGGGCCCTTCCCCATTCCCATTTTGGGAATGGGGAAGGCGCTAAGTACAGTGCCGCAAATTGCGGCACCGTACTTAGCACCAAGGTCCCTTTGCGGGTTGGATTTTAACGCTTGCAAAAAGCAGGCGTTAAAATCGCCAACCCGCAAAGGGACCTCGTAATCAGGCGTTAAGGGGTTAACGACGCCGCCACCTTTTGCGGCGCCATTAACCCCTTAACGCCAGGGTTGTAATGAGGCCCACTGTGTCCTTTCGAGTAGCAGTAATCAAAACGTTGTGTGCAGTGTGTTTCGGTGAAGTCTTGTGTCTGGAGGCAAGGCTGCTGGCTGTCAGTCCTTCCCATTGTGAAGTCTGCTTTCTCTTGCTACTGATCTGCCTGAGGAGGACTCTAATACTGCCACACACGCGGAGTATGTCGCTTGGGAACGACGTCGCTTCTGTTTCATCTGCTGACCTAGTAATCGGGGCCAGGGAACATTGGGGAACGCTGCGCAGCGGTCCTGCATCCAGTGAACCCTTCCGAGTTTGGCACTGAGCACTCTCCCTCTTGTGGTAAGCGCATACCTTTTGTACACCAGTGTGTGTGCTTTACTTCCCTTGTTCACTGATGGGGAGGGTGGTGCCTTCGTTGGTTTAACCCCTGTCATTTGTCCGCTGGTGTTCACACTATTCCTGTCTTGGTTGCAGGAGCGCCGCAAAGGCACAGAAGCCTGTGCCCCAATTACATAAAGTCAACGCGGCAGGCTATGAACTGAAACCCAGAGTGGGGGTGAATCCTGTGAAGGTTCTAAAGCCCTGAGGTCAGGCTTACTAGGCAGTGGTTTGATTGCCTTGATCTCTGGGGAATCGGCTAATCCTGCCTCTGAAAGCACCCCACAAGCAAAGCACTTACAATCTTCGACAAGAAAAAAATAAACTGCCTGGCAAGGTGAGTGGCTACAAGAGGGCAGCCACTCCCGTGCAACCAGTTCCTGTCACAGGAGATCGCGAAAGGGTACATGTGGAAGAGCGAGTTTATATATTGCCGAGGTAATATCACCATGCCTTGTTCTAGATCAAATCACGGAGTACTTCAGGCCCAAAAGTGCCAAGCCGGCTAGAGTACCATCGGAAACAGCCCCTGCGGCAGAGAGACTCAATAGGTCAACTGGAGCACTTTTACTAGGAGCAACCTCCAACTCTACGTTTGGGGACATCGACAGCAACTCCCTGATGTGCTCTGGGAGTGGGGAAGCTGGTGGGGACTTGCCCATGGACATTTTGAATTCTACTGGCGAGGGGCATTCTAATGGCACTTCAGTTTCCCACGGTCCCATTTACTCTGTTTCGGTACACGAGCAACCTCAGCCTTGCTCGTCTCCCCCTCTTACACCCCTACCCTGGACTACCCTTCCCAAAACAGTCCAAGCCCCTTCCCAGCACCTTTCTGCTTACCCCAACTTGTTTCATTCCCCAACCCCCTTCCCTCTGAAAACTGGAGGGGAGGAGTGGGGGGTCAAGATCCTTCCGGCGGGTTGCCTGGTTTCGCAATGGGGACAAATGGTTCTGTCGTGGTTGACCATTCAATACACTTGGAGGTGGGAGCATCATGGGGTGTTCTTAATTTTGCAGTGAAAATCCTGCTCAAGTTATGTGGCAGGATACATACCGAAGTACTGAAACAAGCTGATCATATGCCAGTGCTGCAGGCAGGTTTGGAGAACTGCCGGGAACTTGCATGCCAAGATGTGGCGGAACCAGATGGTGAGCCACAACCTGAGACCCTGGCCGGGCTGTAAGAGGACTGCCCAATCCCTATCCCTTCACAAAGTATGGTCTCAAACAGCAGTATGCTGGACTTTTTTCGGCACACTCGCTGAATAAATAAAAGAGAGCTGCAACAAATAAGAAACTGACCCTGTTGTGCCTGCTAATGCCCAGTCACTGCTACTAAATTCCACTATTGCATCAGGGACCAGCCAGATAAAGGTGGCAAAGTGACAGAAGAAAAGGGAGAATCGCCAAAAGAAGCGCTATCAAGCGAGCAAGGGTACCCTAACAAGCTGGCTACTCAAAGACGAAGTAGAGAAAATTCTTCCATCTCCGGATTCTATGACCAGAAGGCCGGCCCCAGTTGCACCCAGTACTTATGATCCTAAAGATGTGCCTAAGCTGCTGGTAAAAGATTCCGGGATTACACCAGGGGTAGAACAAGGAGGGAGTGGGGATTTAAAGCCTCTCCCTACTGTTGCACCAACTACTGGGCTGGTGTTAGATCTTCAAAAATTTACTATCAGGAAACTGGGGGGAACAGCAAAGCACCAGCATATTAATAGAAGTGAACTCCTTAGAACCTGTGGTAACCCGGCTTTGCCTATAGTTAGCTCCCCCGACTTTGAGTATGTGGAGCCAATGAAGGGCGGGCAGTAGGGGGCTCTAGGGTGCATTGTTGTCTACCTGTCACAGCCTACTTGATACGAACACAAGTTGAATATTTGGAATTCTTGGGGTATGAGTTGGACAAGGCGGTTGTTCCCCATGAAGGAGGCAGATGCTGTAACTGTTGTGCTAATCCCCCAAACCCTGTAGGGAAGGTTTCTATTGCACAGACTAGGAGTGCTCAGTCTGTTACTACAATAGACAATGTTCAAGGTTGGATATGGCTCAAGTCCATGTTTGCAGGGGTGGAGGGCCTGCCGCAATGAAAATTCAAGGTGGCTTCTTGGAATAGCAGAGGCCACTCCCATTTGCTACAAAAAGGCCCCTCTTTGGATTTCCTATTAAAACATGTGGTATTTATGCTGCAAGGAACCTGGCTAGTCGACCAGTACCTGGTAGACGTTTTTTCTGTGCACCAGACTGAGGCTAAAAAGGGCCCGGTACTGCGTCCATTTGGTGGGCTGGTAACTGCAGTTTGTCATGAGCTAGAAACAAGAACCATTCTCCCCAGTGACCCAAAGGGAAACGTCTTGGCAGTTGAGGTGCTACTGAAGGGGTCAGCTACCCTGAAGTGTCTGTTACTGATTAACATCTATGAGTCTCCTGGTTGCTCCTCGACGGATGGCATATTTGCCTGTGTAGATAGGATGATTTCTAACTGGGTTTTGATCCATGGGGAGGATGGTATTATTCTGTGTGGCGATTTGAATGCCAGATGTAGGGACCACTTGGTCAAGGGGAATTTTATCTCTGTATGTTCTGTTTGTAGAATGGAGCGAAAGGAAGTAAATATAAAAGGGAACAAGTGGCAAAGGGTTATGACTGAGTGGGAATTGGTAATACTTAATGACAGAACATCTCAGGATATCCAGGGGTGAAAGCAACCTGTCAGGCTGAGACCCGTGTGGCAACTTTGGACTATGTGACCTGCAGTGTTGGTCTGGTAGAAATGATCAAAAGGCTATCTGTTGACAACCAAATAGCGAGCGACCATGCCGGGATGAGTGCTGCATGGTCACTGGGCTACCAGGACCCCTTACTAAGGGGTCCAACTAACCTGTTGGCCTCCCAGCAGATTGGGAATGTCTTGAGGACTGTGAAAAGTTGCGGCTCAAGCTCAATAAGGTAGAGTATGACCTGTCTCTGTGGTCTATGAATGAGATTGAGCGCTGGTTGGAGACAATTGTCACTATTACTGGTGTAAAGAGGGGAAAGATAATTACAAGGTCTCCCAAAAAGTCTATTCACTGCTATGATCCTGAAATCAATATGGCAAAAAGAGCTCTCAGGAAACAGCTGCTAGTCTTAACCAATTCCGGTGCCTCTGCCTCTCTTTTGAAACATGAATCCGCCATGTTAAAGAATCAATATAGAAACTGGGTGAGGAGGCGGAAACTGGAGGGAAGGATCGTAAATTGCCAAAAGGTGATAGAGGCATTAACGAGCAGTAATGCGGGAAGTATGTGGAGGATATTGTCATCTGCTAGGAAGACCACTGATCAGTTGATTCTGAATACACTAAGGCAGGGGGTCTAGGTTAAGTTAATTGAGGACAAAATGTTTAATAAATCTGACACATTTGAGCTGGGTTGGCAGATGTCTTCTCATTGGCCCATCAAGTTTAACTTTAGAAACATTTGTGATCATCTAAAGAAGCTCAAAACTTCAAGAGCTTCGGGCCCAAATGGTCTGTCAGCGGCTGTCTTGAAGGGGAACGTTGGTTTATGGGCAGGAGTGTTATGCCTCTTGTTCAACAAAGTTTGCTTGTCTAGATCTGGCCTTGATTCCTGGAAGAAATTTATTTTGGTTCCAGTACATGAAGCTGGGGACCGACTGGTTCCTGAAAACTACCAGTTGTTGTCCCTACTTGATATTACTGGGAAGGTGTTTGCCTTGTATGTTTTAGAGGACCTACAGTCCTGGGTTAGAACTGAAAACATGTTACACCCTTCTCAGACAGGTTTTCCTTCTGGGTCCCGAACTGTTTATAACATCAGGGTGCTGGACACAATAATAACACAGGCAAGGGCCGATTCTAGCACATCAGTCTATATTTTTTTGTGGATTTTTGGTCTGCCTTTGATCAGGTTGACCGCAGTATTCTTTGGAGCAAGATGCAGACTTGGGGATGCCCGAGTTGGCTCCTTGAAGTAATAGTTGCGTTACATACAGACAACTTGGGCCAGATTCGATTTGGTGATGCTGGTCAGCTGTTATAGGAGAGGCAAATTAGCCGGGGGTTGAGACCGGGATGTATGTTAGCCCCCCTGCTTTTTAACATCTACATAGCGGACTTACTGGGCAGGTTGATGGCTAGATTAGGCTGTATCCCAAAGATCGTCTTTATCATATTGGTGGAATGCTTTATGCCAATGACCTCTTCATATTTGACCACCTATTAACTGGAATAAAGGCCATGCTTGCTTAACTATGGGTGTACACAAAGGGAAACCATCTTGCAATAAATCTAGCCAAGTAATGTTGGTTGCAGCCATAAAACTCAACAGAACAAATATACCTCTGCAGGTAACATGGAATACACTGACACCTACAAATACTTGGGGCTAGTGAGGTCAGAGACATCAGGATACGCTGACATAATTGAGACCAAGGTTCTGAAAAGCACAACAAATTACATGATTGTCTAGGAAGTTCCTAGCAGACCATGCCGGCTTTTCTTTAAAAGGTGTAGTGGTACTCTACAAACAATGGCTATGCCCAACAATCCTATATGGGCTGGAGGCCTGGCCATGAGAGACCTGCGGTAGTTAGAGGGGTGGAATCCCGTTTCTGGAAAACAGTACTGGGGCTAACAAGATCCATCCCGATTGAGTATGTGCATCTCAAGCTAGGTCTTTTGTCAATGAGAGCACAACCTTTGTCCCGAAGGGGGTCCCTGATGTTAAAAGCAAAGGCAGCTCATATCTGTCCACATCTGGACAAACTGGGTATGAGCTATGATCTCGGCCAGTCTGGGAAAGTCACTCCTCGAAAAGTGAAACTCTTTGGCGACCTGTGTTCAGCAATTGACTGGTTTCCAGATTTTAGTCGATGTTCTGTTTTTCCAATGCTAAAAGGGGCCTTTACCTGAAGGCTGGCGAAATGTGATTGGCTGCACAGTTATGACCACCTTGCCACACTCAAGGGCTATGGTAGTGTGGCGTATGTGGTTCACCGGTTTGTGTAACCTGAAAGGTATTTATTGCTTTGTCCTGATCCAGCTGTGCGCAGCTTCCGACTAAGACTTCGGACAAATCAGTTTTGGCGGTGTGCGGCCCAAAATGAAACATACCACCTTAAGGAAGATTTTGCATAATGTGTAGAGTTCAATCTAACCAAGAGTCAGCCAGACAGGTGCTGACAGTGTGCCCGGAAATGGGTTCACTCTACATGGTATTGCTTGGCCCCTTTGTGAACAACTATAATTGTATTAAATCTGTCGATTTCTGGGTGTTTTGTCTGAACACAGAATCTACGAATGTCCCTCTGGCTTTATTTAGGGTTGGGCAAAGGATTCAGTCGTTATTGAGTAAATGAGGCCCAGGGTTGGTAATTTACCACTACTAGCTATTATCCTAGTAAAAGAAGTGCAGAGGATTCAGCCATAAACGGAATAGTTGAGTGTCCCTTAAGGTAATAATGCTTGTATGTATGAATTTGGTATTTTATTCTAAATAGGTAATTTTATTGCATAGTATTGTATTTCTATTGTCTTGTGATACTAAATAAGTATTTGTATTAATTGGTTTAGTACTTATGACTGTAAAAGTTCTATTAAGAACTATGTACAGTTCAATTAAATAAATAAATAAAACATTGGGCCTCATTACACAGACGGCGGTACCCATGGAGCTATTAGCGTCATGGTTGCCGCCAGTATTTTACCGAGTCCGCCATGGTGAATGGCGGAATTACCGCCCTATTCCAAGATGTGTGAGGGCGGTAATTCCCCATTCACCATGGCCCTTCCTCATTCCCATTTTTGCCCCTATAGGGTTCAATGAGAATGGGGAAGGGGGTAATTACGGTACCACAATTTGCGGTACCATAATTACCTCCAAGGTCCCTTTGCGGGTTCCGTCCTTAACGGCTGGTAAAACCAGCCGTTAAGGTAGGGTCCCACAAAGGGACCTCGTAGTAAGGCGGTAAGGGTTTACCGGCACTGGTACCCTTACCGGTACCGGTAAACCCTTACCACCATCCGTGTAAGGAGGCCCATTGTGTGACTTTCGAAATGCAAAGTCAGATCAATGCCTGTGAGCTACACAGAACACCTTTGGCATGGACACTGAAGTCCAAGGCATGACACACCCTGCAAGCCCTGCGACAGAGAGGCAGGTCACGTCCCCATTGATGACATATGAAGTGACTTTTTGGCAGCGCATATGAAGAAGCTCTTCTTCCTGAGCCGACTTCATCTCATCCCTTGAGCTGGATGAATCCATGCAGAAGTCTGTTCATCATATTCCTCAATTACTGGCTCTTTTGCACCAGATGCCACACAGTGGTAAAAAGTAAACATGCTTACCATTTTCTCTGGCAGTTAGTGGGCTTTTATTGTTTCTTTCCTCTTGTTTTATTTTGTTTTTAAAGAGATCTCATGTTATTGGATGTTTCCCTGTTCCTCTCATGTTATGTTCTTAATTATGCTTTGCTCCCTCTGGCTTTTTTCCCTTTTCATGCTCCATATTTACTGTTTTCATTCATTTTACAACAGCCTGGCCCGCATTTTCCTAAAAGTGTAATAGTTTTGGACAACTAATCTAATTTCCCCAATGGCCGTTTGTGCGCCTCAGCTATTACACCAAATGACGACAAGAAGCCAGTCTTTGTTTTCCATCATAGCCATGCAGTCTCGCTTTTCTCAGTCCAAAAGGATTTCTTATACCACTGAAAATATGATTATACAGTAGTCATCGCAGTATCTTTGTTATAGCAGACAAAGATCCTAAAGCAGAAATAGAGCAAGTGAATTAAATCAGGCTTTTTTTATATCATCTCTGTATGCTCTTATAAATGCTACTGCTGCTCATCTGGATAATGCAAAGACACTAAACCTGACCAATGCAGCACTTTTGATGTCACACACGCATGTATATGATGAAATAAGGGACAGACATGCGTTTAAAGTCAATATAGATTAATTGACAAAAATACATTATAATCAGCAAGACCAAATTGCTGGTCAAAATCCATGCTGACTTTACCCGCAGGTAAAGTCAATTCTTCTTTCTTCATCTGTTTCTTCTCTTCTTCTCATTCTCAGTGTGCTGTTTGATGAGACAGCCTGCACCATTGGGGTGTGGGCGGGAGAGGGGGGGGGGGGTTATTGCCAGAACCGCAACAAAGTAGTGTGAAAAGGACATGCAGATGTACATTGGCTGAATTATTCAGCCAAAATCCCGAATCACTGGAATTGTAATGTATTCGGGATCTGCCAAACTTTAAAAGATTCAGTTAAATGAGTTCAAGCAGGGAGATTTGACTGGCTATACATAGGGAAGGAGCTGGAGACCTTCGGCAGTAGAAGAGACTCTTTCATAGAGGGAGAAGGCTGGTGTGAACTCGTGTCCATTGCTTTGTAAAAGCTAGAACATGTAACTTTCTTCTCTGGGGCAGGATGTTTTGGGAGCTTATGCATTTAATGTATTTAAAGGGAGCGACAGAAAGAAGGAAAATTAAAAGGGAAAGGAAACTTTAGGTGGTTGTTGTTGTTTGAGAGCAGGTGCATTTTCTTTTATATTTAGGCAGGGCTTTTTAGACTTTAGAAGAAAACATCATTGCATGCTGTGCATTTCATTTTATTGGAGTGATCTTGGAAGGTTGATATTAGGCAGTGTTCAATGCAAATAATTGTATTCTTTATTTTTTGCACACACCACTTAAAACCAATCTGCATTGCACAGAAAACAGACTACTTTTCGTATTTTTTTTCAAACAACTCATTTTCTCTGCAAGGCAACCCAGCAATTTACTTTGCATTTATGCACTGAGGCGGCTTGATGGAACATGCGTTCAAACACGAGCAGTTGCATTGAATCTATTTGCCACAACGTAGGGGGAGGTGGTGATCACAGGCGATGTAGATTAGTAACAGATTAATTGGCTGTGTGACACAACCAACCACCTGCCTCTACACACTGTGCTGTATGCCAGAGTTGGAATGTGATATGATATGGCATTTATAACGCGCCTATACACAAGTGTTTCAAGGAGCGATGAGGCAAGGGAGGAGCAGACATCAGGTGGCAGGGTTGGGAGGGGGACTATAGGGATACAGAGACAATCCCCAAGTGCGGGGGTTGCCAGGTGGGCAGTGCAGGCGTGAGACGCTGGCAGGGGAGGACCTGGTCCCGAGATCAGATGGTGTCCAGGTAGCCAGTACAGTTTCCAGTTGCACTAGGAGGCCAGCAGAGGAGGGGAGGAGAAAAAGCAGAAGCAAAGAGAAAGGTTTTGAGGAGCTTCCGGAACTGGAGATGGCCCTCCTCAAGCTTAAGGGAGGCAGGGAGGCTGTTTCAGAGGGAGGCACCAGCCGAGGAAAGAGATCTACCACCAACTCGTTGCTTGGAGAAGCGACTGACCCTGAGGGAGTTGGGGGTGGATGAGCGAAGAGCTCGAGAAGCGAAATATTTCGGAAGAGAGAGTTGATGGTATTGAGGCTCAAGGCCCCAAAAGGCCTTGTGGATGATGCAGAGGGTTTTGATCTTGTTCCTCGGAGCCACAGAGAGCCATTGAAGAGATTTCAGTCCTGGAGAGATACGATCCCTGGGCTTGAGGCCAAGGACAAGTCTTGCAGTCCTGTTCCGGATAAGTTGCAGAGGTCAGAGAGTAGAAGCAGGCAGATTTAGAAAGAGGCTGTTGCAATAGTCCAGCCTAGAGAGAAGCAGAGCTCTGGAAACAGTGAGCTTCTGGGGGAAGTAGAGGAAAGGAAGAATACCTCTAAGGAGGTGCAGCTGGTAGTGTGATGTCTTAGAGACGTCAGAGATGTGAGGAGAGAAGGAGAGTGTGGAGTCAAAGATGACCCCAAGGTTCTTAGCCTTGCAGGTGGCAGCAGGAAGAGGGCCAAGAGAGCCTGCCAAAGAGCTGCAGGGAAGGAGGGAGCGGTTGTGCCAATGAGGAGAATCTCAGTCTTCTTACATTAAGGCAGAGGTCATTGGTGGCACACCACCCCTGGATAGCAGACAGACAGTCAGAGATGAGAGAGGGACAGGAGGAGGCCGAGGGTAGCCTGAAAATGAGCTGGCTGTCACCAGCATAGCACTGAAAGTTGGGGCAGAGAGCGATGATGCGGTGGGCGCGGATTGCCACGTATTGGTTGAACAGCCAGGGAGAGAGTTTAGACCCCTGGGGGACACCGCAGGTAGAGAAAAAGGTAGCGGAGAGGAAGGACCCAAGTTGGACCTGGGAGGGTCGGTCAGAGAGGAAAGAAGGTCAGCCAAGCCAGAACCTGACCAGTGATACCCAGGTTATCATGGAGACAGTTGAGCAGGATGGCATGGTTGACTGCGTCAAAGGCAGAAGAGAGATCAAGCAAGATGAGGACACAGGGGGTGTTAGAGTCAAGGTTGGAGAGCAGGTCTTCACGGATGTTCAGGAGAGCAGTTTCCGTGATTCTGGCAGCTCTGAAGCCAGGCTGATTGTCATGAAGACAACCAACAGATTCAGTGTGGAGAAGCTGGGAGATGGCCAGTTTCTCCAGGAGCTTGCCCAGGAAGGGAGTGATGGAGATTGGGCGATAGTCGGCCAGGCAGGAGGGGTTGGAATAGGGTTTCTTAAGAAGAGGGTCCGCAAGGGAGTGCTTCAGGGGGGGATGGGAAGATTCCAGTGATGAAGGAATGACTGCAGGGCAGGAAACAGGGAGTCGATGTGGTCCTTGATAGTTTTGGAGGAACAGGGGTAAACCTTTTTCGATGAGACTTTCATAGATTGGACTTGTCTAGAAACCTTGTCTGCAGAGAAATGGGGTAAAGGCAGAGAAGGAGGGAGGGGAGGTGGCTGCAGAAGGGCCAGAGGAAGAGAAGGGGGGGATAGGAGGGGAGTGAGGACAGGATGTCCTATGTTTTAGAGATGAAGTGAGAAGCCAGTGCCGTGCACAGGGCCTGGGAAGGTACAGGAGAGGTAGAGACTGCGGCAGGATTGGCCAATTCCTTGCAGATTTTAAAGAGTTTAGCTGAGTTGTTAGATGCCGCAGAGACGCGGGCTAGGATATGAGCTCTCTTCTTGGTGAGGACAGAGAGCCGGTATTGCCTTTGGACCAGGCGGCAGTCCAGTTCGTCAGAAGATGTACATGAAGCACGCCATTTCCTCTCGGCCACCTTACACTTGTGTTTTAGGGTGATGAGGTCTGAGTCATACCAGGAGTTACACTTGGCTTTTGGCTTCAGGCAGATTCTCATGACAGGGGCAAGGATATCAAGAGTATCAGATATAGCAGAGTGGAGGGTGGAGAGGGCTGTGTCAGGGTGAGAGTCAGCCAAAGGTGGAGGGGGGGTGAGAAGGTGGCAGCGAAAGCCTCAATGACACACGCTTCATGGGTCGGATGACCGAGAAGGTGGGTGGCAGTGATGGAGGTGGCTTAGCCTGAGGGGTAGAGAGGGTGAGATGGGAGGAAAGGAGAAAGTGAACACTCCAGGAGAGAGGAGTGGTGAGATGGATAGAAAGGGGAAGGTCTGAGGAGATCAGAACATCCAGAGTCTGCCCTGCAGAGTGAGTCGGGCCGGAGGGGAGAATAGTGAGTGAGAGAGAGTCGCAGAGGTCGTGGAAGAGTACAGAGGGAGGACTGGTGGTATCCAGGTGGATGTTGAAGTCTCCAAGAAGGAGGAGTTGAGTGGTTGAGGCCAGGAGTGAGGAGGAGAGGTCAGCGCACTCGGAGATCAGAGAGGAAGGAGGAGATCATGCCAGGTGGCGAAAGATAGTAGCCACTGTAAGTGAATGGCTAGGGGAGAGAGAGAGCCTGCAGACGAGGCATTCAAAAGAGGAGTAGGCCTGCGTAGGAGTGACAGAGGCAGGAATCCACTCAGGAACGATCAGGGTATGAAAACAAGGAAATAATATGAGGCAGGGTAACCAAAAAGGAAACACACCAAACACAGGTTACAAAGGAACATACAAAGTACTTTATTTTATACTGAATCCAGTTACAAAAGAACAGAACAAAATTCAGATAGCTATCGACCCTCAGTACAACACAGCGAACTCCGGCGTGGTTCGGTGTGCTCAGTGAGTGCAAATATTCATTGAAACAGTCATTTCTCCAGCCTGTTGTCCAGCCTTTCTGCAGGTTAACCATTCCATAAATAAGTTACTGCTCTAGGGTCCCTTGCCAGGTCAAATCTAGTTCATTTTAGGTTTATACATTAACAAGAAGAAATTGTAATAATGTATGCTCTAGGCCTAACATTACAATGCGGGACTTAGTTTATACAATGTAATTAAGCAGGTGTTCTCATTCAATTATAGATCAGTTTCGGTGATACAGGTAATCCATTGCACACAGGTCAGCAGAAGGACAAGGTCTCAGCTCATGACCCTAACAAGTGGCCTGCAGGCAAGTTATACATTAGCTGTACAGAGGTCATGACAATCGAGTTCTGTTCTGAATAACATAGGCTACCATTTTAGCTCACATGGTGACTTTATAGAGCAAGAAAACCTAAAATGGCGGCTTGACCCAAAATGACAGTTTACATGGTTTCTAAGGTCCAGACCTTGCAATGCGAGTTTATTCACATGTAGTTTATAAGCAGCTTGTTAGCAGCTTGGCGTAGGCCAATATACATATATTCATAGCAATAGGAGGCACGATATAATTTCTAGTTTGACAAACCCTCCTTTTGGCCTATGCCAAGTGCTAAACTACTTCTGATCTCCCTGCAAATAACTCCATGTGTCATCGTCCATACACCCTGAATAGCTGTCAGAAATATCTATCGCCATTAGATCTTTTACTAAGATCTCTTTCAGTACATACTCCTTAGAGGTTTTATCCGGGGCATACACTTTATGTCCTATTGTACCTATCGCCTGAGCGCAACATCCCCCTAGCATTGAACATATACTTGGTAGACATTGGATACAACAACAAAGAAATAGCAGAATTCCCAATATAATCAGCAAGACTGAAAGCACTTTCCAACCCCAAGACCGCAAGAAGTCCCAGAACCAAGCGCTAAGATCCCAATTTCCCTCGGGAACATGCACTTCTGAAATAAGAATGTGCAGATTCTGTATTGCCTTAAAAATTGTCGGCGAGGAATCTGGTACGAAAACACAGCAAGCGGACCCCACTAATTTGCATACTCCACCTCGTTCTGCCAGAATGACATCTAATGCCATCCGATTTTGGAGTGCTACCAATCTTATTGCTTTTTTGTTCTAGTGTCATATTGTAGAGTATGTCCGTGGTCCGGTTGATCGTTCTCTCCAGTACCCTTGCTAATCCCCTAATGTTCTCAGAGTTTGTTATTTGTCCCCAAAAGGGCACAACTGATTTTGCTATATCTCCCAATACTTGCCCAGGGGTATCTCCATTCTTGTCCCGCCGTGGGTGAGCCTTAGAAACCTCCAATGTACTAGCTACAAATACCCCGGGTAACAGGATTCCTAAATAACAGGCTCCCTGCCAATCCTTGGGCAACCAGGGAAATGCTAAACTACCACAAACAAAATAAACAGGCCCCCCTACATACAGAGGCCTGTTTTCTCCAGTCAAATTTACAATGTTCATACAACCTTCAAAATCTCCCATTTGCCGAGTGCCATTTCTTTGTACACAAAAGGGGACAGAGTCAGGGCTATGATTTATAGAGTAAGAAGGAGGCACGGCGTCCTTATTGCCTATCGGAACCATTTTAAAGGAAATTAAAGTTTGAAAAGGAAGAGACAGTTTATCAGACGGCCTAATAGAAGCGACATTAGGTTTACTTCTATTTGCAAAAAGCGAGCATCCCAGGGGAGTTAATGCACGTTTCTCGAAATCATTCAAATTAGTTCCATCAAAGTTCCCTGAGATGCTATCATTCCAACGGCCAAAGAATAGTGCTCTAAGAGAGGCATAGCAAGCAGTCGTTAAAGGTAAAGGGTGAATATACCATCCCAGTCGCTTGTTCCCATGTTGCGGTAAATGAGTGCAAATCCAACAATTACTCTTATTAAAAATGGCATGCGTTGCATTCATTACTATCATTAGAGTGTTATTATGATACTTTTGTCTATGTTGGGAGTCTCTAGGGGACAGAGTGTGAAGGTGTACAGAGGGAGTCAAAGCAGTCGGTACAATCTCGGTCGGTAGTAAAGGTTTTAGAGGATAGATTTCTTCAAAGTACCAAAGTCCTACAGCAGTAATTGCAAAAATAACAATTATCGTTATCAAAACACAGCAGTACGTTTTCGGGGCCCAGGCACATTGTTCATTGTCCAAGTTGGTCACCCCCTTATTCACAAGTCCAGTGCGGGGAGCAGCAGTGGAGGTGGCAGGCATTGTAGTTCCTCAATCGACGACCCCAATGTTCGTTGCTGGCGACGCTACGGTCGCGCAATTTCTTAGTCCTTCCCAACCCTAGCCAGCAGAATCCCTTTTTTTCCCTTTTGTTCAACAGAAACTTTCTTATAGAAAGGAAAACTTTCGATCACTTCTCTTTCTCAAATGCACGGAAAAACCTGTGGCGTAGTTCTATTTTCTTCGTCGAAGGTTGTACCTGGTGGTACCCAAGATTGTTTGGTCTGAAAATAAGGTGTTGTCACTTCCTGAGGGAAGCGACGTATCGGAGGCGACGGAAGTCGCAGAGCTTGAAACAGTATTTTCCGAAAGTGATTTTTCAAAAGAGTGCGGAGACGAAATGGACTGTTCCCCAAGCTCCTCGGGCTCAGAGAAATTCTCTGACGCACTCACAGCACTGTTTGCTACTCCAAGATCAGGGACTGTAGCATCAGCGAGGGGTTCTGCTTCTTCTGTAACGTGTGGCGTCGGTTGAGGAAGTTTCTTGACATGCGTCGCGTGGATCCAGTGTTTCTTTCCAGCCACCCGCACTGCTGTCCGAGTGACCAACAGCACCTGGTAGGGTCCCTTCCAACGAGGAGCGAGACAGGAAGACCTTTCGTAGGCCTTCACTAGGACCCAACTTCCAGGCTGTATATCGTATCCTGGGCCCGTGAACCGTACAGGTAAAGCTGAAAACACCTGGTGATAAATGAAATACAGGTTTTTAGTTAACTGGTTACAGTAGTCGGAGAGAAGTACATTTTCTACATCGCGCAATGCGCAGCTTTTAGGCAAACCCCAAATATTAGCAGGTCTCCCCATTACCACCTCAAAGGGAGAGAGCCCAGTCTTAGTTTGAGGGGTTGTCCGCATTGAAAGTAACACAATCTGTAAGGCGTCCGGCCATTTTAGTTTGGTGCCGGCCCACGTCTTAGCGAGCTTGTTTTTTATGATACCATTGTGTCTTTACACTAATCCGGCGCTCTGAGCATGTCTGGCCGAATGGAATCGTTTGTCAATTTGCAATGCCGTACATATCTGTAGAATTACAGCAGCGATAAAATGCGGACCATTGTCCGACCAGATAACTCTCGGCAAACCGAACCGTGGGAAGAATTCCTTTAACATGGTCTTTGCAGTGGTCATGGCTGTAGCGTCTTTAACAGGGAAAGCCTCGACCCACTTACTAAAGGCGCAAATGACCACAAGGACATATTTTAGATTGTTACATCGCTCCATTTCAATAAAGTCAAAGTGAATCACTTCAAACGGGACAAAAGGAGGCCCAAAGCTACCTCTTGGAGTTGCTGTCCCCTTTCCCACATTGTGTTGTAGGCAAATC
Source organism: Ambystoma mexicanum (assembly GCF_040938575.1). Classification (NCBI taxonomy): domain Eukaryota; kingdom Metazoa; phylum Chordata; class Amphibia; order Caudata; family Ambystomatidae; genus Ambystoma; species Ambystoma mexicanum. The sequence continues at coordinate 861,413,215 of NC_090924.1, read as the reverse complement.
ATGCAATTTTGGACATAATGCTGGGCAATTTTCGAAATCTTATCATTTACCCAGACTTTCTCTAACATTCTCGTGATCTGTTGAGCGCACACATGTGTGGGACCATGTGCCATGGTAACCATCATTACTATATAGGCATTAGGAAGCAACCATTTCCCTTCAACCATGTCCACCCAACACCCATCATCATCGAGTTTCCCCAAGCCCTCAGCCCACCTCTTGGAATCTTCTAATGTGGCATCGGCTTGGATATCCCGTACAGACACAAGACCCATATCCATTGCATAGGCATCTGCAGTCTCCCTTGAAACATACATCTCCGTGAAGAGATCAGAGGCAGTTTGTCTAGCTATTTGATCAGCAAAAGCATTCCCTTTCCCTACATCATCTATAATCTTGCGATGTGCTGCGCACTTAATGATTGCTAACTGACTAGGGAGCGCAAGCGCTGAAAGCAATTGTACTATCAGGGAGCCATGTTGGATCTTGGTGCCATGCGAAATTAAAAACCCTCTCTCTGACCAAAGTCTCCCAAAGTTGTGAGCCACCCCAAAGGCATACTGGCTATCGGTATATATGTTTACTGTTAGCCCTTCGGAAAGCTCACAAGCTCGAGTCAATGCTATAATCTCTGCGGCCTGAAATGTAGTGACTGCATAAGCAGCTGTGGATGTACCATCCAGTAGTTTGAAGCAGGAGCCATCACAAAACAGCTCCCCTTGTGGGTTATCCAAAGGAGTGTCCCTCAAATCAACTCTGCCTTTTGTATCTTGTTCAGTAGTATACAGGCAGTCATGTGACTCTTCGTCACCGCAAACAGTATTTTGCGGGAAAGGTAGGAGTTCAGCCGGATTAAGAACGCAGCACCTCCTAATTTGAATGTGGGGAGCAAACAAGATTAATTCATATCTTGTCAGTCGTGCGGAAGTGAGGTGTTGCGTTTGGGTTTTGTTCAATAGAATATCTACAGAGTGAGGCACCATCAGCGTTAAATCATGGCCTAGGACCATTCCCTCACTCTGTTTTTACAGATGCAGCAGCGACAGCGCGCAAACATCTTGGCAAAGCGCATGCAACAGGATCAAGGGCGGAAGAGTAGTAACCGCATGGCCTATTCTTCCCTCCATGTTCCTGGTTTAATACAGCCAAAGCACATCCATCACATTCATGCACAAACAACACAAAGGCCTTCTCATAGTTCGGTGTGCCAAAAACTGGCGCCGAACATAATGCAGTCTTGAGCAACTCGAATGAATGTTGATGCTCCGTATTCCATGGCAATGGCGAAGAAATACCCTTCTTCGTCAAGGCCAACATCGGTTTTATCACTAGTGAGAAGTTTGGGATCCATAACCAACAGTAAGAAGCCATACCTATCAAGGCTCTAACTTCCTTTTGTGTATTTGGGACAGACATGCCAGAAATGTGTTTTATTCTTTCAGGTGTCAATCTTCTTCCCTCCTTTGACAGGAGGCAACAATATTGAAACTTTTTAAGCGAAGCTTTGTGACCTTCTTAGCTAGATGGATGAGCAACAACACAGTGCCCTCTTTACAAGAGCTCTCAGAGTCAGCGGCTAAAAGCAAATCATCAACATATTGAAGCAACGTACAAGTAGGGGGCAATCCAAGGGTATCAAGCTGCTCTTTCAAAGCCCTACTATAAATACTAGGACTCTCAGTATAACCTTGAGGTGCACGAGTAAATGTGAATGAGCGTCCCCCTAAGGTGAACACGAACAAGTATCTACTATCCTCATGTATAGGAATACTGAAGAAAGCATTCTTTAGGTCCACAACACTGAAGTGAGTAGCCGTAGCTGGAATCATGGTTAATATTGTCGTCACATCAGGCACAATTGGAAATTGCGGAGCGACGACTTTATTAATGGCACGTAAATCAATTATAAAACGAAATGGAATTGCATTATCACCTTTTTTGTACACAGGTAAAATCGGACTATTGCACAAACTTCCTGCAATCTCCTCAATCACCCCACAATGCACAAAATCTCTTCAACTGAGATCTTATACTGTGGAATACGGGGGCAGCTTAATTCCATGTTTCAAAACTATTTTAACAGGCTCAATCTGCAAAACACCAACATCATTGTCATCAACTGCCCACAAACACTCTGGTACATTGCCGAATTCTGGCGGCAAAGGTCTAGTCAAGAATTGCGAAACAGAACATTGCTGTGGTGAAATCGTCAAACGCACTCCATCAGAAGAACAATGAATTACCGCATTTAATTCCTTCAACAGATTCAACCCCAGCAAATTCTCTCCACAATTCGAAGTCAAGAGAAATGGACAGTGGTCCGTAAAGGGACCCAAAGAAATAGGTACTGGTGAAGAAACCGGACAAACAACTGGTGTGCCAGAAAACCCTACAGAAACATTGGTTTGGCCTGACAGTGGAATGTTTGGAACCCGAGAATGAGTGTCTATCAAAAATTGATGTTTCCTATTTCCCACTACCATTTCAACGTAGGGACCTTTCTGATTAACGGGAATAGGTGTAGGTTCCAAACCCTGCTTCGGGCAATCCTAACGAAACAAAATATCATCAAAAGGCAGCTCTTCAGATAGATATGCAGCAGAAGGATGATCAAATATGTTTCTAGTATCCACACTCGAAGTCTGATTATCCTGTGAAAAAGGTTGTTGGGGATTCTGCGAAAACTGGCCTCTACCAGGGCCCCCTACACCCGGGCGACCTCTGGATCGTCTACCCATATTTCCAAATGTGTTATTCGACCTCTGTCGAAGGACGGGGCATTGTGCACGCCAATGACCCTCCTGGCGACAATAGGCACACTGGTTAATATTCACAGGACCCAAGGGCACATTCCCTTGTGGAACATACTGACCTCTAATCTGCGAACTACCCCCTCTGGGGCCTCTAACAATTTGCTGTAACAATACTTTAGTCTTCAAATCACCTTTTCTCTTCTCGACTCTATCTTTTTCATTATTGACACGGTTCTCGTAGTACTTAGCCATGTGCAGTACTTCTTATTGGGATTTCGCCTGCCAAGCGCTCTCAAAAGACATCATTTGTGACTGGATGTCAGGCAGCAATCCACGTACAAATTTGTCCACAAATAATATTTTCCCAGACTCTGTGCCTAACTCTTGTCCACTGAAATCCGAGAATACCTGTTCGAACCGATTAAGGAACTCGGTAGCACCCTCAGATTTTCCTTGGACACAGGCCGTAAGCTTGTCCCAAATGATTCTCTTTTCGGGGATTATAGTTTTCAGTTTTGCAATTATTCTGTCAGGCAAAGTTAGTATCACCTGAGGTGGTCTCTCACCAGCTGGCCTTTCCCCATCAAGCCTAACTATGTTAGCCCATGTATCTCCCAACCCTGGTACATCGTCTATAGTTCTAACTTGTTTCCACAAATCTACAGGCAGGAGTACAGGGAATAACAAATCAATGTCGCCTAGGGTAAACACTGGGGACTGCAAAACGGACTCTATCTCTTTATAGAACCCTGTCGGATTTTTCCTAATGTCAGGAATAGTTTGTCTAATAGTATTCACTTCCTGTCGTGAAAACGGGACGTGAACAAACTGCGATACATAATGTGCAGGAATGTCCACAGCAGGTGTACCTGCTGCAGCATTAGCAGGAATCTCAACCTTTGGGACAAATGTCGGAGGAACCTCTCTCACAGGCAACTGAGATGTAGGCAACTCCGAACGCTTACTAAGCAACAGAGCTAAGTCGAGCGCTAAAGCAGTTGAAGAAGTGTCAAGTGAAAAAGCTCTCTTATAAATGCTCAATAACTCTGTGGGACAACTAACCTTTCTCTTTAAACATTCATCCTGCAGGTACTCTACCATTACCTGTATCACTTTCCTCTGCATTTCTAGTGCATATTGACTGTATGTGTCATATACCTCAACTGGAGTTATCGATATGTCTGAAATCCATCTAATTGCATCTTTTGTACAAATTCGCGCCTCCTCAGATGTCGTACTTTCTTCCTCGTCATCCTCATTCCGTAACCTTTCCAACTCCTTTCTATACTCAAATATCCTCTCAACATGCTCATGTACCTTCTCCACAGCGTCTCTTGAAAACGCTAAAGTATTCAGGTCCCTCAACCCTTGTGGGAGGTCTGCATTATTTAATTTACCCCACATTACACATAAATGAATCCCTAAACCTTCAATGAAAACATTTTTCTCAGGAAAATTATCCATATTAGAAAGTGTGGCAAGAACATTAGCTCGATCATCTCTCTCCATACAATGCTTAGCCCATGCAAACAAATCCTGTTTCTTTTCTGTAGGAACAGTATTACGAGTAACAATCCTCGACCCCGCGCCCTGATCAACTACAAGCGGTACAGAACTACTTGGGAGTGAGGGTGCAGGCAAATTCAATGGAGGTACTATTACTGGTGCAATGGGAAGAGGCAGAGGAGCAGGTGGAGGAACAACAACCGGAGGAATAGGAACAACAGGTTGAGCAGGAAGAGCAGGAATAACAGCAGGAAGAGGTACAGCAGGAGGAAGAGGAACATACGAAGGTGGTGCAGAGGCACCAGGCCTTCGTTCATTTAACAATTTGTCGATAAACTCATCAGAAACATGAAGATCTTTAAAAGGGTAGATTTTCTGAATACCGAGTGAGAAAGCCCTGTCCATATTCCTAACCGACTCAGACTGTTTGTCCTGATCATATAACAACGCCTTTTCAGCATTTGTTTTATGACGGCGCACATGTTTTTCCCTACTTTTAAGCTGCTGCAACGCTTCTCTTTTCCAATTTTGCAAAACATCAAATGCTGCAGGTTTGGCCTTCTTTTTTAACAAGACTGACTCTAAATATTCAATACGAGGGAACTCAAAACTACCATTGACTGGCCACTGAAGTTCGGAGGCATGTCTGGTTTGTCTGTGCCAAATTTTATTAAATACTACACTTCCAATGCCATGCTTACAGTACATAGCACATGCCGGTGACCCCTCCTGTGGTGCCGGACGGCTAAATTCCAAAGATTGTCTATCGCTGCGGAATAATGCCCTAAAGCAGCTAGACAATTTCCCAGGCATTTCTCAAATACTCGGTGTTACCTGGTCAATAATTGTGTCTGCAGATACAATGCGCCAAATTCAAATTGTCAGGGTTGAATTAAGAGTCGGGTAACGACTCACCTGACAAAACCTAAGGAGGACCGATCGGTTTACAAAGGACTTACCTAACGAATTTTACCTTGTGTATGGTGATTTCGGCAAATCTGCCCGCCTCAAAAAATTGACCCTCGTCAAGATGCCGTCTCAGACCACACGGCTATCGTCCAGGGAACGGATCGTGCAGCGCTGTTGAGGTGTCGCGTCTCGTTCAGTCGGGCCCGTTATGTCACACCGTCCGATCCCGGTCCGATAGCGTGCGTCAACCTTCAATAATCTGACATCAATCTTGAGGGTCCCTATTCCGGGCACCAACTGTGAAAACAAGGAAATAATATGAGGCAGGGTAACCAAAAAGGAAACACACCAAACACAGGTTACAAAGGAACATACAAAGTACTTTATTTTATACTGAATCCAGTTACAAAAGAACAGAACAAAATTCAGATAGCTATCGACCCTCAGTACAACACAGCGAACTCCGGCGTGGTTCGGTGTGCTCAGTGAGTGCAAATATTCATTGAAACAGTCAGGCTTTTATACATTTCTCCAGCCTGTTGTCCAGCCTTTCTGCAGGTTAACCATTCCATAAATAGGTTACTGCTCTAGGGTCCCTTGCCAGGTCAAATCTAGTTCATCTTAGGTTTATACATTAACAAGAAGAAATGGTAATAATGTATGCTCTAGGCCTAACATTACAATGCGGGACTTAGTTTATACAATGTAGTTAAGCAGGTGTTCTCATTCAATTATAGATCAGTTTCGGTGATACAGGTAATCCATTGCACACAGGTCAGCAGAAGGACAAGGTCTCAGCTCATGACCCTAACAAGTGGCCTGCAGGAAAGTTATACATTAGCTGTACAGAGGTCATGACAATCGAGTTCTGTTCTGAATAACATAGGCTACCATTTTAGCTCACATGGTGACTTTATAGAGCAAGAAAACCTAAAATGGCGGCTTGACCCAAAATGACAGTTTACATGGTTTCTAAGGTCAGGACCTTGCAATGCAAGTTTATTCACATGTAGTTTATAAGCAGCTTGTTAGCAGCTTGGCGTAGGCCAATATACATATATTCATAGCAATAGGAGGCACGATATAATTTCTAGTTTGACAAGGGCTACCCCCACACCAGGGCGGTAGAACCTGGGCGCAGAGAGGATCTTGTAGGCGTTAGGTAGGAGCGTGTCAACGCTGGTGACAGAGCTGGCCGTGAACCAAGTCTCGGTGAGTACGAGGAGATGGAGGTCAAGTTCTTCCAGAAGGCACAGGGACAACTTGCTTCAATGTGCATACTAACACACAAAACAAGCATGTCAATTGTTTTGGGGGAAGAGAACATTTTGGGCGTGATGGAAAGATTGTTGGAGGCGTAGGGAAATTAGGTGCAGGTTGATTGGCTGTGTGACACAACACACCACATGCTTGAGCACACTGAGTAGAACGCTGAATGCGGAATTGGCACTGGGACAGCTTGTATCAATTGGCACATTCACACTCAAAATAAGCAGTTGAATTGTTTTAGGGGAAGAGAAAATGTTGGCGGTGCTGGAAGAATTGTTGGAGGAAGTGGGCATTAGTGACAGGTTGATTGGGTGAAAAAGCACACCAACTGTTTGAACACACTGCGCATTATGTCAGAGGCGAAATGTGCACTGGATCAGCTTGTTTGAATGTGCACCCAAAAAACAAGCAGTTGAATTTATTCGAGAAAGAGAAACGTTTGGGGTTCATGGAAATATTTTTGGAGGTGATGGTCAAGGTGGTTTTGCTTATGATCACAAGCAGTGGGGATACAGCACTACCGCCTTTTGAAATAGGGGCTGCCAGTGTCTGTGGTGCTTGGGGCAAAAAGCTCCCACGCCTTCCATATAGCAGCAGAATCTAGTATAAAGTGAAACAGGTGGTGGCAGTGTGGGTAACCTAACAAGAAACTAGCATAGGACTTTGTGGCAGGAGTCAATGGCTCCAACGTCTTTGCTGTACTAAGGCTCAGGCACCCAAAGTATGTGCAATACTTTGCATGTTCTCCACTTTGCAATGACATATTTTGTCAGCGATTGCTACCTTGTCTGTGAGATGCTTGCTGTGGCACCCAAGATATGCCCTCATTTCAGGCGGCCATAGAGCACCAGAAATTCTTTGAGTGCACTGGAGATGCAGCACATATTCCCACACAACTACCTAAACATGACTGTTCCAACCTGGTGGAATTCAAGATTGCACATCCTTGACCCGCTCTGTGTGCAGAGCAATGCTGTGAGCGACTACAGCTACCATCACAGGTGTGAAATGGATGGTTTCTTATTTACCCCGACTCAGTGACAGCTCATGTGCAATGTCTGCTCTTTGAGGAAGTTAGACAGCATTCGAGCCAAAGTGCTCTGTCACGCTGTCACTGAGTGAGGTAATACAATTGAGCTACTGTCTTGAAATGATACTGTCCAACAGAGCAATGGAACATGATAACATGCGGGAGACAGACATTGTGCAGCTGGTAAGAGAACTGCTGGCAATCTTTCAGAAGGACCCACATATAAAATGCATGGAAGAAATCATTGAGTAGACTGCACTCACGAAGCATTTGCAAGATCAATTGCTTGCAGAGCAGAGGCTGGAAGGATAGGCAACACCAACTGAGCATCCCCAACAGTCTATCTTTATCTTGCACTGCAACTGTGCCAAGCGCAGTGGAAACATACACAGATTGTGCACCTCTCGTGCATTTATCACTCTGGAAATATTACAGATTCTGTATCCTTCAATGTTTCTGACCCCGGGAAACCAACAGCTAGTGGTAGTGGGCCTACAGCTACACAAATGGTGGATGCATATTTGAGTGACACATGCCAGCCTGGCAAGGAAGATGACCCACTACCGTATTGGTTCTCCAAGCAGTCTGTGTGGCCATCAGCAACTGTCCTGGTAGCCATTGACATCTTAAACTACCTCCAGTGAGTGTCTTTCCCTTTGCCCTTCCCCCATCTACATAATTCCCTCCCCGCCCTCCCACTCCCACTTACCTTCTTTTCTGTCCATTTCGGCAGCAGATGTGCTGTGAACACTTCTGTCCGCAGTGCGTCCGCTCCCGAACCTCGGCGGCCATTTCTTTTGATTGCTTGTTTTCGCTTTGCTCGGGCCTGTAACTATGGGCCCCGGGGCATTACCTGAAGTGGTAATGCCCCCCGGCTCGGGGCTTATTGCTTAATTGTGTAATGGGGATTCGGTATATTCAGAAGGCTCAGCGAATAGATAGTGACTTACTGTCTACTTCAAGCATGTTCGTTTTTTTGTACCAAGAAATTTATGGCAATCTCACAAATTTTTGCAATATTCCCAAGCATTGAACTGAAGTATCAGAAAACTGCATATTACATATGTTGGACAATTGTCCAGAGATAGTTGGATACACTTTGCCTGCTTACATTTAGAATAGTCATATAAAGTTGGGGAATCACTACATGAATATTGCATGACTTAAACAATGCCTAGGTTTTGGATATGGTAAAACATAATAAACATAATATGATACCATTGTAGGGAAGCCTGGTGTGAGTGTGGCTTTTTTCAAAGGACTAAACGGTCAAAACATGATCCTGAAAATTTTTTCTGTATTTCAAAACATTTTCATACCTACCTCCCACAGACGTGTTAGACTACATTTGTTTGAAATAGAAAAGCAACACGGATTTTTCAAAGCATTTTGAGATTCTATTTTGAACAGTGCAGATGGTTTGGTGGCTAATTCTTCAGATTCAAACGATGCTTCAACAATGGATACATACATAATCGGCTGCAGTCCACACATGCAGACAAATGCTTTACTGTGTGGCAGGAAAAGTTGCAATGCCAGGTGAAAGACAGAGTTGGTAGTTTGGGACAATCTGGAGTTACCTCTGAGACTTTCTGGCAAGTGGGGAAAAACTTCAGACAAGCGGCCAGACTGGTTCCTCACAATGTCCTTAGCTTGTTTTCCGTAGTGCCAGTGGGCACTAAATGGTATAAAACAGCACTAGTTGTCTTAGAGTCAAGATACCCAGACTCTCACTCCTTTGCTCCTCCAGTGGCCTGTCGTGGACTCTGTGAATCTCAACCTTTAATGGATTTCCATCTGCTATGGGAACAACCCTTTTCTGGAACTCAAGTGAATGGGTTCTACAAGAATGTTAAGTATGTTAATCAGTCTCACTTTCATACAATGGCTTGTGCCTTAAAAAGTGGTGTTACTGGCTTCTATCCACCATAAGCCACCTGAGAGGGGCGCTGGCCAGTTAGGAGGCTCAGAACATGGGCTGCACTGTATGGTAAAAGCCTGCCTTCCCAGCTGACTGAGCAGCCAGTGCCCCCTTCACCACTTAGCACCACACAGTTTCCTAGACGGGTGCTAATGGTGTCTAATTTTTCCAAACACACCTTTGTGGCCCAGCGCAGTGCAGTGCAACTGTCAGCCAAGTCTGTTTTCCCTGCTGCTGACATCACAGTCATCTACATGGAAAATCGATTTCACAGACAGCAGCACTGCGCGGGGCCGAGCCGCAGAACAAAGGTATGTTTCTCTTTTTTTTAAATAAAAAACACTATTAGCACCCATGAAGGGAACTATGCTAATGGTGATATTAACCTCGGCACCGGGCTGACATTGTCAGTAATAGCATTGCTGCATGCTTCGCGGAGGCCCTTTACTTGGGTGGTGAGCCATTCAGTGTATTTCTGTTGTGCACCATTTATTTGACATATCAGGAACTGAAAGGCAATATGGCTATCTAACATTAAAGTTGCATACAGCAAAGAAAATATGCGCATGGCATATAAACACCTACGGGTATTAGGAAACCAAGTTAAAATTGTTCCGTGGATAACTGGCACCCCTAACCCTAATAGCACCAGAGCTACTACTCACAGAAAATATATCAATTTAAATAAATGTTCAACTCAAGCCTTTACTAAAGGACAAAGGGAGTCATTTGAATCATACATGCCCATCGTTAAAATACATTTGAAGGCCTTTTTCTCGCATAAGTGGTGGCAGCCTCAGAATAGAATGCTATACCTATGTCAACATAAAGTTGCTTCCTCCAAGGGATTTAGTTGTGACATGTCTAAGATCAAATGTAAGGCTAATTTATATTTTCCCTTTGTAATGTGCATCTCTCTTTAAGTGGTTGTTTAGCCTTAGGAAGACAGATTTATATAATGCGGATACGCGCTCCCCCTTGACCCCTTAGCACCAGTTTAGTTTCCTACATGGGTGCTGATAGTATCTTTTTTTTCAAAGAAAAAAAAGAAACATGAATTTGTTGCTTGGCCCGGCACTGCGCACTGCTGCTGTCAGCCAAATCCGTTTTCCATGGTGATGACCTAACAGTCATTACCATGGAAAACGGACTTCACTGACAGCAGCACGCGTGGCGCTGAGCTACACAACAAAGGTACGTTTTTATGATAAAAAAACACCATTAGCATCTGTTTAGATACCTGTTAGGTAATGGCAAGAGGGCTATGGTTCAGTAGTGGATGGGTAGGAGGTAATTAGGCAGGTTTGCAACTCTTTGATGCCTGTCCTTTGTTTTCATGCCTGTTCACAGCACAACCATTCCTCACACTCAGACGTGTTGGCCAACTTCAGTCACACGCATGCAACACACAGGTTACATATCATTATTGATAATGTTACTACACACTATTAGATCAGATGTCATAGAGTAAACAAGTGTTTTAGTTCTTATACATGTTTATTCCATCTGACATCGAGCTATTGAGTCGCCTCTTTACTAGCATTGTTCATCTCTTATTAGTCATAGTTCTCAACACATAAACATGTTAAGTCATATTCCATTCCATTCCCCTATTAATGCCCAGCTCTTGGTAGTTACAGTTCTTATTTTTGTATGCATATTTAGTTGATCGCTCAGTTGTACGCTCAGTTGTATGAGTAATTATACATTCTCAGGGTATTATTGTATGTTCCTTGGTTACATACCTCCCTGAAATCAAACACCAAAATCAAACTGCATGCGTACTGCCACCAATGCTCCAGAATTCCCCCTTGTACAACCTATACAGAAATACAACACTTATTTGAGCAACAATGAGGTATCAGACAGACTACCTCACTGCTGTTTGTCGTCAAAGTGAGAGACCAGCGGGAACGCCTCCTTATGGGAAACGGGAGGTCAAAGTTCCTCCAGACAGTAAGGAGTCCTTTTGCGTGAGTGTCGGTTCTGGGGGTGGTACACAGTTTTATATCACGGCCCCCTGGACAACACCGGTAACTACAAATGGGTACACGTATCTCTGGAAGATGTACTTATACAGAGATCTCAGCACCATGCTTCCCTCGCCCTTGTAAAATACTGTTTAAGCACGTGCTAAATGTGGGTTCTGCACATACTGACTCACTGATCATGCAACCAGGCTCTTGCACACATTTGGCAGAAGGACATATGTGGTGGCCATGTGGTATCAGGTCCCATGTCTCACTGGATGTTTCCCGACCCCCTGTTATGTTGGTTATCATCAATAATGCTGTCACCCAGGAATACCACCTGACACTTTTGCTCTGTTTAAAGTGAGACATTCACATCCCGTCAGCTCACGGAAGCTTATTTCTAAGGATTTTTCTGAGCCATAAACAGACTGTGGGGGCTCCTCTACAGGATGGCTGCCTTACAACAAGAGAAGGTAAATAGAGACAGATACCCCTTTTTTTCAGGAGGCAGGACATGGGTGTAACTAATGCAGCTGGATAGGTTTGAGTATTGAATGTTTAATTTCACCATATTAAAATACTGCTGACTGGTTTGCTCTATTCCAAGGTGACTTCATCTGAGCTGAGGCCTCTGGGACTGCAGTGAAAGAGGGTGGACACTTCTGTAGTAGGCAGATCGTACTGATGTCTAGCAATAGCCTTGGGAACGATTCTACAGACGTGCCAGCTGTCTGCACACAAAACATGTCTGGAGAATCAGTCAGATCTACTCATGTTAAGCCATCCCTGCCAATCCAACCTTTCTGGTCCATTTGCCAACTAGAGACATCATGACAGAATCTTCCACTACTGCTGCATTGAGAAGTACCACAAATACATGTTTGATGCTCTCATGCTCCCTATAAGACAAAGGTCAGGATCCTGCAGACTAGGTGGCCTATCCCAGTTATCTCGCTACTCGGAACCCCTGGCCTTACCTTGGGGCCTAAGAGTGGTTAGTTAGGTCCCTTTTCCCTTCCACACCTGAAGGCATGTAAATGAATATTTAAGTGATTCTTTTCGATTTGTGCTTTCCATTTTCCTTCTTCTATTTGCCTGCTATTGATGTCCTTCCTGCAGTACAATTCACAGTTTACATGCCTGCCTGTTGAACATATTCTTCCTCTATACACTCTGTGTCTTTCCCTTGTAAAGGTGGATGATTAGTGTGTTCAATGATTCTGTGTTTAAGGTAAACACTTATTTTTAATAGGCTTTCTTGGACATTCCTTTTATTTTTGTACTTACTACACTGTTGTTGTTTGGAAGCTTCCAATGCTCGCTCACATCTTTCAAAGGTACAGCCTGATCTACTCCCATGCTACCCATAAAAAGGTGAAGGGGGTTATATTGCAAATAAAACCTACCATGAGCATATTTCCAACTGATGTGCTATGCATCCCAGAGGAAACCCTCAAGTAACAGGTTGGGGTCACACCATTGAGCCAGGGGGTAGGTATATTATTGTGGAGGAGGCTGTGGAGGGCAAATCCCTAATAATAGTGAATGTTTATACACTGAACGGGAGATAAGAAGATGTTTCAGACTGCATAAATGCATCCTATGCGCCCTATATGGGCATAGTAACACAGTGAGTAGGGACTTTACCTTAGCATAGGGGAAATGATAGGCAGGTCTTTGAGGGACAGAAACATGGCCAAAAACCCCCAAAAATGTCTTTAATGAATCTGATTGAATCCTGGGGTTTAGTGGACCAGTGCAGGAGACTGTAACCCCAGGAACCCACTTTACTTTTTATCCCCTCCTCACAAGACATCCTCCCGAATAGACTTTCACCATTCCTCACTGATTTCCTCTGATCATGTGTATGTTTCTATCCTGGTGTATCTTTGCCGGGGGACCCAAGCATAGAGAAAGAAGGTGGAGGTTTAACGTTTGACTGCTGTCTGACCTCTCTTCCTGGATTTTCTCTGGAAAGAGGTTAACTGGTTACACCTGAGAACGAAGGTGCAGTTCAGAATTATTTTACTAACTGGAAAACAATGAAAGTGTCCCTGAGGAGAATAATAATAATGGATGCATCTCATGTGAACACAACTAGGAACAGATAGTTGGATGGGATGAAGAGCTAATTTAAGGAAGCTGCATCTGTGAACACAGCCAACCTGACAGAAGTGGGCAGAGGGGTGGGGTCACTAGAGCTGAAGAACTTGCTATTGATCCAATAGGCAGAAGGGGATCTCTTCTATACACTGCCGGAATTCGGGTAACATGGGGAATGGGCAGGTAAGCACTGGAGTAATGGGGAGAACACAAAAGTACTGTTCATTGTTACCGGGGAGGGTGGGTTATGATTTGAAATGAGGCATTATGTGCTATTTTAACACCTTAAATGGGCAGAACAGTGAAGATACCAAGGTTTCTGCTTTTGCTATTCCCTGTGCTGCAGCAGCATTTTATGAAATGTATTCAGAAAGGGGACATCAACACAAATGGTTGTTATCACCTTAAAAAGCTACATTTGGGAGTAAAGACTCCATTAAAACAGCATTGAGCTATATCTCCAACTTTCTAACCACAGTTGACCACTCCCCCATTTCCTCCACTCTAAGTCTACTCAATCTCTCTGCAGACTTTGAGCCTCATCACAGCCTTGGCGGTAACCCGGCGACAATTCCGCCGGCCTACGGCCAACGCAAACAGCCTTACCGCTACTCGGTCCGATTCAATTAGCACCAAATCCTGTGTAGTGGTAAGGCTGTTACTCCCCATTTATTGAAGAGTCCACAGGACTCAATGGGGGAGTAACAGCACTATTACTGCCGGCGCTATTACTGCTGGTGATAATAGTGCTGCAAATGGGCAAAATGTGGCAGATATACCTCTAGAGCTGGCAGTAAATCTGCTAATTTCTGCCCAAACTCGGGATTGGGTGGAACGGTAACGCATCGGTAAGAGTGTTATCACTGCATTTTTGCTGTTCTGCCCAACTCCTGATGAGGCCCTTTGCCACATCCCTCTCCTTCCTTGGCTTCTAGGGCACTGCACTTAGATTGGTTGCTTTCCAATTCTCTGAATCCTCATTCTCCATCTTGAAACACTTGTGCATAGACGCGTTATAAATGCCATATCATATAATATCATATTCTGGACCTCCAAAAACCACCTCTTCAAAACCCCTCCTGTGGGTGTGTCGCAGGGGTCCCGTGGCACACTCCTCTTCACCCTCTACACCTCCTCCCTTGGTAAGCTCTTCTCCACCTTCAATTTCACTCCCACCTATTTGTACATGCATCCCAATCTTCATCTCCTTTACATCCTTAACCCCCGTCAGCTATCTAAACATCACAAGCTAATTTATAGCTGTCACCAGTGCTAGGTTTTTCTGTTCATACCAGAAGTGGCTATACAGGGTGCTTGCTGCTTGTGAAAAAAAGAAAAAAATCCTGCAACTATGGAAAGTGAACACTGCTGCAAACATCGACGTCTGGGTTCAGGATCTCCTTGTCCTCTCTGCAAGATTGTACAGATCGTAGGAGGGACCCTCATAAGGACTCCAAAGTCCTCGGGTCTTACTTTAATGACCACTATGCTTCGTTTTGCTATTTGTACATTGGAAGGTAGTCGAAACTCTTTTGAAGACTGTAATATGTACTGTGGCTATTTACCAATCCTAACACGAGTTAAATGTATCATGAACCTTAAAATGACAGTAAATACTCCTAAAACAAATCTGTTTGAAAAATAAAAACGTATAACTTTTGAATGTCTTTTTCCTCTTGGTTCAAATGATTTTTGCATGTCCGTTTTTACTTTCTAGTCACATGCTTGTTGTGTAGTGAAACCTCCTCTATGTATCGTCCCTTTAAGGGGTTGGGTCCCTCCCCCATGTATTGCCCTTTTAAGTTGGGCCATGATGTCATCATGGTCCAAGCTAATAAAAGGGAGCCCTGCAGGCACGTGCGGGAGAACGGCTGCGGGCACCATGACTGACTAACTGATGTGTGTCCTTTATTGTGGCCTACAGGCCGGCCCTGAAGACACAGGGCCTACAGGCCACGTTGCCCTGGAGCTCCCTGCACCGCCTGCAGGACAGGATCGTATGAAGTGGTCCGGTCAGCCGTGCTAATCACTGAGGCTCTGAAGCCTACCCAGTGCTGGTGTCCCATAGCACTGTAGGGTGGGGCTGGCGCGATCGATGTCCATGGCCAGCCCCCACCCTTCCATCCTGCGAGGCCCTGGGCCTCCCGATGCTGGTGTCCCATAGCATCCGAAGAGGGAGCTGGTACGATGTCCCATGGCCAGCTACACCTCCTAACAAAGCTGTCAAATCAACAGCAACTGAAGCACTTTCCCTTACTTAGATTACTCAGGTGTGAGTTAGTGTAGCATATTGCCCTTTGAGAGCCCCGCTCACTGAACCCCCGCCACTAGGACACACTTCCTGCATCACTACATTTTGCAGTTTTACTTGTGCGTTACCCACGCGTAGATAGTGGGCCCGATTCATGGAATATTTGCCCAGTTGAAAGTGAATTTGGACTGCTGAAAAGTGGCTCTGTACTGCCAACACAAACCCTGATTCATGGAGCCATACAAAGTGTATTTTTTCCGTGCAAAGTCCGGGCAAAGGCATTTTTTATTGCAAATATGACTGAATCAGGGTTTGTGTCGGCAGTGCAGTCACTTTGCAGCAGTTCAAAGTCACGTTGAACTTGAACCTAGCAAACATTCCATGAATCGGGCCCGGTATGTCTGTTACAATGTGAGAAAAAAAGATGCGGATGTTCTGCAGGCGCATCATGTCTTCAGTGAATCATGCGTGAGTTGCACATGCTTTGTTGATACTTTTCCTCTACACCCGGAAAAGGTTTTGCGAATCAGGCGCGTGTAGCTTATATGACAGCGCAAGTCTTCAGAAAGCAGCTTCTGCTTACACTGCTGGCTCTTCTGAGGAAACAATAATAATTCATGTCTGAGCCCAGGGTGGTGTTAATTAGACATATTTCGAGCAAGCAGTGCACATCTGTGCCTCGGAGCCTTGCAGGAGATGGCAGGGCTTCTGTTGGCACGGCTGCTTTCCAGGCTCCAGCTTGTGCGATGGAACCAAGCCGTCGGCACATCTATTCATTTACAGGGAAATTACACATACGAAGTATAATTAAGCCAAAATACTATTTTCAACTAAAACGCACTGTCTGGAAACGAACCCGTTGTCATCTGCGTGGCATAACCCCAGTCTCCGGAATTTGCAAATTTCAAGTTCTGAAAAACTCAAGGCTTTTAATTACAGCTCAGTCAGCTCATTTTCCCAGCAAAGCCACACTGTAACTTTGTGCTAATAATGGTGTTCCCAGGGCGGTGCACTTTAGTATACAACCCTATGAAGCCAGCTATGCGTGTCGATGTTTATTTGATCCGTGTCTTTTTGCCTTTTAATTACTTCTCACTGGCGATGATTAAACAAAACAAAAAAAGGATTTAAAAAAGGCCGCTTTTGTAAATCAAGTCCCTTGCCTCTGCCGCTGCAGATGTGGCATCACGTTCTACAAACAGCATTGCTTATGCTAGTTTTTCTTTAATGTCCACAAACACGCTGCCGGTAACAACTGCCTTGGCATGCTTTTTTTTTCTATATTCGAGGGTGCGTTTTTTGTAAAAAAAAAAATACCTTGGATGTGAAATAACGTTGGCCAAGAAGCTGCTGCGCCTGGCATGGGCTTCATTCCATGCACACGTAAGCAGAAGTTCAGAGAACCCGCGCCTACGGCCCGCGCCACAGCCACTGATGTGGTAATCCAAAATTTAAGGCAGGCCTCGCAGAAAAAGAAAAAAAAAATCATGCCAAATCGGCCAGTGTCTCTTTCAAACAAGAGTGCTACAGTGTGGCGCAGCGCCCTTCTCCCCTTTTCTGCTGCCCTCCTGCCACAACCACCTCGTATGCTTCTTCTCTTGCATGCGTTTAAACAAGCTGCGCGTGCCCTTTATGGCGTTGCCAACTCCACGCCTTAGTTGAGACCCAGGGGTGCCCTGGTAATGACAGGATGAACATCAGATCAAATAAACAGCCAATCATGGCGTCGGATATTTGCACAACGCGCGCATAGACTGAGCTTCAAGGCCTCACAAGTGAACGAAAACCAACTCGCTCTCGCATGTGTGGGTGTGTGTGTAACAGTAACACAGTCGTTCACATGTTACAGCAACACACGCGTTCACAGACCGACGTTAAACAAACAGGTCATTGGGCCGTACGGTACATTCCCAAGTGTCTAATAACGTGACGTGTTTTCCCAGGGTCCGTTGGTCCAAGAGAGAGGTTTGCTTTTAGGCTGGTTTCCCGGTTGCAAACTTGCCACCAGTGCGCTAGCTCAGTTTTCATTTTCTAAGCATCTGCTTCCCTCCGGCCCCCTCTAACCCCGGGAGACTTCAGGCCCATGGATTGTGTGAAACGACTCTCGAAGAATTCCATTTATTAAAAATTGTTCGGCCCCCTCTGTGCCATGAATGAATTTTAGAACCTGTCGAAGTAAAATTACAGTGACGGCGATTTAATTAAGAAGGCATACTTCTTTCTCCATGGGCAGTAACCCAGAACTGGTTTAGGGTCAGCAGCAACGCTATTGGGCAGCCCTTCCAGACACAACAAAGACAGTGGCAATGATAGGCCCTGCAGTGAGCGAATGACCTTCCAACCTGTCTCAGCTTCAAACTCCTACCAGCCTGGCTGTTGCTGTGCATGTAATTCCAACTGCACCAGTTTCTTGGGAACCTTTCTGCAAATCACCCACTGCATTATACCTTAGCATATGTTATGTTAAAAAGCACTTATAGTGCACCTATCACCGCTTTAGTGGCCTTACAGCATGGAAGCGTGTGTGAAAAGAGGGCGTATGGTGCCCATGCTGATCAGAAGCAAGGTTATAAAACTTAGTTGTAAAGCTGAGTGTTTTCTGTGATGGCAGATGCTAGCACACTGTACTCGAGATAATGCATGCTTCTGAGATGTGGGTGAAGTGCTCAAGCGTGCCCTTGAAGTATGGAGGTTTCTTCAACAGATAAAGTTCTGTTACAAGTATTTCATCAGAACCTGCTCTTTGCTTCACTTCAAAAGTTCCGGTGTGAGGAGAACTTAATATGATGTTGTATCTAATCCAGGAACACAATTACATCCTTAGCACTTGAGGGGTTACTCCAGAGTCAGGATCTCCACAAAACCTGCCCTCCAAATCTGGTTAACCTCCTCAACCTGATGGGCAAACATAATGTTGCAAATCACTGATTCTGTGTGTTGGTCTGCCTTCCATGAAAAGGGTACTGATAACCCCATTGTTGAAAAGACCCCTTCTTGACCTGGCTGACCTTACCAGGCACAGGCCTAGTTATCTCCAATATTCCTTTTCCATCTCAGCTGCTGGATGGCAGTGATGCCTAACCCAATTCTGATAACTTCCAGGACATTTTTAGACCGGACCACAGCACTGAGCTGATACTTCCACCTTGGATGATCATAGCCAGGAGGTTGAAGGTGGCGGTGTTGGTGTTCTCATTTCTTTCATTTAACACCAACAGTCAATATTGATGGCCACCCACTCTTCTGCAATCACCAATATGGACACGACTGAACATAAATGAACTTGCCCCGACTTCCACTTAAAGGGTTATTTCCCAACCCCACGTCCGAGCAGAGATTTAAGGAGGAGTTGTTCTCTCACCAAGAATATTTTCAAAAAAGTGGGGCCAGCCACTGAATTTAACAACACAATTTTCCACAGAATACGTTTTACAGAAAGTTGTTAAGGGACACATGTGAACTATCCCAATACTGCAGGATCTGCAAAGCTACCCTATTCAGCCAAAGGGAGGTTGGTGGGTGAATTTTGTAGTTTGACGTGTAATTGTGAATGCCAAACCGAATCCAAATGATGGCCTCCACCGTGTATTTTACAGCACAATTTCCCTAAAAAATTGGTTGAATAACAAGGTTTTACATGCAGTTCATATAACCAAGATACACCATTTGACCTGGCTCCCCATCATTTCTAAAATGTACCAAGCATTGCTCTTCACACACCCCTTCCACTTGCAGGCACCGTTTTTAAATCACAACAATCATACATGCTTAACCCCCTGAGAGCAGAATTACATGTGGTGGTAATATGGTCCTTAAAAGCTAGCCGTGTGAAATTCCTAGAAATCCCTCGACATAAGCCAATGTAGAAATTATTGAATCAAAAAGGACATAAGTTGGATGTTTCCACATGTTTAATGCCATTGAAGATACAACCTGAAGATAAGGCCATTATTACTTTAGTGGCATTCGAAAGGAAATCAAATAACCAAGATTATTTAAAAAACAAAATAAGAACGCTCATTTTAAATCAGATCAGAATTTAAATTATGTTTTAGGACCGACATATTGTTTAATCGAGATTAGATGTAAAGATAGTCAAGTTTGAAAGTTTTCTCTTTGAAGGTGACAGAAAACACAAGTTGAATAGGTAAGATCCTGTTAATTTATAAATTGTGAACTTCATCTGAAATGGAACAGTTTGGGCACAACAACAATCAGTCAACCCTCATTAATTCATGAAGTGCAGGTCATCTATAAACCTATAGCTTACAACAATCAATGGAAGAGAAGTGGAATACTTGTATGTTCAAGTTAATGTCTTTTGTTTCAAGCTAAAACAAATATGTAAATATTTCAATATTATAGCTTAAAGCAGCCAAAATGGAGTGTACTATTTCTAAGCCAAACTCCAGATCACCATTACTTTGACAAATGATTCTAATGATAAGCAAAAGGTACCAAAATACAATGTGCAGCTTTTCTATATACCTTATGTAATGGAGAATGAATCATTAAGCCATTGTTTTATCAAGTTAAATGAAATAATATTAAACAACAAGTGGCTACCACTGAAACCGATCAAGCTACACATATGAAACTTGGCTTAATGTGCCAAATTCTAATTTAAAAAGCACACTGAACAAATTACCATTTGGAAGTAGATTTCTGTCTGTAACATTTGAAGCATATGACTCACTGGAAAATTGAATAGAGAGCTTAATAGGTATACTGTGTGAATCATCTGCACATATTGATAACACCATTATGCTGAAAGTGACAAAAACATGAGTTATATCATCAACATAGAACATTCTCACAAATAGGAATGTAATTTTATCAAATATTTCCTTATCAATATATTAAAAATGAATAGTGCAGCTCAGTATCAGTTTCGACCCCTGAGTATATCCCTCTTACGACACATCAAATTAAATGGGCCAATGGAAGCAAGAATGGGTGACCATGTGGGTGTTAGATAGCGAATGGGAAATGTCACAGGACTCGTCCAATTCAAATTTTTCTGTCAAATGATGCAATAAGGGTGGGTCTTCGCCTACAATTAAAAATTGTGTTCCTATGGAAAACAGATGACTAAATTATTTTCTCTTGTCCTGCCGACATGCATACAATTTTGCTGTAGGAACTCATACCAAAAATCTGAAAACTGGGAAGAGGACTGGGCCCCAAAATGATTTTGTATTTAAACCAGAAAGGGCCCAGATCGTGGCACACCATTTTACCTATATCCAAAGGGGGTGAGGAGAATCAGATGATTTGGATGGCTAGTGCCTTACCAATTTCAACCTCTGGGCAGTGCCAACCCGCAAGGGACCCAGAGAGATCACAATGTCTGATTCCTGTCCATGGGATTGAATTAGACAAATATATAAGTGAGTTTCTGCTCCACTATGTTTAAATATAATTCCTTCAGCAATATATAACTGTGAAAAGGGGATGAGGTAGATAATTTCTCTCCTAAATTAAGTACAATAATACTCAAAGTTTCTTTGAGAAACCAAAGGGCCTCCTGGAATCTGTGATGTCTTAATTCAATTTTGATGATTTGGCAACGGAATTAAAAAAGGCCTGATTTGCGGAAATCACCATTTTATAATTAAATACCATTAAGTAGGATAATTCCACAAGAATAAACAGTAGGGAGGGAAGATAAAGAAAACCAAATGAATTAAGAGTTTCTCTTTTTTCATTAAAAACTTAAAAAACAAACCTTTTTAATTTCTCAGTCTGCGTGCTTTCAGTATAAACCCATTTCATTGCTCAAAGATAACATGAAACAATCTGAATTGATTTTAGGTTCAAAATATAGTATACATTCTGATAGAATTTCTTTTGCACAACTCAATAGAATATTTCATTCATATTTCAACGGATTGTTTGAATTTATAAGTGACCGTTATTAATTTAAGCATACATTTTATTTGCTTTTTAAAGCCAACAGCTATAAGGATGAGTCCATAGTAAAACATTTAAGGACATTTTTCTAGAACAGCCATCCATATTTGCTTACTTATATATGCCATAATCAACAAGTTTATTTCGGGAACTATCCCATAAAACATAATTACATCCATCCATTGGTAATAATACATTATTACAGACCACTACTGACCTTAGCACCTCTTTTGACCTTAAAATAAGTAAAACATGCAAAAACCTGTTCCTTCATAATATAAAAAATGGCTAGAGTACTAAAACACATAAAGTGCATAAATAATGCACTACATCATTCTGGCCACTTCATTACTTTAAATAAGTTAAAGCTGGGCGTCTTAACCAAATATATTAAACTAATATTTTCAGTATGTTAAAATATATGAAAACCCAGTTGTATATGTTTACAGTCAAAGTACCTGGTCTTAGAAAATCATTTTCAGCCCATTAAAAAAATAAAAACGTTCTTTATTGTTTCACAGTTAACAAAGGGTCAACAGTTCCCTAGTTGCTCCCAATATGTCCACCCTCCCACTCCACCCTTACACCATACTCACAAAGTTACAGCCACGCTTATACATCAAACTTTGAGTTGTTGATATCACATTAGGAGGAGTTGATATGACTCATTGTAGCACTCTTATGTATCTGCCAACGGCTTTGAGGCAGGCACATGATCTTTCTCTTGTCAGCTTCCCTGAGAAGACCAAGGTGACTGTGTTGCCTGGGCGGCGTTCGATTGGTACTGTCTGAAAGGGGGCCAATAGTCAAATGGGCGGCTGGTGGCAGAGAGTGTTGAGGCATACCTGGTTTCCCTTTGTTCACTCAAGTTCATGCATTCCAACCACCTCGTGAATGTGGGGGGGTTGGACCGCCCCCATGTTCTTGCTACTAGGTATCTGGCCATCACTGAGGCCATGCCTAATAGTTTCTTTTCAGTGCAAGACCCTCCTTCAATTAGAGCCAGTAGCCAGAGTTTCGGAGAGTATTCCCACCATGTGGATAACATTTCAGACATTGCTTCTTCTATGTTTACCCAAAAAGATCTAATGCAGGGACAGCACCAAGCAACATGGTAAACGTTTGCAAATTCTATACCACATCTTTTACAGGTTGAGGGTCTCTCAGGGAAAAACCTACTCAGGTTGAGAGGGGAGTAGTAGACCTGGTGGATGAATTTATAATGGATCAGTCTGTATCGACAGTTTAGAGATATGTAGCGGGTTTGCATGCAGATAAGCTTCCATTGTTTCTCACTCAGTGGTTCCCCTAGTGATGTCTCCAACGTGCTCTTGTATCTTTGTTTCTTTGCCCCTCTCCCGGATCTAGTTAATTTATAAATGGTAGAAACCAGTTTCCTGGTGGACAGAGGCTGTATCATGTAGCACTGCGCAGGGTGAGGGAATGGAGCCTGCGGGAAATCAGGCAGTTTATTCCGCAGTATCCCCCTTAGTGTGTAATAGTGGAGCAGCGTCACAGCATTATGTTATCTTCCCAGCTCACAAACCGACCATCCTGTACCAGGTCACCCAGGGTCCGTACTCCTAATGTTTGAAACTGTTCTCTGAAGGACCTTACGTGTGTGAGTGGGATTCCTATTATGTTGTACATTTGTAGTCCTGATAAGTAGCAGGTGGAGGTCCCTAGCAGCTGATTTATCTGTATTCAGGCTTTGCAGGTTACTGCTAAGGGTTGAACTTCTCCTCTAGAGGTAGTGTCTCTGTTGCCCCATATCATGCCCATGTCTGGGTTGGAAATGGCTTCGCTAATTGAGAGTCTGGGGAATTAGGGCTGGGGGGTTTCCATCTGACTATGTGCTGTACCTGGGCAGCCAGGTAATATAGGTATATAGGTATATATCGGGAAACTCCAGGCCGCCTTGTTCATACGAGCGTACTAGTGTATCATATGCTATCCTAGGTCGCTTGCCGGCCCACACCATTGGCACATTATTAAAGATATATAACAGTTTAGGGAGTATTACGGTTTTAAGCAAGTGCTATGCAGGCCGCCTGGGAGATAGGGAGCAGTATCCAAGCTTCTACCTTCTGCTCTAAGACCTCTAGTGTTTTCATGTAGTTGTCCCTGTATAGCTCGTCCATTGTAGTGGAGACTATGATGCCTAGGTAGCGTATCCCCGGGGGCACCAACGCAAACTGTCGCCCACGTCAGCTTGCTGTTCACCGGGGGTCAAGGGGAGGACCTCAGACTTGTCCCAGTTAATTCTGACCCCGCATAGTTCTCCAAATCTAACCACTTCTTGCGTTATTGGGAACAACTTCTGTCAGGGATGCTTAACATAGAGAAGGATTTTATCCGCGTATAGAGACACTGTGGTAAGGTGTGTGCATATGCAAATCCCTCTATGCGCGTTTAGTTCCCAGATATAGCAGGCTAAGGGCTCCATTGCCAGGGCAAATAGGACCAGAGAGAAGGGGCAGCCCTGTCGAGTGCTGCGTGAGGGGTAGATGTGCTCAGAGGCCATACCGTTTGTGTATATTGCTGCTCTGGGGGCCGTGTATAGCAGTTTTACCCACCGGATATATGTGAATTCAAACCCGGAACGTCAGAGCATCTCGAAGAGGAAAGGCCACTCAACGTAGTCGAAGGCCTTTTCAGCGTCAAGAGCCGCAATTACCATGGTTACCTCCGGATTTACATTGTGCATGAGGGTGATTAGGCCTCTCAGATTGTTCTGCGTTGACCGACCTGGGATAAACCCAACTTGTTCCAGAAGCACCAATGCCGACATGTATGGGAGTATGCGATCAGTGACTATCTTGGCTAGGATTTTATTATCAGTGTTAATTAGTGATAGTGGCCTGCATGATGATAATTGTCAGGGATTTTTTCCGGGTTGTAGGAGCACGGTCACCAGGGCGGATCTGGTGGATTCCGGGAGGGTAGCACTGGACAATGCGCTTTCATACATATCCAACAGGTAGGGGATCACTAGGTCTGCATATGTTTTATAGAATTCTGCTGTTATCCCGTCTAGCCCGGGGGCCTTACCACTGGGGAGTGATTTTATTGTCTGTCGAATTTCATCTTCAGTAATGGGGTTATTAAGGGAGCCCCCTTGGTCTTGGTCTAACCAGCCCAATGCTATCTCATCTAGGTATCGGGTCAGCTCATCATGTCCGGAGTTCTGCTCGGGCGGTCCCCCTCCTCGTATCTCATCGCCCAATTCGGGTTCCCAATGAATCTCTCCTCACTGGTTGCTAGTTGCAGGAGTTCTTCCCTATGTGCCTGTAGATTGTGGCGAAGCTCAGGGATGTCTAAGGTGCCCTGTCTGTTCTCCCCCTCCTGAATGGTGTCCTCTAATACCCGCATGGTCCTCCGTATGGCTTTCAATACCCCGACTTCTTTTGAGATACAAAATCCCCTCATATAGAATTTAAAGGCTTCCCATATAATGCCTTGATCATATATTGACCCTTCAATGGCCTGGAAGAATGTCTGTATGTCTTGACCTATTTCGGATCGGAATGCCACATCTTCTAGGGCAGCGGCTCTGAATCTCGACCGGAGCTGACTGGGGGGGGGGTCTGATCAGGCCGCGATGTGGACTAATATAGGTGAGTGATCTGACAGTCTGAGGGAGAATGATTGCCTCAGTAACTTTCCAGAGAACGTGGGTGGTGGCCATTATGTAATCAATCCTGTATGAGCTACTGGGTACCCCGGAGAAGAACGTGTATTCCCTGGTATCTGGGGTTCAAGCCCCGCCATACATCATGTAGGTCGTGGTATTAGGCGATAAAGGACCAAGCCGTAACTGCTTGCGGGAGGGTCAGTTGTACCGTTACGGATCTATCCAGCTCTAATGTAAGGGCCAGATTAAAATCATAGGCCCACACTATTTCGTAACCTGGGAACTGGTGGATATGTTTGGCTCATTGATGAAAGAACTCAGGTGAGTCCGTGTTGGGAGCGTATATGTTTATGAGTACGAGTTTTCCCCCGCGATTATTAAGAATTGTCCCTGCTCATCTTTAATCTGCTCGTGCAATCTATACTGTAGGGTTCCATGGATATAGATGGCTACTCTTCTGGAGTGTGATGTATAGGATGAATCATATCTATGAATACCCCATCCCGCTAGTTTAGGGAAAGGGGTACCATGGGTCAGGTGTGTCTCTTGTAGGCATAATATGTTTACCCCATGATTCCTGCTATGGTTTGCAATTACTTGTAATTTCTTCTGATTGGTAAGTCCCCTTACATTCCAGGACAATATCGATAATGTCGCCCCAGGTTTCCTTCGTATTGTGTATGCAGCCATATCACTTTTGGAGCATTAGCGATTGATGTTGTGATTCGGACAGAGTGAGCATGTGTTGTGATATCTGTTCTTGTGGCGTGTGCTAGCTCTTTGTCAGCTGTGTGAGTCATCAAAAACCTACTGGTTACCTTAATACCCATTAATATTGAACAAACCAGCCAACAATGTGGCTCCACCCCACCCCAAACCCACCCACGCCAGAAATAATAACCTACCGGCTTCCGTACCTCTCCCCTTCCCCTAAAATATCCCATTAACTTAACAGAACAGTCCCGCAGTGTCTGCGGGTAGTGGAGTGCTAAGGGCTGCTAAAGCACTCCTACAGGCTGCGGTCATATTTTGTAGTCCCTAGGCCCCGCTCAAAGGGCCCCGGAGCCGCTTTCGTAACTTAGTCTAAGTCACGTATCAGAGGTCATATTCATGTTGTAGTCCTTCCGGGTTGTTAGGACGAGCATCCCGGGGAACCCCAAGGGTCAGGAAGAATCGATGCAAAGTGCTCTGTGGCTTCCGGGGAGGTAAAGAAAACAGTGGTTCCATTATGTTGTACTTGAAGTTTTGGCCGGGTATAGCATTGCACATTTGATACCTTTGTTTTGGAGGATGTTTTTGACTGCTGGAATGTCTTGCACTGGTCCTGTACCGCTGGGCAGAAATCCGGGAACTGCCGGATCATGGCAGAGCCCCAACGCAGCTCCCCCTTTTCACTGGCAGAGCAGAGGAAGATGACCCAGTCCCTGTAACTGAAGATCTTGGCTATGATCGGACACTCGGGGGCACCCAGGGGAGGTCTTGCAGTCAACAAGCGATGAGCCCTCTCCACCATGAACATCGATGTGAGTGGGGGGAGGCCCAGGACGTCCACCAGTGGTGTCTCTATGAACCTCTCCATATTGTCGATTGCGGTTGACTTTGAAACACCAAGAATCCGTATGTTATTACGACTGGATCGACCTTCCAAGTCTTCATTTTTGGCCATTACTTTCTTAACAGTTTACTGCAGGTCCGCCATTTCCCGTTGTAAGGTGGCCACTTTATCTTCACCCTCCCCTATCCGGTGTTCAGCTTCAGACATGCATCCGCATAATTTGTCTATCTGTATGGCTGAGATATCCACTTTGCATGTCAAGGCGTCAATCTTTGCACCCAGATTGTCCGTGCTGCTCATTAAGGCTAGCAATGTCTGGTTCAGGGCTGCAACGTCTATCTGGGATGGAGGTTGGCTTGAGGGGTATGGAGGCAGTGGTTGAGGTTGGTCAGAGTGGGCGAATTGGTTCATCTTGGCCTGTTTCTTGGGGTTTACCATGGTGGTGCTGGCAACGTGGTGATTTGCCGCAGTGGTGTCGCGACTCAGGATAAGGGGGGGTATTCCTGAGCGATCCCCAATGGGTCTGTGATCTGGAACAGCCGTCTGCGTGGCACTATGCGTTTGTCATGAGCGGCTTGCCCCTCAGACTGCAATATCCCTTTGTATTAGACAGCTCCACTTCGTATCTGCAGGTATCCGCAGGAGAAGCAAGAAGCCAACAATAAGTAAGTGTGGGAAGGGTGGGGCCAGAAGCTATTACTTCACGCCATACTACCCAACCACTCATCTAACAAAACATCACCACTGTAAACTCATTATATCTGTAAAATATTTGTATTGGGAAACTCTGTGCTATAAATGTGAAAGTTGCACTTAGAACTGTGCCCAATAGCCTCTCTGTGAAACTTGCAGTTAGAAGCGTGCCCAATAGCCTCTCTGTGAAAGCTGAATTTGAAGTGTGCCCAATAGCCTCTCTGTGAAAGCTGAATTTAGTAGTTTAATTTAGAAGTGTGCCTAATAGGCTCTCTGTAAAACTTGCAGTTAGAAGTGTGCCCAATAGCCTCTCTGTGAAAGCTGAATTTGAAGTGTGCCCAATAGCCTCTATGTGAAAGCTGAATTTAGTAGTTTAATTTAGAAGTGTGCCCAATAGCCTCTCTGTGAAAGCTGAATTTGAAATGTGCCCAATAGCCTCTCCGTAAAAGCTGAATTTGAAGTGTGCCCAATATCCTCTCTGTGAAAGTTGAATTTGAAATGTGCCCAATAGCCTCTCTGTGAAAGCTGAAATTGAAGTGTGCCCAATATCCTCTCTATGAAAGCTGAATTTAGTAGTTTAATTTAGAAGTGTGCCCAATAGCCTTTCTGTGAAAGCTGAATTTGAAATGTGTTCAATAGCCTCTCTGTGAAAGCTGAATTTGAAGTGTGCCCAATATCCTCTCTATGAAAGCTGAATTTAGTAGTTGAAGTTAAGTGTTCCCAATAGCCTCTCTGTGAAAGCAGAATTGGAAGTGTGCCCAATAGCCTCTCTGTGAAAGCTGAATTTAGTAGTTTAATTTAAAAGTGTGCCAAATAGCCTCTCTATACAAAGTTGAATCTAGTAGTGTCCCATTTGCCCCTCTGTGAAAGTTGAATTTAGTAGTTGAATTTAGAAATGTGCTCAATAGCCTCTATGTGAAAGCTGAATTTAGTAGTTTAATTTAGAAGTGTGCCCAATAGCCTCTCTGTGAAAGCTGAATTTGAAATGTGCCCAATAGCCTCTCTGTAAAAGATGAATTTGAAGTGTGCCCAATAGCCTCTCTGTGAAAGCAGAATTTAGAAGTGTGCCCAATAGCCTCTCTGTGAAAGCAGAATTTAGAAGTGTGCCCAATAGCCTCTCTGTGAAAGCTGAATTTGAAATGTGCCCAATAGCCTCTCTGTAAAAGCTGAATATGAAGTGTGCCCAATAGCCTCTCCGTGAAAGCTGAATTTGAAATGTGCCCAATAGCCTCTCTGTGAAAGCTGAATTTGACGTGTGCCCAATATCCTCTCTATGAAAGCTGAATTTAGTAGTTTAATTTAGAAGTGTGCCCAATAGCCTTTCTGTGAAAGCTGAATTTGAAATGTGCCCAATAGCCTCTCTGTGAAAGCTGAATTTGAAGTGTGCCCAATATCCTCTCTATGAAAGCTGAATTTAGTAGTTGAATTTAAGTGTTCCCAATAGCCTCTCTGTGAAAGCAGAATTGGAAGTGTGCCCAATAGCCTCTCTGTGAAAGCTGATTTAGTAGTTTAATTTAAAAGTGTGCCAAATAGCCTCTCTATACAAGTTGAATCTAGTAGTGTCCCATGTGCCCCTCTGTGAAAGTTGAATTTAGTAGTTGAATTTAAAAATGTGCTCAATAGCCTCTATGTGAAAGCTGAATTTAGTAGTTTAATTTAGAAGTGTGCCCAATAGCCTCTCTGTGAAAGCTGAATTTGAAATGTGCCCAATAGCCTCTCTGTAAAAGATGAATTTGAAGTGTGCCCAATAGCCTCTCTGTGAAAGCAGAATTTAAAAGTGTGCCCAATAGCCTCTCTGTGAAAGCTGAATTTAAACTGTGCCCAATAGCCTCTCTGTGAAAGCTGAATTTAGTAGTTTAATTTTAAAGTGTGCCAAATAGCCTCTCTATACAAAGTTGAAACTAGTAGTGTCCCATTTGCCCCTCTGTGAAAGTTGAATTCAGTAGTTGAATTTAAAAGTGTGCCCAATAGCCTCTCTGTGAAAGTTGAATCCAGAAGCGCGACCAATAGCCTCTCTGTGAAACTCGCAGTTAGAACTGTGGCCAATAGCCTCTCTGTGAAAAGTTGAATCTAGAAGTGTGCCCTACAGCCTCTCTGTGAAAGCTGCACTTAGAAGGGTGCCCAATACCCTCTGTGAAAGTTGCATTTAGAAATGTGCCCCATAGCCTCTCTGGAAAGTTGCATCTAGAAGTGTGCCCAATATCCTCTGTGAAAATCACATTTAGAAGTGCCCTCATTAGCCTCTTTGGAAAGTTGACTATTGAAGTGTTCCCAATTAACCTCACTGTGAGAAACTGAATTTAGTAGTATGCCCAATAGCCTCACTGTGAAAAATTGAATTCAGAAGTGTGCCCAATAGCCCTTCTGGGAAAGTTGCGTTTAGAAGTGCGCCCAGTAGCCCTTCTGTGAAAATGGCATTTAGAAGTATGCCCAATAGCCTCGCTGTGAAAATTGAATTTAGAAGTGTGACCAATTAGCCTCACTGTGAAAATTGAATTAGCCTCACTGTGAAAATTGAACAGAGAAGTGTAACCAATAGCCTCACTGTGAAACTTGCAATTAGAAGTGTGCCCAATAACCTGTGTGAAAGTTGCAATTAGAAGTGTTTCCAATAGCCTCGCTGTGAAAGCTGCTTCTAGAAGTGCGCTCAATAGCCCGCCTGGGAAAGTTTATTATAAAAGTGTGCCCAATAACCTCTCTAGGAAAGCTGCATTCAGAAGTGTGCCCAATAGCCTCTCCTGAAAGTTACATTTAGAAGTGTGCCCAATATCCTGTGAAAGTTGATTATAGAAGCACGCCTTATAGCCTCTCCGGGTAAGTTGCATTTAGAAGTGTGTCCAGTATTATCTGAGAAAGGTGCATTTAGAAGTGTGCCCAATAGTCACTGTGTGAATGTTGATTTTAGAAGTGTGCCTAATAGACTCTCTGTGAAAGTTGAATTAGAAGTGCACACAACATCCCCTGTGGAAAGTTGCATTCAGTAATGTACCGAGTAGCCTCCCTGTGAAAGTTGCAACCAGAAATGTGCCCAATAGCCCTTCTGTGACGGTTGAATTTAGAAGTGTGCCCAGTAGCCTCCCAGTGAAAGTTGCATTTAGAAGAGTGCTCAATACCCTCTGTGAAAGCAGATTATAGAAGTGTGCCTAAAGCCTCTCAGTGAAAGCTGATTATAGCCAATATCAGCCAGTGATATCACTGAATTTATAAAGTCCAATAAACCATAAGTCGCACTTGAAACTACACCTAACAACTACTAAGTGGCTCCATAGTTCGCCTTCGCTGAACTCTTTGATTCCTGGTTCCCAGACTCTCGCTTCCTCCCTCTATCTTCCCTTCCTCCTTATCCTGTCTTAAATCCCGGATCTTGTGTAACAACTACTAAGCATGAGTGCACCTACTCCACCAAAGTCTGTTGGAAACGAGCACCATGGACCGCCCCCACTTCCCAATCTGCCTTCCCTCCCATCCCACCCCCCTACCCATATCAACCCACCCTCCTTTGCATTCCCTACCATTCCCCTCTCCAAATACCAAGCCAGAGGGGCACAATGGCGTGCCAACCACCCTAAGACCACTCCTCCCCCGAACCCCACCACCGATCAGCCAAGGATAACCATGCCCGCTCCCATCACTATCATACCAGAGACATCCCGTCCTGCAAACATCCACCCTAAAACCACTCCCCCTATGACACACTCTCTGGTTGACGGTTTAGACGCGATGAACCTCCAACCCCACATAAATGGCCCGACTCACTATAAAGGACACACTCTTGATGCCATCTTTAGCTCGAATACCCGGATTCATTTAAACCCACCCACCCCTATCATCTGGTCCGATCACTTCATTCTCTCTTTCACCATTCACTCACCTGACCCCCTTCCCGTACTTGAATCCGAACCTCTGAATCGACGCAAATGCTGGAAAAACTAATAATCGTGCCGGACCTAGCTGACGCCCTCCTCCAATCTCCACCACCTACCTGCCAACTCAATAAACAACTAGCCCCTGACGCCTTCGACTCGTGGCTCAACGCATCTCTGATGCGGCTCACACCCTCTTGCAAACCATCAACACGCCTTGGCCTTTTCCCCAAATGGTTCACTCCGGAGCTGATGACCACTAAACAACTATATAAATACCTAGAACGTAAATGGCAGAATAACAAAACTCAGGAGAGCAAGGCCACCTTGGCCCGGCACCTCTATCAGTACAAGGCCGAAATCCGGAAAGCAAAAAAAGCCCACTACAACTCCTGAATCCTAAACTGCAAAAATCCAAGCAAAGAACTCCACAAAATCATCTCTGAATTCTCCAAACCCGCTTGCACCACGACCATCCCGACCCCCTCCCAATAACTGTGCGACTCACTCTCCCTCCACTTTTACACCACAGCTCTCGAAAGAACAAATACTCTAGCCACCAAACTAGCTCTTACACCCACCAGACAATACTCCCCACATACCGCCCAGTCCATCGGCTGCGACCTCTACACAACCAACGTTCGAATCCTTTAATCCAATATCCCCAGAGCAATTTCTCAAACTTCTATCCGCCCGCAAACCATCTGGCTCTCCACTGGACCCTTGCCCAGCCACAACCCTCAAAGAAATGTTCGCTTCCACCTGCGCAGGAGAACATGCAAGATCCATCATAAATGCCTCCTTATCCTCTGGTATCTTTCCCGACGCATTCAAAACGGTTCATGTCAAACCTCTAATTAAAAAAACCTTTGCTCGACCCTCTCGAGCCCAAAAACTACCGCCCCATCTCAAACACCTGGTTACTTGCCAAACTCATTGACCGAACCGCCTACTCACAACTAAATGCCCTTGTCGAAGCCAACAACCTCCTTGATCCTGCAAAACCAGGTTTCAGAGCCCGTCACATAACTGAAACCATCCTAACATCAATCTGGGATGACCTTAAAATGACAGCAGACTCCGCGGGATGCACCACACTAATCCTTCTTGACCTATCTGCTGCCTTTGACACAATCACTCAATCCTCCTAGACAACCTCCACTCCCTAAGAATCTGTGGAACCGCTTTTAAGTGGATAGCTTCATTTCTCAAAGATAGGTACCAAATAACAACACTCTCCACCTATTCCTCCCAAGCCAGACCAGTTGACACAGGAGTCCCACAAGGAGCATGCCTATCCGCTCTCCTATTCAATCTCTACTTGACCACCCTCCCACCGATAATTCTATGCCGATGACACTCAACTTGTTCTAAAACTCCTGAACTCGAAACCCAACTCCCGACCTGACCTCCTGCCTCCTTGACATAGAACTCTGGATGTCCCAAAGCCACCTCTTGCTAAACCCCTCCAAAACGGAAATTATGGTAGTTGGCAACTCAGAACTTCTTCCGCACCCGCTACCCTGGCCATCCGCCATGGGCAACTCACCGACCCCCTCCAACTCAGTGAAAAATCTTGGATGCACCCTTGACGCTGATCTAACACTCGCGCCAAGTCAACGTCTCAAAGTCCTGCCACTACCACCTTAAAACCCTTAGGCGCATCTTTCTATATCTCTCCTTTCCCAACAGACTCTCCGCAGTCCAATCAATCGTTATATCAAGACTGGACTACGCAAACCCCCTATACCTCGGAGTCCACGCGTACCAACTGAATAAACTCCAAAGGGCACAAAATGCGGCTGCCAAATTGCTACTTGCGCTCGGCCCAAGAGACCACATCTCCCCAGCTCTTAAGACGCTGCACTGGCTTCCAGTAGCCTGAAGGGTGACCTTCAAAACCTTTTGCATCTCCCATCGAGCACTGCATAAAACCGGTCCTCAATATCTTCAAGACAAGCTAAAACCCTACCACCCCCCTCGCACCGTAAGATCAAGCTCAGCCGGCCTCCTAGTCATACCTAAGACAAACTCAGTCAGGTTAGGAGGATCATCTTTCTCAACCTTGCCCCCCACGCTGTGGAACTCACTCCCACCCCACATCCGCCTAACAGAGGATTTAGCGTCTTTCCGCAAACTGCTGAAAACCTGGCTCTTCCCCTAAAACCTATCGGGACCAAACTAACCCAAACAGACTCACAGCATCTCAATGACACCAATCCAACAAACTGCCTGATCCAAGAAATTGACAGCTAATAACCCCTAATATAAACTAGAAGGACAAACAGAATTAAACAAACAAAGTAGATAAGAGCAGTGAAATTGCTAGAAAGTGTAAATCATACGGAATCAGTAACAAGAATTAAACTCCTAAAATAGACAGAATGCATGTGGAGTGATTGAAGTGAATGGCGTGGATGAAATAATTAGAATGGATGAAGCAGGTCGAACAGATGATTGCGCTGAGTGGAAGAATGCATGAATAGAAGAACAGATAACTACATAGTTCAAATGAGTGTGGAAATTGAATGAATATGTAGATCGGATGAGTGTATAGAACAGATAATCATGTTTAACGGATATGTATGTAGAGCGGACGAGCGTGTAGCGCAGACGAGTGCGTAAATACAGAGAAGTGAGTAGAACGCAGGAATGCGTAAACCTGATGAATGTGCAGAACGGATGAGCATAATCCAGATGAGTGTGTGCAGTGGATGAGTATGTGGAGCGCACAAGTGTGGATAGCGGATGAATACGGAAGTGTGGAAGAGTGTAGACTACCGGAGCAGATGAATGTACAGACCTGGCGAGCGTATAGAACGGATGGGTGCATAGAGCATATGAGTGTATAGGGCCGATGAGTGTATAGGGCCGATGAGTGTATGGGGCGGAGGGGTGTATGGAGCGGAGGGGTGTATGGAGTGGAGGGGTGTATGGAGCGAAGGAGTTTATGAAGAGGATGAATATGCAGAGCAGATGAAGATCTAGAACAGAAGAGTGTAGAGATGAATATATAGAACAGGATATTACTGTTGGGAGCGTGAAAAACACGAGTGCCTAAAACGGATGAGCGCGTGAAGCGGGTGAGTGCGTAGAGGGGGTGAGTGTGTAGAGGGGGTGTGCGTATAACAGGTGAATGCACAGTAAAGAAAAGGAGTACCTGGAGCGAACGAGTGGTTGGAGCGATCGTATAGCCTGAGTGAACTGACGTGTTGCGTGGATCAGATGAGTATGTAGAACGAACGAGCACAGATGCATCCAGTACAGATGAGTACATAGAATGGATGAATACATAGAGCTACTGAATGCATAGAGCAAGAAGCAGACAGGAGTGCATGCGTGGGGCGGACATTGGGGCATGCGTGGGGCGGACAGGAGGGCATGCGTGGGGCGGGCATGCGTGGGGCGGGCATGC
Organism: Ambystoma mexicanum; assembly: GCF_040938575.1. Lineage (NCBI taxonomy): Eukaryota > Metazoa > Chordata > Amphibia > Caudata > Ambystomatidae > Ambystoma > Ambystoma mexicanum. The sequence continues at coordinate 861,378,427 of NC_090924.1, read as the reverse complement.
GTGGGGCGGACAGTAGGGTGGGCATGCGTGGGGTGGACAGTAGGGCGGGCATGTGTGGGGCGGACAGTAGGGCATGCGTGGGGCGGACAAGAGCGCATGCGCGGGGCAGGCTAGAGCATGCAGGGTGGACCGGAGTATATTGGACCAGACTGGAGTGCACGAGTGAATAGGAGTGCACGCTACGGACTGGAGCACATAGAATTGCGTGACGTATATAGTCTGGTCTGGAATGCAGAGAACGTTGAATGAGCATATAACCCATCATGTCACACCACCACGCTTACTCTCTCCTTTACATCACCACTCAACTAGAACACAGAGATACTATGACACCATTCGGTATAACTGTTCTCATACCAACCTCTGCCGCTTACTCCACATCACTCTAAGTAAACACTGCTGGTTTCACCCCCCCCCCCAGCCAGGCGTTCTCCTCAGGCCTAGCACAGCCACGACCGCTCTGGATAAAAACCTACCAGAACGAACACATTGTCCTGATGATCTCTCAACCACCACACCTACCGCTAAGAAGCAGCTATTACACGAATACCGCATGAGCTTCACACATACCCGGTGCTCACACACATGCACCTTTGACTCTCTCTACTCTCTCTACAATTCTGAACTTCGGTTCCCAAGGGCGTTCAACCTACCAGTGCCTTCAGACCATACCAATGGTATATAAGGCGCTATATAAGTGCAAAATAACATAACTTGAGGCAGGTCAGATGACCGCTGGTTAAAAGCTGCCTGCTATAACAGGATTGTTCTAGTATTCCTAATGTCTGGTGCAAAGTGGGGCCAAATCTTGGTAAACTGCAGAGGACTGCACAACCACTGAGCTCATCTCCTCTTCAGTTATTGTTCAGTGATGCTCAGTTTTTAAGCTAGGAGGATCGGTGCTCTCTTTGCAATTGCTAATCGTGGTGGTCTTACCAGGAACGTGGCGTATGGGCCGGGGAGCGACCGACACCTGCCGCGCCGATGTGTTACTTCACTTGTGTCACCTAGTTCAGCAGGGTTGCTAGGTGGTCTCTGGGGCGGCCAAGGGCTGGGCCAGGCTTGACAATTTAGCAAAATCACGGTGTTGTCACCGTCTCCTGGTGTCGTAGGTAAGACCCCCGCCAGGTCGGGCACACCCGGACCGCAAGTTATAGCGAGGAGGGCATGGGCTTCCAGTTGGATCCTAGGTTAGGCGGTCGGGTTGTCGGAATAGTTCGGCTCAGAAAGTTCCAGAGGGTGTAGCCTCCCCAGTGTTGTGCCTCTTTGAGTCCAGGGCAGGTGGCTGTGCATACAAGGGGGGGCCACGCCGAGGGAGCCACACCGACCTGTCAAGCCCTGTGTATGCAGTTTTATCTTGTTCTGAGAGGTGGACAAGTAAAAGCTGGTGGCGTCCACTCGGTATAATGAGAGGGGCCTCCAAGTCAGAGGTTCGGTGGTGGAGCAGTGTTCGTAGTAACGGGGTATTAACTTCAGGCACTCAACAATGAATCCCTGCATTCCGGTTAACTGTCGTGGGTCCTGGGTCGGGGTTGGCCCTGAGGACGTATGGAACTGTACATGTACTGCACTGAGGCCTGTGTGGTGTTCGGTGAGCTCCCTTGGGGGCTCAGGGCCATGCATCCACTGCAGTGAGCCCCACAGGTACTGTTAAAGGAGTCCGATCTGGGGGGGGATTTTGTCAGGTGATGGCTGCAGGTTTTCTCAGGATGCTGACTGCTGCAGCAGGCCACGCTCAGCCGGGCCACCCATGGCCCCTGTCAGTCCTAGTTCTGGTGTAGTGCGCCAAGCTCCCCTATGCCAAGCATGAGCATGCCGGGGGTTCAGGCGGGGCACGCCATTCTTCGCGTGGTTAGTCTCGGACCGTTTGGACCGCTCCCAGGAGTCCTTCTTCAGTTAAGGAGGGATAGGAGGGTGGTAATGCCCGGGCCACGTATCAACGTTATGTTGTGAGTGGCCACGTTTCAAGTTCTCGCCGGTGGAGCGACCCGTCTCACCACAGCACGTGACAAATGTTTTGGTGAACACCCTTTGCCAGGTCTCCGTTTGATGTGTGGGGTGACAGCGCCCAGAGATAACGCTCCGGGTGTGGGCTAAAGAAGCTCTACTTAGTCGTAGGTTCCTGTGTCGGAGCCCAGTACTTGTGCAACAGCAGCGCTACAGGGTGGTAACCAAGAAGCCATCCTGACGCCTTCTCCTTCTTCTGGGGGACCAGCCTCAGCAGGAGCAGATGTCTCCTGCCGTGGGGGGGAGCCGCAGGGTGCTGCCCTCTTTCAGGCATGGCAGGACCGGCCCTCCCCCTGCAACAGCTCCCGTGGATACGTTGAGGCCTCAACGGGACAGCGTCCCGATCCGCTCCTCCAGAGCACAGTCGAGGATGTTTTTAAGCTCAAACAATGCCTCTGAGTTTCTTATTCTTTTATGCGAGCTCCGGAGGGTCCGTAGAGCGGAGGATTTTGAAAGGATTTCGGTGACTTAGCTGGAGCCTCTCAGGCAGTGGCCATATTGCAAGCCACGCAACAGCGCCCCCCCCTTTCAGCCCATTTTTAATACTCAGAGATCTTTATCGCCAAGCCTTTTCAAGGTAGTTGACAACTTTAGGAACCACATCATCACTAGAGGTAGATTTATTACATGGACCTGGATCACCTTAACTGTTTCCCAACTTTCTCTATCAAGGTTTTTCGCAGTTTTCCATGGTTTTTGTTAGGCTAAATTATATCTCACCTGCAGTAGTAAATTCCTACGGCTCACTATTAGTACTCTGGGATGAAGAGGATAAAGACCCCTGGCAGATGCATTGCATCAGAAAGAAAAGATCCTGGGAAGGCCTCTCACTCTTCCAAGTGGTACTGCTGGAGATAGGAGCACCACATCTGTAGACATTTCATGAAAAGCCTCCAGTCTGAATCTCTCTAGCATTTCTAAAAAATCTTCAATGTAGGGTGTTACAGTGCTACGAGTGCTTGAAGACTCTGGTTGTTGTCAGCAGCACCGTTAATGGGTGGAGGTTGATTATGTACAGCCACTGCTCACAGCTACAGTGAATACCCCATATAAGTCAAAATAGCTGCAATCCAGTATGGGCCAGACCATCTCGTGCAAATTCCAATATGCATCATCCACATCATCCCAGGAGGCTCGCACCAGATGATTTATCAAAATTGATGTTCCCAAGCTTCCTGATGTAACATTAAAAGGGCCATGTCTTAGTGTTTTCTTGCACAATGTTAGACAAATTCAAATGTCCAACTGGTGACAAAAATATAAACTAACAGAAATGACAACTCTAAAAAGACAATGGCAAAAAAAATGAAGCCGCCTCTTGAACCTCTCTAGCATTTCTAGTAACTCTTCAAATAGAGTGTTCCAATGCAAAATAATTTATCATAACTGATGCTCCCAAGCGTTCTCACAGAAAATTAGAAGGGGAACGTCTTACTATTTACTTGCACAATGTTAGACATGCTCCAATATCCAACTGGTGAGGAAAACTTAAAATAACAAAAATTACAACTCTAAAAAGACAATGGGCCTCATTATGAGACCAGCGGTGGCACGGCTGCCGCGGTATCATTTTTTTCTGGGGCCCGCAAATGGGCAATTACCAGGTCATTACGGCCTCGCCGGACCCGGTAATTGCCCATTTGCGGGTCCCAGAATAAAATGCTCCCCATTCCCATTGGAGCCCAAAAGGGCTCAATGGGAATGGGGAGGTCAGATCTATGGGCACCATTCGTGAATGGTGCCGGTGCATCTGGCATGCTATGCTCGCGAGTGCTGGTACGCCCACCAGGTCAGACCTGGTGGGCAGGAAGGCACCCACGAGCAGAACTCATAGATTGCCGGTCCGGTAACTACTGTACCGGTGAACTTACTGGTACCGTTATAACCAAACTGGCAAACTTACAATGAGCCCCAAGGCCACAAACAATGAAACATCCTCTATGCATTTATAATGACTCTTCAAACAGAGTGTTTCAGTGCTGCCAGTGTTTGAAGACTCTGGCTGTTGCTAGCAGAACCTTTAATGGGTGAAGGTTGATTCTGCAGAACCACCACTCACAGATACAGTGAAGATATAACACCACATATAAGCCAAAAAAGGCTACAGCCCAGTATGGGCCAGACCATCTTGTGCAATTTCTAATATGCATCATCCACATCATCCCAGGAGACTCGCACCAGATGATATATCATAATTGATGTTCCTAAACTTTCTGACGGAACAGTTGGAGGGCCACGTCTTAGTTTTTTCTTGCACAATGTTAGACATGTTCAAAGGTCCAACTGGTGAGCAAAACCTGAAATAAGAAAAAATGACAACTCTAAAAAGACAATGCAACAAAAAATGAAGCCTGCTCTCTGAACCTCTCTAGCATTTCTAGTAATTCTTCAAATATAGTGTTCCAATGCTGCAGATGTTTGAAAACTCTGGCTGTTGCTAGCAGCGCCTTTATGCACAAACACCGCTCACAGCTACAGTGAAGATATAAGACCACAGATAAGCCAAAAAAGGCTGCAGCCCGATGTGGGCCAGACTATCTTATGCAATTTCCAATACGCGTCATCAACACCATCCCAGAAGACTTGCACCAGATGATTTATCATGATTGATGTTCCCAGGCTTTCTGACAAAGCATTAGAAGAGCAATGTCTTAGTGTTTTCTTGCACAATATTAGACATGTTCAAATGTCCAACTGGCGAGGAAAACTTAAAATAACAAAAATGGACATACAGCTCAATATGTAACATGCGCCAACATACCTTCAAATCCTTATGACAATTCCTCAATCACTATGCAAAACTAAAATACAACAGCAGAATTAAAACTGTACAGTCCATAGACTCCTGCCCAGTGTGCAGCCACACTGCACTGCACTGCGAGGACATTCATAAGCCTGCATTTCAGGAACTGCCTGCAAAAGCACCTTCCACCACATCAAAATGTTAGCAAATCACCATTCCGCTATGCAAAATCTTGTGCATTGACTGTACTATTTAACAGTCCTGATTTAGAGCTCCAAAATTTAAATAACATTCTCCTACATGGAAGAGCCAAAGAACTCCTTCAAGAAATAGAGCACATCCAAAGTAAATATTTTGGAACTGATGTTGACCTAGAAAATTCAGTAACTGCTAAAAACATTAGCGAAAATCTCACCAACACCAACCTCTTAACAAACACATACTAAAAAGAAATAGCTAAGTTTCAAAACACACCTGCTGAAATACCAGACCAAGTGTGTGTCTGTTTTAGCAGAACGTTTTATAAAAAGTGTACACAAATAGTAGATATGGCCTACAAAATAGAGGACAGTGAGGAATCCCAATGGATCCAATTAGCTATATATCCAACAACAGAAAATAAATACAAAATAACTGACTCCTCAATAGTTTGCATGTACTGCAATACAAAGTTTGACAATAACCAAATGCCATCACGTGCTATCACTAATAACTTAATATTCCGACTTCCAAAGGCTCTCAAACAACTTAACTTGTATGAGAGCATTATAATCCAAACAGACAAATTGCCTCTATCTGAGTTACTAAAAGGCACTTGTGGCAAAGTAGTATAATTGCCATTTGATCTTAAAGAAAATATAGAAACCCGAGGAGTACAACTGACAATACATCAATCATTGTGCTAATTAAAGGTGTACCAACAAAAGACATATGGCAACAACTAGTCGACTTAAAGAAAGTTAGACAAGCTCTACAATATCTCAACGAAAACAATGAATACTACAAAGATATAAACAAAGAGGAAAACTCAAGGGAAACCACCTAAATAATTCAAGATTCAACACCAAGTGGCCAATGTGAACGTGTTGATCCTGTTACTACAGCCAGCATTTTAGACCAGTAAACAATACATCCATTGCACTCAAAAGACACCATAGAAGATGCATTAGAAACACATCAAATGCATCAAGCCAAGGTATCCCCAATGGGCACATGGGAGAAAAGCGTACAAGCATGTTCCATTCCTCTACTCTTTCCTACAGGAAAAGGAGGAACATATGATGAAAGATCTAGACAAATTACTGCATCAGAATATCACTCTTTACAAATATATTCTGAAGACCACAGATTCAGACAAATTGTACAATAAATGGTCCACCTCCTGTCCGAAAGGAAACTAGCAACTCTATGCTATGGAGTTGCACACACATTAAAAACAGGATCACATTTTTTAAACATGTCCGCTACCCAACTGCTTCAAAAGATAAAAGACAAAGATGAAGTGTTGCAGTCAAGTATCACAAATCGCTGGGCAAACATGCATGGCACAAAAGAATACTGGTTCCAACGTCACGCTGATGTACGTTGTATGCTAAGTAACCTAGCCCCACCCACATGGTTTGTTACTTTAAGTTGTGCAGCATACGCATGGGATGACTTGCATGACCACTTACGCACTACAAACCAAAATAAAGAGGGAATAGATACAAAAACACAGGAGAACTCTGTTCTCTTGACCCTGTCAATGTATTAAGGTACTTTCACCATCGCTTCATTCACATGCTGCACTTCACCTGCAATAAAAATGCCCCTCCACTCAGAAAAGTGGAACACTTCTTTTGTGGAAAAGAATATAAATCCAGAGGGGCACCACACATCCATATGCTTATATCGATAAAAGAGTCTCCCAATTTTGGCCATGACAGTGATGCCACTGTTTTTATAATTTATTGAAAAATACATTACCTGCGACATCCCTTCAGAAACCCCACATAGTGACCTAAGTACACAAATCTTATGCTTCCAAAAATATGTGTGGCAAATACTGCCGATGTAGATATAAAAACAATGTACCAAATGTCTCTTTGGCTTCCCTACACCAGTAAATAGCTGTATCTCTTCTGTTAGACACAGTGTAAAAGGAAAATCCCCAAAAAACACATACAACATTAAAGGAATGATTCGCCCAAAAACTTTTACTTCAAAAATAGATAGGCAATATAAAACAAAACAGATTGCCATTTTTTTTGTCCAAGTCCCTATGTAAAATTTTGAGCAATTCAAGCTCAAAAATGTGCAAAAGCAAGCACATGGGCGCATCCATTTTGTGAAATGGATGCCCGCCTGTGCTGGCTTTTGCTTTTGCGGCACTAATGGAGGAAAAGCCAGCCAGCTGTAGTAAACAAAAGCTACCACTGGGTGGCTTTTCCTTCATTGGTGCCGGGACTCGGAGGATGCGGACCGGAGACTACAGGCAGAAAAGCTGCAGCTGCATCTCAGTAAGTGCTATTTATTTATTTTTTAAAATAAGCACTAGCTGCGTTTTTTTTCTAAGTTTTCGGGGCTGGAGGAGCAGCTTTAAAAACGTTGTATTTATGTTTGCGGTCGTTTCTGAAGCGACTGCATACATAAATACAACGTTATTGTGTTTGAAAACGCTGCAGTTTTTCTTTCTAAGTTTCTCCGGCTCCTCCGGCTCGGAGGAGCCTGAGAAACTCAGAAAGAAAAACCGCAGCGTTTTCAAACACAACCGCGTTGTGTTTCTGCCTGCCGTGGCTATCACTTCGGGTCTCCGGTGCTCCCCCAGGAGAGCACCGGAGACCCAAAGTGAAAGCAAAGGCAGGCCTAAAAACAATACGGTTGTGTTTACATGCCGCAGTGTTTCTGCCTAAATCTGCTTTCCCATTTGGGGCTCTAGGGCTCCGTCGGGAGCCCTAAAGCCCCAAATGGGAAAGCAGATTTAGGCAGAAACACAACGCGGTTGTGTTTGAAAATGCTGCGGTTTTTCTTTCTAAGTTTCTCAGGCTCGGAGGAGCCTGAGAAACTTAGAAAGAAAAACCGCAGCGTTTTCAAACACAATAATGTTGTATTTATGTTTGCGGTCGCTTCAAAAGCGACCGCAAACATAAATACAATGTTTTTAAAGCTGCGGTTATATTTCTAAGTTTTCCGGGCTCCTCCAGCCCGGAAAACTTAGAAAAAAAAACGCCGCTAGTGTTTATTTTTATTTAAAAAATAGCACTTACCGAGATGCAGCTGAGCTTTTCTGCCTGTAATCTCCGGTCCCCGTCCTCCGCATACAGCACCAATGAAGGAAAAGCCACCCAGTGGTAGCTTTTGTTTACTAAAGCTGGCTGGCTTTTCCTTCATTAGTGCCGCAATCCATTTCACAAAATGGATGCCCCCATGTGCTATCTTTGAGCTTGAATTGCTCAAAGTTTTACATAAGGACTTTGAGAAAAAAATGCCAATCGTTTTTTTTTCTATATAGTAAAACCCACCAAACCCAGTCTAATTAATCATATAAAGTTATCAGTGAAATCCCTGCAACATAGAGAAAAGAAGAAGAATTATTAGGGGACCATGACACATTTGAAACTGCATTCAAAGCAAATGAAAGCAGTATAACAAATGTCAATTTCAAACAATACAAACAAATATTGGACAATGAACACTAATAAGAGGAAGAAATTGAAGCTCTATTCGATAAAGAAATTGAACATGGTTTTAAACATGAAACTAAAATTTGTAGCTGTACAAATTATAAACCTCTGCCCCTGTATGTAAGTGGTGAAGCTGGTTTTGGTGAAATGTTCTTAATTAAAATAATCAGTAAATGTCTACAAGACATAACAAACAACAACATTTCATCTTTTGTAACAGCCCCTGCAGGTTTAGCTGCCTACAACATGGGAGGTGTAACTTTATCCTGATTACTGCTCCTCCCAGTAGAAGACCAAAACAAATTAGAATACTACAAATTATCAGCAGAAGTTGCTCCTGAATTACGCAGAATTCTTAAACCAACGAAGGTGTTTCTGACAGATGAAGTAAGCATGGTTTCCAACTTAATGTTGGCTTTAATTCATCTCAAAATGCAAGAAGTCCTAAAAACCGATTACGAACTGTTTGGAGGAAAACCCGTTATTGTTTTCTTAGACCTCCTACAGATAACACCAGCAAAAGGTCATCCTATTTTCAAAACATTAGGACACAAACAATGACAAATACTAGACTAATCCATGAGCTATTTGCCATGGAACAATTAACTCAATCAAATATAGAAAGCATGTACTTAATGCCAACTTAATGACAACACTGTAGCTGTAGTCAATTCAACTATGCTATGTTGCAAAAAGAAATACAACCCATACTGCATATCAGCTTCACAGACAAATAAGAAGTGCATTGCATGACACTCCTTATGTGACAACAAGCAACAGCACGACTAGCAGGCCGATTCATGGAATTAATGTGCGCTCAAAAGTTCCACGCAAGCGTGCGAAAGCATGCGAATCGCAGCGCAAGTGCGAAAATCGCAGTGAAACCCGCGCACAGTGATTCATGGAAGTCCGTGTGCGTGTAAATCCATGGATGTGCGCTAAAATCCTGCGTGGCGCATGCTGGCGCACACATCTTCGAACAGCGTGCGCTACGCGCACAGCGAAAGTGCACATAGCGCAGCGCACACAACAAAAGGAGGCGTAACACGGGGTGTAATATGCGGAATGGGGAACAGCGCCTGAAAATGTGGGCGTCACGGGGGGAGTACAGGAGGCAAATGCGCGGAACGGCCACACGCGCGCCTACAACACGTATTCATGGAATCGAATGGGGATAGCGCGTTCACTAAAAAAGACGCGTTAATCCGGAAACACATACGCCAGCAGGAAGCAGGCGTACGTGGACCCGCGCAGCATAAAAGTGCGCGCAAACAACAAACAAGCTCAGACGCTAAGATGAATATACCGTTCCTTACAGCAGTGGTCGTGGGATACCGCAGGAGGAGGAGGAGGATAGTCAGGGCCAGAATTTTTACAACCAGAACCAGCCTTTTTGGGATGCCTGATGACCAGGTGTATGGGAGGTACAGGTTTCCACCTCACATAAGACTCGACCTGGTGAGTGAGTGAGAGGATGACCTCACATCACCCACCCTGTGCTGCCAAGCACTGAGCCCCTTGGAAAAGGTGCTCAATGTACTGCACTTCTTGGCCACTGGTTCATTTCAGCGGACAAGTGCCATAGTGGGGGGGAGGGTGTCACAGGCCACACAGTCAAGCTGCCTGCACCAGGTGTTGGCCATCATGACTGCATGCCCATCAGTCCGCAGGCACATATACCTGCCCAGAACACCTGCAGAAAGGTAGGCTGTCGTTCAGGATTTTTACGGGGTGGCACACTTCCCCAAAGTGCTAGGTGTCATTGACTGCACCCATGTGGCTCTATGTCCTCCCAGGGCAACTGAGCACATCTACAGAAACTGCAAGCACTGGCATTCCATCAACATGCAGGTCGTATGTGATGCCAAGGGAATCATCACCTCAGTATATGCCAACTATCCAGGGACCACCCATGACAGTTTAATTTACAGAATGTCAACCCTAAACCGGGACCTAGAAGCTGGGCGGCATGGGGATACATGGCTGCTTGGTGAGTATAAATGCCCTTGCACATGCATGCAGGTCAGATACTGAGTAATGTCACAACCCCACTAATGATACCCATAGTCAACTCCTCTGAGCACCCACATGATGACGCCGATTCGGAACCCCACTACACCACCCGAGGTAAGATACAACACAGCCCATATTGCAACCCGGGGCATAGTGGAGCGCACATTCAGAGTGCCAAGTCACGCTTTCGCTCCCTTGACCGCTCTGGTGGGCAGCTGCTATACGCTCCCCCAGTAGTGTGCAGGATCATAGTGGCAGCATGTGTCCTGCACAACATTGCAACACGCCGGGGCCTGCTGGTGGACATGGTGGTGCCCCCACATCCCCAACCACATGCACGGCCGCTGCGCATGGGAGGGGAAAGGGCACGTGGTGAGGCAGCCCGTATGCAGCTGGTGGCTAATTACTTCACCTAAAATCACACCCCTGTGGAGTGCACACAGCCCTGGCACATACCAGCTGACAATCAATGATGATGACATAAGGGACAGTCAACTGTCACAACCATACCAGCCTGAGATTGGTCACCTGGAAGTGTTACATTGTGTGCATCCCTACCTACCCAAAGACAACCAATGCTGTGTCACAAAAAGACACACATTTATGCTGCATGAATGACTACCCACTTGCAAAATACAACATGAAAATAGCGCCATGTCACCCAACCCCTCCCCATCTCTGCCACCCAGTACACCATGGCATATCCTGCAATGTGAAAGCAAACAAAGGAATGCACAACACATGACACAAGTGTCACAAAGTGCACTGTCCCAAAGGAAAACAGGCCACAGACAATATGCTCCCAGTAATCAATAACAAAGAACACACATGAACAAATATTTACCAGCAACACAATACAGCAGCACAGCATGAAATATTTCCAAAATATGGCAGTACAAACTCAAAGTAATGCAAGTCATACAACCTCAATAAGCCAGCACATCCACCCCTTCCAACTCCAGAGTGTTGCTGTCAGGCAAATGTGTCAGTGTACTGCATACAACATGAACTGCATCTGCAAAGGTGACGGCCTTGTGAAGACATGAAGAAGGTACCTGCGGATAAGGAGGAAGACATGGATGCACAAGCACATATCAATACACCATGCAGTGTTCAATAGAAAAACAAACCCCACTAGGGATGTCCACACAGTTATGACTACAAACTGCCCACACAGCTCATGGGAGCCCAATGTCACTGTGTAAGTCACTGTCACTTGGTCACACCCTTTGCAAGCCCATGGATACAGGAAGCAGGAGGGGTGTGTGTGTCAGGAACCCAAGCATCTAACCCAAACACAGAACAAGCCTGCATGTGCCCAGCCGGAATACACAGTGGATGCCCACGGGAGCCACACAAGGCAACATACTGTAAAAAAAATCAAATTAAAAAAAAATAAAATGGGCAGGGGGGAGGCCACCCAGGAGGTCCGAGGACAGGGTGCACACCAACACCCACCTGTGTGGATGTTGCAAAAAAAAAACACCTCCATGGGCTCATGGCCTGCACGGCTATGCTACTGTGGGAGAAGTGCTGCTGTCGCTCTCATCACCCTCTTCTGCTCCATCAGGAGGTGGTGGTGCTATGGGAGGCAGCCCACGCAAAGCCCTGGTATGGTCCTCCATGGCAGCAAGCATGCGGGTGTGGAAGGTCCCGTTCTGGAGGATGATAGTACAGAGATCCCCATGCAGCACCTGACGGGTTGCCTCCATTTCTGCACGCATGGCCTCCCGTGATGCCCGGATCTCCTCCCGAGTTGCCTGCAGCTCAGCTGAGAGCGAACGTGTGAGCCGCTCCAGCTGCTATTCTGTCCTCAAATTTGTGGAAGCCTCAAGTTCAACAAGAGTCTCCCTGAGGTTATGGAGTTCTACCCTCAGGGCTTCCCTGTGGCCCTGTGACTCTATAGAAATGGCTTCCCGCAGAGTCTCCAGTGCCGCCCGTCGGTCCCTGTTGGACGCCAACATGTCTTCCCTGTGTGATCGGCAAATGGAGTCTGTTGCCTGCTGTTGTTGCTCCATCTGCCTTTCAGGGGGGATAATGGAAGTGGCCACCCTCTCCATTGCCTGAGCCATCATTTCAACTGATGCTGTCTGTTGGTTTGCCATACCGTACATGGAGTTTTCCCATACAGTATTGCCTGGTGGCATACGGCCACCGCGTCGGCGGGCACCAGACCTGTTCGGGGCAAGGCGATCTGCACCTTGCTGTGCTGGCACTGCCTGAGGCTGCAGGACTGCATTCCCCCTCTGATCTGCTGGCCTAGGAACAGGATCAGATGTTGTGGAGTGTGACCCTGCATCCGTAACTGGCAAAGGCGGACTTACCAACACTGACATCCCCATAGAGGGTTCTACCCCTGGTGCAGGTGGGTTGGACAGAACAGAATCCCTGCCAGAAACACTCACCTGCGACGGCACATAAGTCTCATCATCCGATTCAGCACCTGAATAGAGGTCTGAGGAGGTGCACCCAGAGACACCCCTGGACAGTATGGTCTGCAGTAAGATTGGGTTTTCACCCACCACCACACCACGTCCCCCACTGGTGCCCGGTCGTGCCTGAGATTCCTCCTGGGTCTGAACCATCTCCTCAACCTCAACAGCATCAAGTGCGTCATCACCTGCAAAAACATGAAAGACAAAAAATGGAAACAGGAATTAGCACCATAGCACACACATAGGCCTGACAAGCCAGAGATCCAGTACATGATTTACACATGTCCCACATGACTATAACCCTGGCATGCATGCACTGTCACTGAGTTGTAAGGGGAGGCAAAAAGCAGACACTGATGACACCAAGATGGAAAAGCAACACATTTGCTGCATGCTGGGTAACACTGGCATCACACATTAGCCTGTGAGTGGCATGTCCAAAACACATACATGACACATGCCAGCACACAGATGGCATGTAGCATAGCCATGGTACATTTGACAAGTACAGCCATATGTCAGTGAATGAGTACTGTCAGCCATCCATGTGAGATGGACATGATGAGATGAACAATGCTACATAATGTGACAAAATACGCATGTGCCACTCACTGCAACACATCCAGTGTACACATCAATGGTTGGTCACTTAAACATCATAGGAAACAACTATCAATTACCACATACAAACAGGCACCAAAAATCAATGTGAGCAGGCCAATACTCAATCAGCCTGAATGGTCTAATCATTCACATAACAAGGTAAAAAATGTGGGCCAATGTGGGTGTAATCAATGACAGAAGCATGTCACATATGTGACAATAGGGCTGAAAAATGCATTGCAAAAGTGGGAGAATTGAAACAATCAGCCTGAACGAACACTGAAAAATTCTGAACAATGTTGTTGCAAGATGACAGTTCAAGGGCAACTGCAGTAATGTGGTGCTAAATGGCTACTGTGGGCAGAAGGGATACTGTCATTCCCAAATCCAAGGCCAGTGAATGTTTTGGAGGAAGCACATGGGTGACCCATACCACTCAGGTGCACACACCCTCACCTGGCACTCAATCAGAACCCGTCACCCACACAACATACACATGGATTACACACACATGCATGGGCACTCACCGGACAATGCGTCGTAATCTGGTAGGTCTCCCACGCCTTGGATCTGTTCCTCTGTGACGAAGGTTCCAGCAATAGACTCATGTTCAGTGAGTTGGTTGTCCTCTTGTGGAGACCCATCGCCAGTCACGAGAGTAGAAGCATGATTTGAGACCAGCTTGTTCTTTGCTCTGCGTTTCAGGTCATTCCAGCGCTTGTAGCAATCCTCAGCTGAGCGCCTCACAAATCCAACGGCACTAATGATGTCCGCGATGGTCTGCCAGTGTGCCTCATGTTGACCAGGTGTGGTCTTGCACCCTGCAGTCACCACCATTTCATGGCTATGTGCCGACACGTAGGCCACTAGTGCATCAAGTCAAGTTAGCGTCATTAAAGCTAGGCTTCCTTGACGTGCCAGAGTGTGTAGCCGTGTCTGGGGTCTCAGCCTGTAGTGCCAAAGCACCCTTCTTCCTCCTTTTCAAAGGTGATGCGGATCCTGAGTGGCTTACGCCGCTCTGGTCAGTAGGGGCAGTAGCGCTGGTGGACTGGGTACTAGGAGTGTGCGAATGCACAATGACCATAGGTCTTGGTGCAGGCATTGGCTGCAGGGTGATGTTGGCAGGGGCAAAGTCGGTTTGATGGACCGGGACCAACATTGTCCCGGCTGGGAGACTCAGAGCTGGGGTGGATTGAGCTGCAGCTGCCCTTGCAGCCTCCCCACCCTGCCAACTTGGGGCAGCAGATGACATAGCTGCCCCAGATCCACGTGGCCTGGTGACACCAACTTGAACCGCCACACGTGGCGTAGACTTGCTGACCTGGAAGTCAGCTTGGGAGTCATCCTGTGCCGGTTCAGGTGCCACAATGGGCTGGTCCAACAAGGGCTGAGCTGGGATGGTGTCAGCTACGTTTCCCACAACCATGGGGGGGGGTCATGGGCGTCCCTGATTGCTCCTCCACACATGGGGGTCTAGGGACACCCTGCAAATGATGGCCACGTCCCCTACCGCGCCCACCATGCCCACCTTTTGGAGGTCAGCCACCTTTGCCTCCCTTACAGCTTGGTCGCCTCCCAACCATGGCACTGATGTTGTTGTGCGTATGGGAGTAGCAGTAAACGATTGTCCTGGGCAATTGGGGGTGAAAGGGGTAGGGTACTAGATGGAATTCGTACCCTAGTGCTCTAGCAAGGCTGTCTGTGACCCCTGGGGGAAGATGACGGGTCAAGCAACAGACAGGCACCCCGAAAACAGAATAAAACATGCATGCAACTCCTCGTAGACCACGTGCGTGGAAAAATGAACCCGCACTGCGCTGTGGCACCCAGAAACACAAAAATAAGCCTACGCGTGTTACACGCATCCTACAATGACCTCTGAAGGGGTACACGACACACGGGGCAAGCACAGTTGGTAAATACATGCGCGACTCACCGTCTGCCTGGAAAAAGAACGTGAAAAAGACGCAACACCCCCGCCAAAAGAAGAATTGTACGCTGTCTGAGGAGACAGGACAAAAGAAGAAGTGAACGCTGTTTGAGGAAACAGGCCCAACAAAAAAAATGAACGCTGTCAGAGGTAACAGGGAGTACGAACTTGAAACGCTGTGAAGTAATCGCGTGTGAACCGACAAGAAGTAGAGAATTCACCCACTCGCTCTCCACGAAAAGCATGTACAAGGAAGTGGGGTCCTAAACGTACCTTTTTAACCGGCCCACATGTACAACGTCACTTACGCGTGTACGCGCTAAGGCCCTTTCCTCCAATTACATGAGCTGACACTCGGACGTGCAGTTTTTGGACGTGTACGATGAACATGCACCCGTTTTGAGGGAAACTCCCGCGCGCGTCACGTCACAGACGCGTAGGCCCTTTCCTCGGATTACATGCATTCACATGCTGTTTTTTCACACGCCATGAACCACTATGCCCACGTCACGAGGGAAAGACCCGCGCGCGTAACATCACAGACGTGCTTACACGCTAAGGGCCTTTCTTCGAATTACACGCAGTCGTGCAAGATTTTCACGTGCCAAATCACTACGTATAAAGCTGGCCACGCAACAACACACGGAAGACCACGCTCCTGCCCAGAAGGCCAAATTACTGCCCCCCAGAGCCCTGAGCACGCTCCCACCTGCCATCTGCTGCTGCCTGCTGCCCACGTGCCCTGCTATTTGGTGCCTGCACGTCAGCCAGGGTTCCAGTTGCTGTGTCCACCCCTGCTGGAACAGAAGACTCCCGACTGGGATACCATCGCTCCACAGCCCAGCACCAGGACCCAGTTGCCCACCCACGCCTGCCGCGGGGGTCGCCATGTCGGGGCAAACACCATCCGAGACCACTGGCGACCCCCAGCCAGAGAGGCAGAGGGCCACCAGCTTCAGTGTGAAGGATGTTGGTGTCCTGGTGGAGCATGTCCTGGGGCATTTTGATGCCCTCTTCGGAACATCACGCGCCAACAAGGAAGGATGGGAGAGGATCTGGGACGACTTAGTGGTTGCCATCAACGCAGAGGGGGTGTCAACCCACGACATCAAGCATGTCAAGAAGCGCTGGGAGGACTTCAGGTCCAGGACTCTCTACAAGGCCCGGCGCCTCGCGGTGCGGGGACGGGTCAGCATGAGTGACATCCAGATGAGGGTCCTGGAACGCGTATGTCCAGCACTCCACGCCCAGATCCTTCGGAGGAAGACCCGTCTGGAGTTGAGCGGTAAGTGGCCAAGCATTGATGTGTGAGACAGGGCATGTTGCAGTGTACTGGTGGTCTGATACTTGCCTGTATGTGTGACATAGGCCATGGATGGATGTGTGTGTGCAGGGACATCATGTTCATGCATGTGAGACCAGTAATTTGTGAACCACATGGTTGGTGCATGTGTTACAATGCAACATGGGGAGCTGTATGCCAAATGCACACAGGAAAGCATGCCAGTGTATGTTATTGGACATGGAGGGGGTGTGAGGGATGGGTGCTGCTGTCATGTACATGTATGGTGCACATGTGTGTGTGTCTGAGAAGTGTGTGTGTGACTTTGAAACGCCATGGATGCATGACACATGTCCGTGATGATGTGTACATTCACTCATGCGGTGCGGTCACCATTGTATGCACTGTGTCTATCCACTGTGTCTGTGGTGTACAAGCCATGATGCATGACCCTCCGGTGATGTGTGTGCATGGGATCAGTGTGAGCCATGATGCATGTGCATGTGAGTTTGAAGGCAACATTTTGGTTAATAGAGGCCCTTGTACATGGATGCTGATGTTGATTGCAGGCGCCGTGCCTGTTTCTGCATGTGTGTTGCGTGCATTCACCCATGTGTCGTGGAGTGACAGGATGGAAGTGACGTTTGACACTGCCACTCATGTGTTATTGCTTCCTGTCTAGGGTATTTTGTACTGTACCCTGATGCTTGTGTTCTATGTCTCCCTCTACGCAGCGTCAAGTGAAGAAGGGGGCGGAGACGGCGCTGTGGAGCCAAGCGGCGGGGATGCCTCCACCGGGCGGCGACGCAAGACCCAGCCACCCTCCCAGGACTTGCCATCATCCAGAAGCGAGGGGGCTGGTGCCGCGTCTGCCACTACTGCTGTGGCGGAAGGGCCGGGTGAGCCCCCACAGGGGCTTGCAATGGCGGAAGACGGTGTGGAGACATCCAGGTTGTTGGTCTCCACACAGGAGGAGGAGCCCGCTACTGAGCCGCACATGGGGCCTGGTGGGGGTAGGACCACTGGTGCAAGTGGTGCAGTCCAGGGCCAGGGTAAGGAGGCAGCACAGGTCACCGCGGAGGGGCCTGTGCATGTCGCTGTCCTTGACCCTGTGACTGCACCACCATGCACCAGCAGGGATGCCCCGTCCCAGTCCCGTCCGCAGGTAGGGGAGAGTGCCATGTCATCTGCCTCTCCACTACCTGCGGACGAGGGGTCCCATGAACGTATGGGCTCTGTCCTGATTGGCGTCGCGTTGCGCACGCGTGACATTCGTGATGATGTGCGTTCTTCCTGGGCGGAGAACGCACGCCATCACGAACAGCAGCATTGCGACGTGGCACTGTTTGGAGGGGCCCTGGTCGGTGGGTTCCTACATGTGACGCGCACTCTGGCGGACCTCTCCTCCTCTGTGGAGACTATGCGCCAGTAGTTCTCCCTGCCGTCTTCCGGCCCATATTCCACCAGGGCGACCTGTGGACTTGGCCTGACCAACACAGCCAGCTTGGTGGAGATCCCATCCCTGCCACAGTCGGGAGTCGGCGGTCCAGCAGGGGTGGACACCACAACTGGAGACCACCTGATGGAGGATGTGCATGCATCATCGGACAGGGCACATGGACAGCAGCAGCAGCAGGAGCAGGCTCTAGGTGGGAGCAATGATGGCTCAGGGCCATCGACATCAGGGGGGCAGGCATCGGCCAGAGGGCAGGAGGACCCTGGAATGGGTGTGTCTTCCGTGTGGCTGCGGTTGGGCCAGCGTATAGGTGCGGAGCGACGGCGGGCGGATGAGGCTCGGCTCACCCTGGTCAGGGCGGTGCTCTCCATTTGTCGGGCGTTGAGCCGGGCAGAGTGCCTCGAGGCAACTCGCAGGGAGTTGGACGAGGCCATGAGTGCCTCCCTGCGAGACCTCGGGGCCAGGACAGAGGCCCGCCTCCAGCAAATAGACATGGAGTTCGATGATGCCCTGGCCGAAAACATCACTGGGTGAGCCGCAAGACTTGCCCGTCGCCATTGTAAATCATTTATAGTGTTAGGTTTCCTTTTTTTTTTTTTTGGTATTTTGGGGCTTTTGGACTATGCACCACACTTTTGTATATAGTTTTTCTGTTAGGTAGGTTATTAGATAGGCTTCATTTGTTTCGTTGGGCTCATGGACCCTTGAAAATTGGATTGTACATAGTTGGATGTTGGATTTCTTTGGACATTTTGATTTCATTTCGCCATGGATCAATGGATTTACCTTTTTGCGTTTCATTTGGATTTCGTTTGGTGGACAGAGAGTTTTGGCTGTTTTTCTTTTGGATTGCTTGAGTTTTTTTGAGGAATTTTATTTTTTTTATTTGGACATGCATTTCATTTCATGTTTGCCATTATTTTATGCTTTAAATACTTTCAATTGGTTTTCATGTTAATACATTTTGATCTTTTACTTCAATGTGTGGCATTCACTCATTGGGTTCATGCATGTTGACATGTGGGTTTACTCAATCAATGGCAACCTGTGTGTGTGTGTGTGTGTGTGTGTATGTGTGTGTGTGAGACGGACATGTGTTGATGTACATAGTTGACTTTTGGTTTGTGTCATGAGATGGGCATGTCACTGCTGGGTTGGTGAGTGGGTGGGGGGACATGAGTGGGGGCCTGCTGGCAGGTTCCCCTCACTGCTGTGGGGTGGGGGTGCAGGGAGACATGAGTGGGGGCCTTCTGGCAGGTGACCCTCACTGCTGGGGGTGGGGGTGCTGGGGGACATGAGTGGGGGCCTTCTGGCAGGTGACCCTCACTGCTGGGGGGCAGGGGTGCTGGGGGACATGAGTGGGGGCCTTCTGGCAGGTGACCCTCACTGCTGGGGGTGGGGGTGCTGGGGGACATATGTGGGACATGAGTGGGCGCCTGCTGGCAGGTAACCCTCACTGCTGGGGGGTGGGGGTGCTGGGGGACATGAGTAGGACATGAGTGGCGGGCCTGCTGGCAGGTGACCCTCACTGCTGGTGGGTGGGGGTGCTGGGGGACATGAGTGGGACATGAGTGGGGGCCTGCTGGCAGGTGACCCTCACTGCTGGGGGTGGGGGTGCTGGGGGACCTGAGTGGGGGCCTGCTGGCAGGTGACCCTCACTGCTGGGGGTGGGTGTCCTGGGGGACATGAGTGGGGGCCTGCTTGTAGATGACCATCACTGCTGGGGGTTGGGGGTGCTGGGGGACATGAGTGGGACATGAGTGGGGGCCTGCTGGCAGGTGACCCTCACTGCTGGGGGTGGGGTGCTGGGGGACATGAGTGGGGACCTGCTGTGACCCTCACTGCTGGGGGGAGGGGGTGCTGGGGGACCTGAGTGGCAGCCTGATGGCAGGTGACCATCACTGCTGGGGGTGGGGGTGCTGGGGGACATGAGCGGGACATGAGTGGGGGCCTGCTGGCAGGTGACCTTCACTGCTGGGGGGTGAGGGTGCTGGGGGACATGAGTGGGGGCCTGCTGGCAGGTGACCCTCACTGTGGGGGGGTGAGGGTGCTGGGGGACATGAGTTGGTGATCACTAGTGCAAGGTGACATGTGGCCTGGCTGGGGGCATGCCCATGGTGGATGGACTGCCTGCGGGACATGACCAGGGGTGCTGGGTAGTCCCTTGTGGTGTGGTTTGCCTGCAGGGTCTGTGGAGGGGGTAGAGGGCACACCTGTGAGAACCCACACTGCCACCCCCTGGATACACATACCCCGCTCTGACAGCGAAAGCACGTGTGTAACTTCCCCTGTACCACGTTATACACGTACCCCACTGGCACAGAGCCAATCGCATGTGAAACTTCCTGCGCACCCCAGTAATGCACATACCCCGCACGCACAGGCCCAATCGCGTGTGAAACTTCCCGTGCACCCCAGTAATCCACGTACCCCGCACTCACAGGGCCAATTGCCGGTGAAACTTCCCGCGCACCCCAGTAATGCACGTACCCTGAACGCACAGGCCCAATCGCGTCTGAAACTTCCCGCGTACCCCAGTAATCCATGTAGCCCACTCGCACAGGCCCAATCGCGTGTGAAACTTCCCGCGCACCCCAGTAATCCATGTAGCCCGCACGCACAGGGCCTGCCACGTGTGAAAATTCCCGCACACCCCAGTAATCCATGTACCCCGCTCGCACAGGCCCAATCACGTGTGAAACTTCCTGCGCACCCCAGTAATCCACGTAGCCTGCACGCACAGGGCCTGCCGTGTGTGAAACTTCCCACGCACCCCCCAAATCCACGTACCCCGCACGCACAGGGCCAATCGCATGTGAAACGTCCCGCACACCCCAGTAATCCATGTAGCCCGCACACACAGGGCCAATCGCGTGTGAAACTTCCCGCGCACCCCAGTAATCCACGTACCCCGCTCGCACAGGCCCAATCGCGTGAGAAACTTCCCGTGCACCCCAGTAATCCATGTAGCCCGCACGCACAGGGCCAGTCTCGTGTGAAACTTCCCGCGCACCCCCCAAATCCATGTATCCCGCACGCACAGGGCCAATCGCATGTGAAACTTCCCGCACACCCCAGTAATCCACCTACCCCGCACGCACAGGGCCAATCTCGTGTGAAACTTCTTTCACACCCCAGTAATCCACGTACCCCGCATGCACAGGGCCAATCACATGTGAAACTTCCCGCACAACCCAGTAACCCACGTACCCCACTCGCACAGGACCAATCGCATGTGACAATACCCGCGCAGCAGGGTACGTGTATTCGGAGGGGTGCGCGGGGAGTTTTACAGGCATTTTCGTGGTTGTGAGCCTGTGCGCCATGTACGGGATTTGTGCGCTGTACATGGCGCACGGGGAGGGGTTAGGGGTGTAACTGGTGCTGCTGCAGGGTCACTGTGCCACTCTGCGCCACGGCTGGTTTTGGATGTTAAAATCCATGAATACGGTGTGTGCGGAAATGGATTTTAGCGCACGCGGCTGGCGCAGAAAGTCGCACACGCACACTGTGCGCCAGCCGCGTGCGCCACTTGTGCGCTGAATTCTATGAATTACCCCATAAATAGCTTAGAAAAATGTATCTCCAACACAGCTGGATTAGAAAAAGTATTAACTGTGTCTAAACTGCAGAGTAATTGTAAAACTTAACCTTGATGTATAACAAGGTTTAGTCAGTGGGGCAATGGTACAGTTATTGGCTTCCAAGCTTATCCACATGACAACATTCAGTTTGTCAACATCCACTTTGAAAAACTTGCAGAAGTTAAAATAATAAACTGGACAATAGCATTTTTTCTTCTTTTCAAAGACATGTACGCACATAGTGAACAATTCTATCTATCCCTTCCATATGCTCTCACTATTCACAGATCACAAGTTCTAACCCTAGATCATGCACTGATTAACATTAGCAGCACAGTCTTTAAAGAAGTTATGAGTTATGTAGCACTTTCATGTCTGCATACACTCCATGGTCCATTGCTAGTTAACTTTGAAGCAAGCAAAGTTAACACTGCCATTCCTTGCATCCTACAATACAGCATGCTATGTGCACTGTACACACCCATCTATATATGTACCCTATACCTCAAAAAAAAGAAAACCTAATACAAACAGAACCTATAGCAGATCTCCCAACAACAACGCTAAAGAAACAAAGAACAACTATTGCTCCATCAAATAATACAACCACAAAACTGTCAAGTCCCAAAACAACTGCACGTCCATCAGAAGACAAAGAGACAATTGTTTCTTCTCAAAAAACTATTTCAGGCCCCTCAAAGGATACAGAGGCACAACTCTTTGGCCCATTTAAATTCGGCAACACAATTGGAGTCAATTGTTATGCGAATGTAGCAATCAATCTTCCTTCCAATTACCGCCAATTGTCCACATCATTTACTTAAATGGCTCATACCAGTTGTGCTTGCAAATGCTCATCCTTCATAGAAATGCCACAAATAAACCTGACAGCACTTACAGTGACTCAGGTATAAGGCAAGAATTGGACTACTGTACAGGGATGGGAAAATTAACCATAAATTCACAGGAGGATCCACAGGAATTCCTAATGTACTTACTACATGTACTAGAAACAAAAAAAGATCCCAATAAATGAAATCTTCTAGATTTCACACATGCGGAAACATACATGCACTCTCTGCAAGCATGTTTCACAAGAGCACATCCCTAATGAACGATTTGTGTATGTATCCATACCAAATTCTGAATGCATTCCATTTCACCAGCTTCTGCAGAATGCAAATCATAGCATATTATGCCCTTTTTGTAATCCTGACAATCGTTACAGCAACAAATACACTCACACGGGCAATATGTGATACTAATGCTTCTTAGGGACAACGCAGATGGTACCAAAACAACTGTAAGCTTACTGAATTTACAGATGGCCAAGTATCTCTTGGCAACAAAACCTTCTCAACAGTGGACATAATTTAGCACACTGGTGCCACAACCACTTCAAGCCACTATTCTGCATATGTAGAAGTGGTTGGTTTGAATGTAATTACTCTTCTGTTACTCCAAAACATAGGTTACCAGCAAATCTAACAAATGCCTATTAATATTCCTTCATCCCAAATTTAGTCACTAAAGTATAGCACAATAAACAGTTCGAATATGCCAAAAGGTATCTAACTACATTCATAATACTACAATAGGACATTTAAAACCCAAGACATTTAGAATACGCCAATGAGTATCTAACTGCTCCAAAAATACCCTTCATTGCAATACACTTCAAATATGCCATCACATTTCTTGTTACTGTAATACGCCTTGTAAAATCCAATATAATTACAATACGCTACCGTTACCACCAAATCTGACAAATGCCTACTTAATATTCCTTTACCCCAAATGTACTCACTAAAGAATAATACAATAAACAGTTAGAATATGCCCAATGGTATCTAATGACATCTAAAATACTATGATAGTACTTGTAAAATCCAAGACAGTTAGGATATGCCAACGGGTTTCTTACTACATTAAAAACACTCTTCATTGTAATATACTTTTGTTGGGGACAAACCCCCAGGTAGGTTTGAGGGCTACTAGGAGTTCACGAGCTCTTGGAAGGCCCAACACCATCCCCCAAGAGGAATGTAGACTCAGCCAGGCAGCAAGAACAAACTGTGGTTTATTACAGCAAAATCAACAGGGATCAGTACAAGGATAGAAGAAATCCAAGGACCACTCAATGTCTCCTGGCTCGCAGGCCAGTTTTGTCATAGGGCTACATCATAGGGACGTCAACAACCTGGGTACCTCTCCAGAAAACCTATCATACTTCTGTCTTGGGTACTGAGTAATAGTCCACCTATAGTGAACACTATACATGTAAGTCTACTGGCTCTCGCATGTCAGGTGGCTGGCCTGGTCCATCCCCAAAATTGCTATCTCTTAATAACGTTGTAACATTATGATGAGATTTTAATATGCTAAATGTTCATATGATCATGATTTTCGTACAAATTAATTTATTCAAAGGAATGTTGTAAACGTTTGTAAATCAAACTATAAACAACTAATAAAAAAATAAGTAAATAAATAAAAATAAATAGTGTGGCAGTGTGAGAATCTTACCATTGGTTCTTGCCCGTTGCTACTCATTCCTAGGAGCCTGAACTGTGATTGGCTAGAACCGGCCTTCCCAGGCCTGGGATCTGCAAAGGTTCTCAGTGTACCTTATCAAGGAAATAAGAACGACGATGTGTCTGCATTGTAACTTGTGTGTACCACCTTAGACTATGAGAGTGCTCATTCATCTCATGCAACACTTCTCACATTGTAACATGTTTGTTCCAAACGTCTGTCTGGCAGCGTGAGATTGGCTTTCTTTCCCAACTCTGGTTTCTATTCATTGTCTGAATTGGCCGGTTCACATGTTGGGAGACCATGATTTGGAGCTTCTGGAGTTATGAATTATGAGGAATTCTTTGCATTTATTGCAGCTGGTGTTACTGTCATTCAGGTAATGGAATGTTGTTCGTACCTGGTGGCCTTGGCACCGGGTCCTGTCTCACACGTTTGCTCGCATCCAGCCTGAATTTTCCTCAGCTCAGCTCTTGCTGAGAGGCTTGTGGCCTGCTGTAATTTTCCTAAGCCATAACGGGGCTTGAACATGTTCATGCTATTCTGTATTCTCCACATGTCAGTCACACTGGGGCTCTGTCAGTCCCACAGGTGCTCCTGCAGTTCCATAAGGTTATTTGCACATAAGAACCTGCAAGCTTTATTCAGGATCTCTTGCTTCTTGTGGTTTCTGCATTGCTGCATTAAGCTAATGGCAAAATAATAAAATTAATGACAGTATGTATATGTATCTGTCCTCTAACTATAGGTCTGTACGCTCATGTTCATCATGTATTCAAGTGTGTGTTTGTGTTCCGATGTACAGATGGCATGTGTGCTTCCTGTCTAATGCTGCTAATTCATGGTGTCTCTAACAACGTCAGTGGCTTTGACTTCTCAGCCCTTTAGTCAACACTGTCAATTGAGGTCTCTATAGTTGCAACCTGAGGCTCCTCATCCACTCTGGGTAAGGCTTGTACCACACCTGGTCTGTAGGGCTGGCTGAGTGGGTACCTCTTGATATACTTATCAATTATTGGAGCACTAGGAATTGGTCTGAAATTGTATGGGCGTTTACAGTATCTCCAGGCCTTCTTCCGCGTCATGTACCTTTTAGGATGAGGAGGAACAGATGAATTTCCCCATCCCTTTTTCATATTAAATATTCCATCACAGTTATTCTTACTGCATTAGACTTAAACTCACATAAAATCAGTCGTTCTTTTTAAATCCACTACAGATTTTTTTCCCAATGATTATTTTCATGTCAATACAACAACAGTGTAGCACACACTAATGTTGTACCAAACATAGTACATAGAATGTACTGTTTATGAGGGTCAAAATGTAAATCTATATATAACATTGTATGCAATTAAAGGTTTTAAACTATCTTTTTTAAAAATTATACTGTTTTTTTGCAGAAAAAGAACCAGAGATTCCAGCTATGTTACTATATGCAGCTAAGTAACCATACACATTATTATCCTATTTGTTATCTTCGTAAAGAAACAAATACATATTCCATAAGCACTATTCTCAATTGTACTACAATCATAAATACCATGTACACTTCAATGATATAATTCCACAATATTACCCTATGCTCCCCGATAGTGCCTATAATTACTACACACATATTATGATAGCGTGTAGTGTCAGTGGCCACAACCACCCCAATATAATTAGACCATATACCAATTATGTACAATACACCTTCAAATAACAAGACTCACCCAGAACCCCTTGAAATCCAAATGATGTCCGCATACACTAAAAGTGACTGCAGACTTGCCAGCACCTGCTCACCCTTTTTCACCTATAGAAATATCCCCATATCAAATTTATTCCACTCCCCCACCCTTTCCAGGCCCTCTTATAGTCACCAAATAAGCTCAAATGTCTTTTCCAGACTTTTTCTCACTGTGCTGTCCACAGACACTAAATTTGACCGTGGACTCGGTAGCACGTTTACAACTTTTTTCACCTATAAAAACATCTCCATATCAACTTTATTCCACTCCCCACCCTTTTCAGGCCCTCTTTCAGCCACCAAATAACCCCAAATGTATTTTCCAGACTTTTTCCTCATGCGCTGTCTGCGTCAATGGTGGCTGTCCGTGGATTCAACATGGCGACTGTTTAAAAAAATCTGACACAGTTCACGTTTTCAAAAAAACAATCAGCTGCATTTTTGTTGTCTGTGGACACCAAGCCACCTCCTGATTGGTCCAGACATGTCCGTGGACTCCGAATCAGGAAATGAGTCTGCGGACCGGACCCCAGATATTATTAATTTGTATTGACCTACTTTTTGCCTATTTTAAAAGAATTACTGGACAGATTTACACCAAACTTTACAAAAGCACACTTTCAGGACCAAGCTGCTGCTCCTGGCATAGGTTTCATGAAAATCTGTTGAGCGGTCTGGGCAGTAGGCACAAGCACATTTTTTATCCATTGTGTCTATGAAAATTGCAAACATTTTGGGAGCCCCAATATAACTTTGCCCTACCTTGACGGAACCACACTAAACTTCACAGAATCATTTCCGAAGATGTCATATAGTTTTTATGCAAAGTATGGTGAAGATTTGTCCAGGGGAGGCAAAGATTTAAGCTGCCCAAAAAGTGTTAATTCTATAAGTTGAGCAACTTTACCATAACTACAGGGACTCTACCACAGGCCCTGTAATAGAAAGGTGGTTAAAATAAGTACATATAAAAATGAAAGCATACCTTATTAGATGCGGATCTTCTTGAATCTGGAAATTGAAATCAGACTGGTAGTTGAAGCACTGGAGAACTGCACTGTTAGTTGAAAGGTACATCTGATGTGTTGAAGTGAGTAGGATGGTTCCGTGTAGAGTTTTTGGATGTGATTGGTGGATTGATGTGTAATTGTTGGAAAGTACTCAATCAGGGAGTGTTACAGATATGAAAGTAAAAAGAGTAGAAGGACTGCCCTGTGCGATGCTGTCCGCAGAAGCCGTGGTAGTCTGCGGACCTGCATGGTCCATCCATGTCCTGTAACCAAGTTCAGTCTGTGGACATTTTTGACATTCACAGAAAATAGTAACAGCAAATGGGATGAGTCATATTTTATGATGATGTAATGTGAGTGTTTGTGATATGGTTGAACTGTATTGTTGTGGCCATGGCCAGTGTCCAGATTATTGGTGGCAAATCTGGACACTGGCCATGGCTACAACAATATGTGCACAGTGATTGTGGTTATTATAGAGGAGTATACAATAATTGTAACAGGGTGGAAGGGTATTATTGAAGTGTATACAAAAAAGGCTTTGAAAGAGCTACCTCTATAGTAAAGAGAAAATAAGTGAAGTGAAGTTAGAACACCTCTTTTTTTCTTTACACAGTGTAGTCTGCTGACTATTTTACCATCTGCTTACTAAATATGGAAAGAAAAGGAAAAGTTATATTGTTGGGTGGTGTAATGTGTATGGGATGTGTGATATATTTCTATTTATAAAATAATTTGTGGTCAGTGATTATAATCACAGTAAGATGACAAGATGGAGCCGTTGTTATTTGTGAAAAACGACTCTGTGAGTGTTGCTGAGCACGTGAATATTTTTACTGTCTGCAACCTATGCGGATGTGGTCAGTCCAACGAGGGGCATTTGAAGCCTGTTGGTGACCAGGATGTGCGTATGGACTATATGTGTAATGATAACAGGGTTAATTATGTTTCATGATGGTAATATTTGAGTGTTTGGGACATGGTTGAATTCTATTGTTGTGGCCATTGTCCAGATTTTGCCCCCAAAAATCTGGACAATGGCCACAGTATTATATGCATAGCAATTATGCTATTATAGGGGGTATACAGTATTTGTAATATGGTGGAAGAGATTGAAGTGTATCCATTATTTATACAATAATTGAAGGGTATTGTTGTGGCCATGGTTAGTGTCCAGATTTTTGGGGGATAGTTGCATAATATGATACCAAGAATCTGGACACTGGCTATGTCCAAAATCATTTGTTGTCAGTCATAAACACAGTAGGATGCCAAGGTTGAAGGGTATTATAGAAGTGTATACAGTGTTTATAATCCTCCCAGAAATGTGAAGACTGGTCCATGGCCACAATAGTTTGTCCACAGTGATTATGGCTACAGTAATACACTCATAGTAATTGATAGTTGGCATGGATGATTAGTTCAATATTGTAAGAAGGCTTCAATGTAAAATTCAGGACACTGGCAAAGGCCATGATCATTTGTTCTCTGTAATTATGGCTACAGCAATATGCCCAGAGTAATTGATACTGGGCGTGGACATTTAGTTGAATATGGTAACAAGGCTGCAATCTGGGGTTGTTTCTGTTTAAAGAAAATAATATAATTTGCTATTCAACATACTTTGACATTGTTTATTACTTACAGCTGTAAATATATAATTCCTTTTCTGACCCTCATAAATAGTACATTGCATGTACTATGTTTGGTACAACATTTGTCTGTGGTACACAGTTGCTGTATTAACATGGAGTAATCATTGGGTCATTGGGAAAAAAAGTTTCTGGCATTTTCATGATTTTAAAGTTTACTTGTTACAGAATATGTGTGTGTGTTTCAAGTAGTTAGATACTCATGGGCATAATTTAACTGTATTGAATTTTAAAAGTACTATTGTACTACTATGGATGTATTATGTACGTATAAGTGTGATGGCATGTTTGAAGTGTATTGTAATGAAGGGCATGTTTAAAGTAGTTAGACATTCATTGACGTATCTGTATTGTAGTCATTAAGATTTTGTAGTGTACTTTAAGGAGTGCATTTGGGCTGAAGGAACATTAAGTAGGCATTTGTTAGATTTGCTGGTAACCTATGTTTTTGAGTTATGGAAGTGCTCTTACATTCAAACCAACCAGATCTTTTTTTCACATATGCAGTATAGTGGCTTGAGGTGGTTGCGGCACCAGTGTGGTATATTATGCCTACTGTGAAGGTTTTCTTGCCAAGAGATACTTGGCCGGGTGTAAATCTAGTGGGTTTACAGTTATTTTTAGTACCCTCTGCATTGTACCTTAAAAGCATTAGTATCACACATTGGCCACGTGAATGCATTCATATACTGGAGAGATTGCCTGAATTGCAAAAAGAGAATAATATGCCACAATTTGCAATTTGCAGAAGCTGATGAAATGGAATGGATTTACAATTTGGTATGGATACATACACACATCATTCATTGGGAATGTGCTGTTGTGAAACATGGTTGCAGACAGTGCATGTATGTTTCCACTTCCACGTGTATGAAATCTGGAAGATTTCCTTTTTAGGGATGTTGTTTGTTTCTAGTACTTGTTAAGTGCATTAGGAATTCTTGTGGATCTTCCTGTGTGTTTATGGTGAATTTAATCATTCCTATCCGGTGGTCCAATTCTTGCCTTATACCTGAGACACTGTAGGTCTGGGGTGCACAACATACGGCCCGCGGGCCACATGCAGCCCTCCCTATTGTGCTTTGCGGCCACCCAGTGGGTAGAACTTTCATCATGAAGTGCGGCC
The DNA here is from genome assembly GCF_040938575.1 of Ambystoma mexicanum. Classification (NCBI taxonomy): domain Eukaryota; kingdom Metazoa; phylum Chordata; class Amphibia; order Caudata; family Ambystomatidae; genus Ambystoma; species Ambystoma mexicanum. Next base: position 861,348,657 of record NC_090924.1, on the reverse strand, counting down.
CACTTCAAGCCACGTAAAAAACAAAGCGTGCCGCACTTCATAACGAAAGTCTTTCTTGCCTGAGACACTGCTGACAGCATTCCTAGAGAGCTCTAATTGCCCCCCTAATTGAAGGTCTGCCCACCCCAAACCCCTCCAATCCCTGTCACCTGCAAACAACCCTTTCCAGGAGCAACAAAGGTGCTCCTTTGTCCAGCTGCCATTCGCTCGCACTAGCAGGCTGATTTGCACAGCCGTGGTTTTTTCTTCTGGTCAGAAAGGGATAACGCTGGAAGCAATGGGCCATCTGGAGTGGAGGCCACCACTGATAAAAGCAGGCTACCTCCATGGTGGACACACTATTGTTTTCCAACTGTGCAGCTCATACTTGTTTAGAACAAAAACACATTTTTCAAACATAAACATGCTTCTTGAACTTTCATTAGTTTATTTTTTGTGGACTGCCACGGAAATACCCTGTGATTTTTGTGTCCCTTCCTTTGTGTTTTTTCACAAGTCATATTTCTAAAGCTGTCATATGCTTGTCAAACTGCTTAATCACAAATAAATGCTTCTATTGCGCTTACATGGGTGCCAACCTTTGATTTTCACTATGTGGGCAAAATTCCCCCACCCTCGCCCTGAAAATAAGCAAGCTGACAGCCCAACACATCCCGTGGTCAAACACATTTTATAGCACTTGGTTTTATAAGGAATTACAAAAAGTCTAGGATTTGCAGCCAGGGAGGGGCGGGGAGATATCTGTCCTACCTATTTCTGTGTGTGTGTGTGTGTGTGTGTGTGTATGTTGAGATGCGGGGTTTGGGGATGTGTCAGGTCTGCCTTCCTGCATGTATGTCTGTCTGGGTATCTTGAGATGCAGCGGTGGGGGGATGTGTCGGGTCTGCCTGTATTTGTGTTTTTGTGTGCATGTTGAGATGCAGGGTGGTGGGGATGTGTCGGGTCTGCCTGTATGTTTGTTTTTGTGTGTATGTTGAGATGCAGGGTGGGAGCATGTGTCGGGTCTGCCTGTATGTTTGTTTTTGTGTGTATGTTGAGATGTGGGTGTGGGGGGATGCCAGGTCTGTCTGTATGTTTGTTTTTGTATGTATGGGCAGTGTATGTTGAGATGCAGGGGTGGGGGGTGTAGGGTCTGTCTGTATGTTTGTTTTTGTGTGTATGGCCAGTGTATGCTGAGATGGGGTGTTCGGGTCTGTATGGGTGCATGGTGCATGGTGTATGCTTGTTAGTTGTATGCTAAGGTGGGGGGTTGGGTTTCGGGTCTGTATGTATGCATGGTGCATGCTTGTTAGTCTGTATGGTGGGGGTTCAGGTCTATATGGGTATGTATGCATGGTGTATGCTTGTTAGTCTGTATGCTGGGGTGGAGGGGTTAAGGTCTGTAGGTGGTAGAGGGCGAGAATGTGCGTTTGAGATCCAGAGGGGAAGGGGTCTAGGTGTTTGCTGGCCAGTGGAGTACAAAAGTCAGACACATTTCCTTTTCATTTCTTTCTCCACGCCGTACCACCAGTGCAAAACCTATTGAATGCCTTGTGTCTATTTGACACTGCATGGCCTTTCTTTCCTTAATGTTCTGCTCAATGAAAAACAGCAACTATTGCCAGTGATTCACTGTTCCCTGGCCGGGCTCTCTCCATCACCAAACAGGAAGGAAAGCAAGATGGTTGACACAATTGGCAGAATACGGGACCCGTTACCTAGACACAGTTCTGTGTGTAGATCCCCCCCACCTGGGCAACCTGTAAAGTAAAGATATAGCACAAGCCAAGTCCATATATTGCTCAATAGTCTTGTTCTCTCCTACAATGTTTTTACCCCCCAATGCACCTGGTGGAGTATAGTTCTTCCAAGAAGCGTTGACAGATCCTTCTTGAGTGACTCCCTTTAAAGCAGGAGCCACGGATCGTCGAAATGCATCGAAGAAGGTGAACTTGGCATCAACGACGTCGATGAGAAGTTCGAGGGTGCCAAGACCACGACGTCAATCCAGGCGGTGCTCGTCGGCGACGTCCTGTGAGGATGAGTTGTGCGGAGCACCTCGGCGATTGGTTCTTCAGGACCGCAAAGAGTTTCTGAAGAACTGTGGCCCAGCAAAGGCATCGAGTCGTAGAAGTCTTTGTGGCCTTCAGGTGGCGGGAAACCCACCGGCAGATTCTCCTCGGCGCATCAGCGGCCTTGACTTTCTCCGGCAGGACAAAGCGGTCGACGTTGCGGACAAGGGAATCCTTCGATTCAAATGTTCTTAGGCAAAGGAGCGGATGGCTACGGTTGTCGGCGGCACGGCATCAAGCGGCCCCCTCTTCTGGGGCAACACAGCTTCGACGGGCCTCCAGCCGTTACACAAACCTGCAAACCCTGGTCGACGGCAATGGACTTCGACAGCGGTGAAATCCTGGTGCTTCACTTCATTCTCCTCAGCGGTCCCTGTCTCCGGTCGGCAGCCTTTCGAGGGTCTGACTTCCAGGGAGCTTCGGCGAAGGTAAGCGGTGCTCGATGGTCCCTCGGAGCACGGGAAGAGGGCGCCTTACAAGGTCCTCTCTCGGATCAGTCTTCGACGAATTCGGCAGCTTGCAGACCAGGTCGAAGCAAATGCAACAGCAAGACTTCTTCTTCCGGCTGGGCATCGAGGATCAGCAGTTCCAGTTACTCTTCAAGTGTAGACACAGCTTCTGAACAATTTCCAGTGGTGAGAGGTCCCCAGATATACTATTCTGTCTCTCATCCACACTGCTGGGTCACGCTCAGCAGCCAATCATACAAAAGGGCATTCATGCAGTCAGTCAGCCAATCAGGCACACAGTGCATTCAGGCCATCCTCCTCCCTCTCAGACACTCACAACAAGGAATGTGGATTGGGACAAGTACCCAGCCATTCAACACTACACACCGCATTCACGCCAGTTTCGGGCAGGGCTGTCTCAGTCTTTGTCTCTCATACCAGAAACCAGACAGCCACAACAAGAAGTGCATATTGGTCACACACTCCATTCACCCAGGTCCCACCCACAGGGTGTACCCACAACATACAGTCACTGGGAAGGCTCCAGCCAGTCTGGAATGGACTTCACAACAACACCATATATGGAACTTCCACCCAACCGCCAGTCAGGGGGAAGGGACAGAGTCAGGGCTTCCCAGGACTTTGGGAAAACAAGGTAACAGGCAATAAAAAGCAAGAGGCCACAGGGGCCATCTTGTTTTCTATCAGGAATCAACTGATTCCAATGGCAGGGCCTACGTATCCCAAAATGGAGGATACTCAGAGGACTGTCAATTCAGCATGGAGCTGCCACCAGCCCATACCCTGCTCTGTGGGCCACCCACAGGTGCCCAAAAACATACACTCGGGGCACAGGGTTGTATACTCACCCATGGGACCAAATCAAAAACAGGAAGAGCTGCGCTGCCAGGAGTCCCACATGGACTCCTGGGCAGAAAAGAATACAGAACACAAATGAAAAAGGACTACAGGACAGGGACAGGGAGGCCCTGTCGCTCCAATGCATTTCCAGCATCCCAGTCGCCCCCCCAGACTGAGGTTAGGGTGCCTAATCTCCCACGAGATGGACACCCTCATCCAGACGGTCAACATACCTTCTGGAATGGCCATCTGCATTATCGTGACTCTTCCCTGGTCTGTGCTCTATGGTGCAGTCTAGCCCTTGCAGGCTAATGGAGCACCTGAGCAGTTTCGGGTTTTCACCCTTCATCTGCATAAGCCACTTGAGGGGCTTATGATCTGTTTGGACCTTGAAGGTAGACCCCGTAAGGTAGGGCCTAAAATGCCTAAGGCTCCAAACTATACTGAAACATTCCTTCTCAACAGTAGCCCACCTAAGTTCTCTACCCTTGAGTTGTCTACTGATGAAGGTGATAGGATGTTCCTTCCCTTTGTCATCTAACTGGGACAAGAAAGCTCCATTTCCGGTGTCACAGGCATCCGCCTGGACGATAAAGGGTCGGCTGTAGTCAGGTGCACACAACACAAGTGCCCTACCCAGACTTTCTTTCAAGCCATCAAAGGCCCTCTGACAATCTTCAGTCCAATTAACCCTCCTCGGTTGTTTGGGTGAAGTCAGAGCTGTCAGGGGTGCAGCTATGGTTCGATAGTCTGCCATGAAATTGCGATAATACCCAGTGAGGCCCAAAAAGGCTCTTGCCTGGGTTTGAGTAGTGGGAGTCTCCCAGTCCTGTACATACTGTACCTTACTTGGCAGAGGTTGGATTTGACCCCCTCCTACCTCATGACCAAGATATGTGACTTTCCCCTGAGCTATCTGGCACTTGGTGGCCTTTATAGTGAGGTTAGCCCCATTTTAATGCCTGCAACACCTTATCTAGATGTGTCAAATGCTCTTCCCAGGTGGAACTGTAGACGGCAATGTTGTCTAAATAAGCCACACAAAAGGCTTCCAGCCCACTGAGCGCATGGTTGACCAATCTCTGGAAGGTGGCAGGGGCATTCTTCAACCCAAAAGGTATGACCCTAAACTTGTAGAGGCCCTCTGGTGTTGAGAACGTCTTCTTTTCCTTGGCATGGTCCGTCAGAGGTATTTGCCAATAGCCTGAGGTGAGGTCAAAGGTGCTCACAAACTTGGCAGCTCCTATGGTGTCCACGAGCTCATCAGCCCTGGGCAAGGGGTGCGCGTCAGTCTTGGTGACGGCATTGACTCCTCTGTAGTCCACACAGAACCTCCAATCCTTGGTACCTGCCTGGGAACTTGCCTTGGGGACAAGGACCACGGGACTGGACCAGGGACTGGTTGAGGGTTCAATAACACCCAGATCCAACATCTTGGTGACCTCAACCTGGATGTGGTTCTTAACTGTATCTGACATACGGTAGCTCCTGCTTTTGACAGGCACACTGTCACCAGTGTTAATCTTGTGCTTACACCACGGTATAAGGCCTGGTGTCAGTGAAAACAGAGAGGCATACTGCTGGAGCAAAGCCCTGCAGGCCCTCTGCTGCTCTGTTGTCAAATCTGAGAGAGATGTACTCTCTCCACTGAGCCATCCTGAGGGTTGCTATACAGCAAATCAGGAAGGGGCTCACTCTCATCCTCTTCCTGCTCTGAAGCTAGCAAGAGACATGAGACTTCTGCTCGCCGGTGGAAAGGCTCAAGCCTGTAAACATGGAATACCTGAGGGGCTACCCCAGAGGCTCCCATTTATCTGCCAAATGCCCAAGGCTTGGTGTGCTCCATCACGAGGACCACCTGTCCCGGAGTCCAATCCACTTGCGATGCTTTAAGGTCATGCCAGTACTTGTTCAATTCCTGGCTGGCCTTGAGATTCGCTGTTGCTTGACCCATCATCAGTGTCATCCTCCGTCTGAGGCCTATAACATAGTCCCCCACTTGCTTGGCGGGACCTGGAGGGGTGGCTTCTCTGATCAAGGCAAGGGACCTCCTCACGGGATGTCTAAAGAGTAACTTAAAGGGGCTGAAACCAACACCCTCTTGAGGTACCTCTCTGTAAGCAAACAGCAGGCATGGCAGGAGGAGATCCCATTTTATCCTTAGGGGCTCTTCCAAAGCACCTATCATGCCCTTGAGAGTTTTATTAAATCTCTCAACCAGACCATTGGTCTGGGGATGGTAAGAGGTAGAGAACTTGTAAGTTACTCTGCACTCTTTCCACATGGTTTTCATGTAACTAGACATGAAGTTGGATCCTCTGTCAGAGACAACCTCCTTAGGGAATCCAACACGGGTAAAAATGCCCAGGAGAGCCCTGGCAACCACCTTGGCAGTTACGGTCCGAAGGGGAATAGCCTCAGGGAACCTGGTGGCATGATCTACCAAGACCAGGATGAACCAATGTCCACCTGAGGTGGGAGGTTCCAGGACACCGACAATGTCGATGCCCACCCTCTCAAATGGTGTGCCAACCACGGGCAATGGCTGCAGTGGGGCAATAACGCTGCCTCCAGTCTTACCAGACAACTGACAAGTTTGGCAGGTCCTGCAGTGGGACTCCACTTCTACTCCCATCCGAGGCCAGTAGAAATGGGCAGAGAGCCTCTGCTTAGTCTTCTTGGTACCAAGATGACCAGCCAAGGGCACCTCATGCGCCAACTGCAGTAGGGAGGGCCTGTAAACCTGGAGTACCACCAACCTCTTGAAGGCACCAGGTTCAGGCTTAGTGGGCTCACTAATAAGGAGCTCACCCTCCCAATAAATCCAGAAGGTCCTAGACACTTCTCCTTGTGCCTGGGACAGGGCATGTTTCCTCAGACCCTCGGTGACCCTCGAGAGAGAGTGGCACTCTCTCTGTCCCTTACAGAAGTCTGCCCAGGAGGGTCCCCCTTCAGCTAACAAGCATTGAAGATCGGGATGATCCTCCGGGTTGGGAACCTCTCCCACAGGAGAGTCTTCTTGCTCTTCTCCCACAGGAATTGAGATGGGGTTTACCACTGGATCCAGCCCGTCCGGAGCATGGATCCCAATGGGTGCTGTAGGAACGGCAGGAAGAGAAGGAGTCCCCTGCACAGAGGTGGCCTTCTTGTTCTTCCTTTGTCTTGCCTTAGGCCTCGCCTTTGGCTTGGGTACCTGACTCACAGCCAGACCCTGTGTCACCTGTGACCTAGTGACTGCAGATGCAGTCAGCAGAAGACCATCCGAGATGAACCCCAACTCTACTAGATCATTACCTAACAGAATGTTAGCAGGGACATTGTCCTGAACCAGGACAGGAAGTTTTGCTTTCTTGTCTCCAATTATGAGGGTGACTAAGGCTACAAGCGATAATTTGGGAGGCCCACCAGATAACGTGGTGGTTCTCAGAGGAGCACCTCCATAGTCCTCTGGCTGGAGCAGGGTCCTGTCCACCACTGTCATGCTTGCCCCAGTGTCTCTCAAACCAGTAGAAGGCTGGCCATTCAGGAGGACACTTCTCAAAAACCTACGGGTGTTCTGTGGGATAGTCGCCAGTACTTCCGCGTACTGGTCCCAGGCCCCAAGGGACACTAAGGAAATCTCTACAGGCGCACCAAATGTGATCCCTGTAGAGGAGGGGAGGACAGTGGCCTCCACCTTAGACATGGGGTAAGGGTAGGTCAGGCTGACAGCTTGTACCCCAAGTGCCTTACCTTTACACTTGGAGTCACCCCTCTTGTGATCCAGAGCCCCACAATCCCAACAAGAGCCGGGCGGCGGGCTACGGTACTGGAACCACTGGGAGCCTGCTTTGCAGCAGGTGGACCACTATTCTTATTCCCACCCACAGATGACGTATCCCCACTAGATTTTTGGGTCTTAGGAGAGGCGGGTTTAGGTTTACCCGTCTGTGACCGATTTTGGGACTCCTCAGCTTTCTGAGAGGCCCCCTTTTCTTTCTCCTTGTCCTTCCCACTGGAGTCCTTAGGGGACACCCGGTGGGAGACCTACTTGTCAGCCAACCTAGTCAGCTTAAAGCGATCCAAAATGTTCTGGTCAGCAACATACTGATGCAGCTCATGTGAACAGGCTTCAGAAAAATGCTCAAAAACAACAGGTGGGACAATTCAACAAAAGTTTTCACCTTGTAACCATCAATCCACCCCATCATGTTCATGTGCGCAGCACTCACCCAGTCAACCCAAGACACATTAAATCCCCTGAACCTTTTAAGATATTGGGTAGGTGTCTTACCAAACTTGGCAATCAAAGCAGATTTCATATACTCATACTGACCCCTGTCTTCCACACTCAGTTTCAGAATACAGTCATACCCAGTCTGAGGCACTCTGCTTAACAAACACTTAGCCCAATCTCTTTTGTCAACATCATGAATTGCACAAGACATTTCAAATGCTTCATTCCATTGGAGGATATCAGAACCCTCCGTAAACACACCAACCAAATCTTTCATAAACTTGGTTGATGGGGACCTGCCACTCTCAACTGGTTTAGCGGAAGTCTCCACTCTAGCTTTCTCTAGCTGGATTCTTTGGTGCTCAGTGTCCCTATCTTTGTGTATCACTTGCTGTGCCAACTCCTCTTTCTTCAACTCAGCTTCTGTTGGCAACTTTTTGAATTGAAAGGCTAACTTTTCCCGTTGTAGCTCCAATTTCAAAAGTTCAATCTTCAGGGCTTCCCCCTGAAGAGCAGTGCTGGGGATCGGAACAGAGGCAGCAGGAATGGTGGCATTCGCAGAAACAGATTCAGCAGAAACCCCAGGGGCGGAGTCCTCATTGGTTGCATTCCCCCCCTCATCAAGAGTTTCACCATCAGTCTGGTAGTCTACCAGGGCAGCTATCAGCTCAGCCCCAGACTTATCCACAAAGTCTAACTCCCTGGCTTCACAAGCACTCTGGAGAGCCTCTAAGCTCATCCTCGTCAATCTACCATTTGCAATAGACTCCATTGTTTGTAATGCAGTTATTTTGTACACAACCAAATCTTAATTCAATAAAGTGCAGATATTTTGTAAGTGGCACGGTTATACACTGATTCTTAAAACCATAAGCATCCCACCGCTGCCGCCAGTGTAAAGACTGGAGGGGGGGGTCTGTACTTTTGCTCTCTATATGGCAGAGGAGAGGCACAGAGGACCCCAGCCAAGATTCTCTATGCGGTAGCTATGGTCGAGCAATGAAGGCCTAGCTTCTCAGGAGGTGATGCAGGCTGGTTCTTAAGTACAGTGTAGTCCCCGAACCCCCATAAAGGAATGTCCACACACTGTATTGCTGAAAACAGAGTATTTATATAATTAATAATCAAAGGTATGTACACTATCACAATAACTCACTTTGTACTCAGAAATCAACAATAGTAAATATATAAATTTCTAAAGTGGTACCACCAATATTATCAGATCTCATTAAAGTGCATCAGCTATACTGTTAGAATGTCACACAGATCAATAACAAGGAAACCAGCAATGGAGATAGCAAGGAAAGCAAGATGGTTGACACAATTGGCAGAATACGGGCCCCGTTACCGAGACACAGTTCTGTGTGGAGATCCCCCCACCTGGGCAACCTGTAAAATAAAGATATAGCACAAGCCCAGTCCATATATTGCTCAATAGTCTTGTTCTCTCCTTTTTTTACCCCCAATGTACCTGGTGGAGTAGAGTTCTTCGAAGAAGCATCGACGGATCCTTCTTGAGTGACTCCCTTCAAAGCAGGAGCCACGGATCGTCAAGAGGCGTTGAAGAAGGTGAACTTGGCATCAACGACGTCGATGAGAAGTTCGAGGGTGCCGAGACCACGATGTTGATCCAGGCGGTGCTCGTCGGCGACGCCCTGCGAGGATGAGGTGTGCGGGCACCTCAGCGATTGGTTGTTCAGGACCGCAAAGAGTTTCTGAAGAACTGTGGCCCCGCAAGGGCGTCGAATTGTCGAAGTCTTTGTGGCCTTCAGGTGGCGGGAATCCCACCGGCGCATTCTCCTTGGCGCAGCGGCGGCCTTGACTTTCTCCGGCAGGACAAAGCGGTCAATGTTACGAACAAGGGAGTCCTTCGATTCAAATGTTCTTACGCAAAGGAGCGGACGGTTCTGGTCGTCGGCGGCACAGCATCAAGCGGTCACCTCTTCTGGGGCAACACGGCTTCGACAGGTCTCCAGTGGTTAAACAAACCTGCGAACCCTGGTCGACGGCAATGGACTTCGACAGCGGTGAAGTCCTGGTGATTCACTTCGTTCTCCTCAGCGGTCCCCGTCTCCGGTCGGCAGCCTTTTGAGGGTCTGACTTCCAGGGAGCTTCGGCGAAGTTTAGCGGTGCTCGATGGTCCCTCGGAGCACAGGAAGAGGGCGCCTTACCAGGTCCTCTCTCGGATCAGTCTTCGACAAATTCGGCAGCTTTCAGATCGGGTCAAAGCAAATGCAACAGCAAGTCTTCTTCCTGCTGGGCATCGAGGATCATCAGTTCCAGTTACTGTTCACTGCTGGGTCACGCTTAGCAACCAATCATACAGAAGGGCATTCATGCAGTCAGTCAGCCAATCAGGCACACAGTGCATTCAGGCCATCATCCTCCCTCTCAGACACTCACAACAAGGAATGTGGATTGGGACAAGTACCCAGCCATTCAACACTACACACTGCATTCAGGCCAGTTTCGGGCAGGGCTGTCTCAGTCTTTGTCTCTCATACCAGAAACCAGACAGCCACAACAAGAAGTGCATATTGGTCATACACTCCATTCACCCAGGTCCCACCCGCAGGGTGTACCCACAACATACAGTCACTGGGAAGGCTCCAGCCAGTCTGTAATGGACTTCACAACAACACCATATATGGAACTTCCACCCAACAGCCAGTCAGGGGGAAGGGACAGAGTCAGGGCTTCCCAGAACTTTGGGAAAACAAGGTAACAGGCAATAGAAAGCAAGAGGCCACAGGGGCCATCTTGTTTTCTATCAGGAATCAACTGATTCCAATGGCAGGGCCTGGGTATCCCAAAATGGAGGATACTCAGAGCACCTGTCAATTCAGCATGGAGCTGCCACCAGCCCATACCCTGCTCTGTGGGCCACCCACAGGTGCCCAAAAACATTCACTAGGGGCACAGCGTTGTACCCCCACCCAGGGGTGCCATAAGGGTATCCCATGGGTCTGTACACCAAACCAAAAACAGGAAGAGCTAAGCTGCCAGGAGTCCCACATGGACTCCTGGGCAGAAAACAATACAGAACACAAATGAAAAAGGACTACAGGACAAGGACAGGGAGGCCCTGTCCCTCCAGTGCATTTCCAGCATCACAGTGTAAACTATTGAAGGTCAGTTATTTTGTATTTATTTTCTGTTTTTAGATATAAAGCTAAATGGAACCATTGCAATTCCTCACTGTCTTGTATTTTGTAGGACATATCTACTATTTTTGTACTCTTTTTATAAAAATAGTTCTGCGACAACAGACCCATACTTTGTCTGGTATCTGAACAGATGTTTTCTGAAAATTTGCTATTTCTTTTTTGTATGTTTAAGGAGGTTGCTATTGGTGAGGTGCTCGCTAATGTTTTCTAAAGTAATTGAATTTTCTAAGTCAACCTCACCTCCAAAATATTTTGTTTGGATGTGTTCGATTTCTTGAAAGAGTTCTTCTGCAATTTCATTCAGGAGAATGTTATTTAATTTTTGGATTTCTAGAGCAGTACTTTTTGCATACTACAATCTATGGACAAGGTGTCACATAGCAGAATGGTGTGTTGCTAACATTTTGATGTGATGGAAGGTGCTTTTACAAGCAGTCCCAGAAATGCAGTCTAATGAATGTCCTCGCAGTCCAGTGTGGATGCGTACTGGGCAAGAGTCCATGGTTTGTAAAGTTTTAATTCTACTTTTGTCATTTAATTTGACACAGTGATTGAGAAATTGTTATAAACATTTGAATGACTATTGGCGCATACCAGTTCCATTTGTACACTGGACGACCTCTTTGGGCAAAAGGAACATTTGGTTGAAAGCTTTTGAGGAAGATTGTTCTATAAGGGTTTCTTTTGCTATAATGGTGTGTGCTACCACTTCATAGCTCCCCCATGACTGTCTATGACAATTGGATTTGTTTGTTCATGTTTATAAGCCACTTCAATGAAATATGGTTCTGTGCTGCTGGTGTGAAACCATTCACCTACACAGAAGTTTGAAAAGGTATCTATATTGACATTGTGCATGTTTGCAAGTAGTCTTTGTAGTTTAATTGATTAATTTAGTTAGTTGTTTCATTTTGTTGAAAATCAATATGAAGAATGTTCTCTTTTTATTTTAACTGCACTGTTAATCAGAGCTTCAAGGATCAGTTTTATGTTGTAGTTTTTACATGTAGAATTTGACTTCTCAGAATTTCTTATGAGATTGCAAAGAGCTCCACCCTGGAAAACGTTTTGTAAAATTGATATTTTAGAATGTTTTACTGTGGGTAGATTATCATTGCTAGATATGGTGTGAAGTTCCTCTTCAGGTGTAGTTTCCTTTCTACATATTCGGTAGGTGTGGTTGGGAAGGTTGTACGAGTGAGAGGTTGTATAGGTGTGCTGGGTCTGGTTAATATGAGAATGAAATTGGGAGGTGTTGTGTGGAATAAGTATGTATATGTGATGAGGAATGGGTGATCAAGTCTTCATAGTACTATGTGTTGCACAGTACTGGTGTTAGTGACTAATGGAGTGGTGGTGTTATTGAATAAGTAGGAATTTTGTGCTGTGATGAGAAAATAACGTTTGCTGTAATGGTGTGATTTACTGTACAGGTATGAGAGTTGTGTGGGTATAATTGTAAAGGGGTGACAAAGAGTGTGTATGTGTGGTAATGATTGTTAGTAGTTTGGAATGCAATGAGTGTGAACGTTTTAGTCTTTGATTTCAGGAGTTGATGAGGATAGGGGTATGAAAGAATGAAGACATTTACCTTATTTTAATTATAGAGACATACATGCTAAATTCATGTTCTTAAGTTGTAGCACATGAAGAGGTTTCTTTGTTTGGTAGCTGTTTTTGTTAATCTTTGTTTTCTGTAATTGTAAAAGAAAGTTAGTTAGTATATGTGGTAATGTTCAAGTAGTTTCAGTAGAATAGGTATGGATTTATTGTGGTAGGAGTATTTATTGGACAAAGGAATCAATAAAGTTCTATTATGTGTGGGGTACTCAACTATGTTGCCACTATATAGTATCTCATAGCACTGGATGGAAATTACGAGTGCTTCAGCTGTAAGGAAACGTATTTTCTTTAGGATTGGCTCTTTTTAGTAGCAACGTATTCAAAGGAAAAGAATGCATAGGTGCATTAGGAGTTGTACTATGTGCCTGTGTTTTTGAAGTAAGGTGTATGCATGTGGAAAATATTCCAACAACTGTTTTAAGTGGCAGTTATTGTAATTATAGTGTTGTGGTTCTATATGGAATGTGGTAGCACTGGTTTTAAAACATTGTACATTTATCAATAGGGTAAGTTGATGGGCTTTAGTAATGCTTATTTGTACCTATATTTTAGTAAGAAACATACTGTGTATAGGTGCACCAGCAGCACTGACATTTTGATATTTTTGTAAAGGAAATGTATTTGTTGAACACTTGTATTGTAGTATTAACTGTCACTTGATGTGAGCAGGTGGTGAATGGTGGTACTATAAGAGGTCTGATAGCAATGCACCCCACCATTTTTACCTTTTTGTACAAATAAGTGTAAAATATTGGCAAGTGACACTTCATGTGAGCAGGTGGAATATCTTGGCACTATATGTAACCTGGTAGCAGTGCATGTAAAATATTGCAGCATTATATGTAGGAAAACGCTGCATTTTATGGATGGCTATTTTGAATACCATCTGAGTAAAAGACTGACAATGCACAGGTGTATTAGCAATGGCAATTTTCTAATTCTGTAAAGTTATGAAGAATGCACTTTTTGAACACTTTTATGGTAGAATTAACTGATACCTCATGTGAGTAGGTGGAGAATGTTGCCAATATATGGCATCTGATACCATTGGTTAATAAGCAGCATACCTTATGGAGGTGCCGATGCATATATAAAAAAAAGTGGTGAAAAAAGTTAATTTTGAAAAATACAAGCATACCTGTACTATGTCCTCTTAGATGTAGTTTTTGTTGAATCTCCAAATAGCAATCTGGAATATTTTTTCACAGTAGAATGACAGGATACATGTACTCTCAGAGTTTAAGTATACATCTGAGTGTTGAACTGAGGTGACGGGGTTACTTGTAGAGTCTTTTGAGTGTGATTGGTGGATGGATATGTGATTGTTCGAAAGTAGCCAATGAGAGAGTGTTACACAGATAAAAGTAAAAAGGGTAGATGGGCTGTCCTGTGCGATGAGCTCTGTGGACATTTGCGATAGTCCACAGACCTGCAAGTGCCATCCGGGTCTTTTAATAATGCCCTGCATGGAAAGAGGACTGCGGCTGTCCGCGGTCGGCGGGGGATTAACCAATCAGGTTTCTTGGTTGTGGAAGAGGAGTTGAAGTGTACAGGAGCACAGTGTAGGACATGTTTCATTTCTTGTGTGAAGTTCTGGAAGCATGGCTATGAACAAGAAAACTGTTTCAATTCATTGGCTGAAGGTATATGTAGAACACCTTGGCATCTCTGAACAACTTGAATTCGAAGGAGTGGAGGTGTTATGGTTTGGAGTTTGTGGAATGATCTGGAATGCATTATTACCCTTGTGTGAAAATATGGTGTGTTTCAAACATCCAGATATAATTCTATTACATTGTGGAGCCAACCGTTTAGGCTATGGTACTGGAGCATCCTTGCTGTTTGCTATGAAACATACATTTTGAAGTCTAATCGAACTGTTTCTAGCTACTAAGATTATTTTTTCACTGATTACTCAAAGGCAAATGTGGAAAAGATCAAAAATGTTCTGTCCACAAACTGAAAAATCCAGGCGGAAATGTTAATAAAGCTGCATGTAGGAATGGCATTTTTTAGCAATGAGAATATACAACATGATGGAGTATATATTTTTTGAAGGGATTGAGCACATTCAACAGATGTTGGAAATTAGATTTTTGTGTGTAATATCAAGAATACTTTGAAGCAGTTTTTGTAAAAGTAATGAAAAACAAAGAAGTAAAATATGTAGTACGGCATTTGTTAGTAGATACAGTACATACAAACCAAAAAAAGGTTATTTTAAGAATCAACATGGATTTGTGATGTGATCTTTGATGTCATGGGTGTTAGTCTTAGCAGTGCACAGTGGTTGCTCGAGTTATGGTTGCTTAGCTTACCATAACTGGTAAATTTCTGGGGTTTTTCGGTTTTACTTGTAACCAGAGTATGGATAGGTTGTTGTTAGTGAAAAGTAACTGTAACGTCCTTGTAACAAAAGTGTTTGCACTGAATTTGCTAGGTTGTTCTTAGGGCAACAGAAGCATAACATCCCTTTACCAACATTTATTCACTGAATTTGATAGGTTTTTAGTAGGGCTCTGTAACCAGAATCTTCCTTTAGCATAGTTTTTTCAGTAAAGGGGATAGGTTTTTAGTAGCGTACCTTAACCATAATGTCCCTTGAACAATGTTTTTTGTTAGTTAATTTCATAGGTTTTTAGTAGGGCACTGTAACCGGAACATTGCTTTAGCATAGTGTTTTCTGTAACAGTGATAGGTTTTTGGTACTGCAACTAAACCATAACGTCCTGTTAACAACATTTTGTCACTGATTCCTTGGCTGACCTCATGACGAACTTGTTGAAAGCCCAAATTCCCCTGTGTATGTGTTCGTTTGTGCTACCCTTTTCCTTTGCTAATAGTGTCTGTGTATCTTAGAAATTAAAGGTGTACATGTTAAGTGTTGGTGAGTGTGTGAGTGGTTTTTCTTTTTGTGTTCACATTGTATGGTGAGTCTGTGCTGCACATTACTGTCCAAGATGACTGCAGGTAAGCAGTATGGAGGTTTCCTAGGGAGACTGCACCTGGCCGGCGTATGTGCAATCACAATGCAGGTATCCATAGGACTGAAGTACTGGGTGCATGGCACATCTAATGCATTTTTAATTAGTTCTGGGAGTGCATGTCTGTCCGTTGCACAGCTATACGCATGCGTAGGGCATCCTCTGTGTGCTGGTAACACCGCCCCTGTCGCCAGACCTACAGATTCATACGGTAGGCTACCGCATTTCAAGTAGTCCTGGAGACTATGTGGGTTGCTGTGCAAACCTACCAATTTATGCCTGCAGCACGCCTGGCTGTGTGAGGCCCACTGGAAAACAAGGATCTGAGTCCCACATACATCATGTTTCTTATCCCAGAGTTCTGGCATGGCACTGTGTACTAGGGCATGTTAGATCAAGGGATGGCACCCCAGTAGAATTGACACTGTATGCATTTAATTATTGTTTATGTTTTCTTAAATGTATTGAAGTGGGAGAATGGAAGAACAGGCTCCCGCCCTTCCACTCTCGCGCCTGGCCTAGAGGATCACGGCCTAGACACCCGCCACGAGAGGAGTTTGCCTATCTACCAGACGACCAAATACCCTGGTACAGGAACATACGGATGTGCCCATCTACCTGCCCAGCAGCCCGCCCTGTCCATGCCGACACCTGCGGCACGGATCAACTCGACTAAACCTACACGTCGTTAGAGATGCCATGATGACCTAGCCAACGGTCAGCACACCTGTGCGAACATGCACACCGGACACTCCCACACCAATCCACACGAAGAATATATTCAGTGCTATGACGTAGGCGACAGACATACTCACGGACGTGCATCTTTATTATTTTCCACATAGGCTCTCAAAATGCAGAAACGCAAGACGCATCATGAACTTATCTAAAAAGGCTTGCTCATGCTTCTTCTAAGAACCATGTACCATAATGAAGAATATAACGGAGACACGATACTGAGGATAGAGCAATATGATACCGTAACCTAAAGCGCTCTGCATCAAACGGTTCCACCTATGCACCAGGCCCAAGTAGGCCGCAAGCAAAAGCTTCCATGAACATTGAATGAGCAAGAACTGGGTTGCTGACCCTGCAGAATGAGCCCGGCGAAAGCACACCGCCAAGGGCACAATGTTGCAATCTCGCACGCTGCAAGCCAACGCCAAGGTCGCACCTGCAAGATAAACCAGGCACACAGTAGGAAAAACAATATTAATTGTGTTGAATTTTGCCTCAAACACGGTCCCACCTCACGTGACAAAGCCAAACCTGACAAGATGCCAAGCCCAGGAGGAAGGAGACGCCTGAATCCCACGTTTCAAGACACAGGCAGATACAATTAAAAGACTCATTGGACATCTGCAGCAGTGGGAGTAGTCGACCTCCCAACATATGAATAAATCCTCACATTGTTTACACCTACCCATATTAAAACATTGTTGCAAATTACAGGTGCACCGCGAGCTGGGAACAGCGATAGTCCCAGACTGGGAGGCTCGCGAGCGGACCAATCAGAACATGGGGCTCCTATCACTGACGCCATTAACATTGGCCAATCCTCAGAGGTCTTCATGTAACAATTTTCATGTATCAAATTGAAGGGACAGCCCAGGTATACCACCTGACTAACCCTCAACCACTAATACCGTTCTCTATATGTATGCTATACTAACCCTACCACTCGAGTAACCAATCCAGAGTGGAAGTAGGTTTTTTGTTAAACTTTGTAAGGTGACGCAAGTAGCGCGTCATACTAAGGTAAAAAGGGCCTGCGAGCCCCACGATTGTGTGTGTGTCAGGACGGACGCGTACGCTCCTTGACCCATCCCTGCCGTTTTGTCTAATAAACAGCAGAGTCACCTTGCTTCTTGCGTGTGTCTCATACTCTATCTCTTTTGGGATATACGGGAGGAGTTGGGGCCTCCCTGCCCGGAGGTCTGCGGACGGCCCGGCCGACCCCGGCAGAATTTCCCCCCGACAAGTTGGAGGCACTGCTGAGATCTGTTTAAGATCTGCTTTTTTATTTTTACTTTTTCCAGGTAATCCCGTTGCGAGGAGGCCCGGCGGCGCGGCCCCCTCTGCCGTTGCCCCCTTCTGAGGACTACAGGACCATCGCGGAACTGCGAGAAGACCGGACAGCGCAATCCGGATATTGGCCTTCGGAAGCCGGTTGAGAAGTATCCCGCCCGCGGTTGGCGAGTGTCCAGACGTGGTCCAGACGAGGGGAGGTGGCGAGCCGCTTGGAGGGGTGCACGCAGTCGAGCGGCCCCGCATCAAGAGAACTTGGTGAGCATGCCACGCACAACAAGCAATGTGAAATTGTGAGGGAGGGGGGAGGAATTAAATACGGGAGGTGGGCGGTGTTGCACAGGTGCGCGGCGAAGGTTTGACAATTTAGTGTTGGCAATGAAATGAATGGTAGCCGAACGAGTGCGAGAGCAGTCGGCTACGTTGCGCGAGAGAGGGGGGTGGAGCACGAAAACATCACGTGCGGCCGCTCGTAGACACTGATTGGCCTAGGTCGCGACTACGTGTAAGGGTGTGTGTGTGTGTGGTTTCCTACGAGTTGGCATTTATTGATCAATGAGTAGATGAGGATCCCTATTGTTCGAGCAAGAAACTCGATAGGTAGATGACGTTTCCCTGTAGGCGGTAGCTAGTTAGTTGCCCAATACGGAAGATAATTGGCTGGTTAAGCCCTCCTGTCGAGGGGCGTATCACACGCGAGGCGACGCAGCGTGCGCAGTCCGATTATATTATTGATTACCTTGTTCCAGGAGTGACAGGAAGACAGCTGTGAGGTTAACGGGGGTAGATTGCAAGTGTATTTTGAACTTAAAGAATATATGAAGAACTTACCAGTAGCTCGAAGAGATCGGTGACGTCACCAGTAGGGCTTTCATAGGATATCCCGAGCACAAGGCATCTTTCTTTCTGAGAGTGGTGGGGAAGAGAACTGTGGTAAGGGAGTGGAAACGGAGATAAACGGTAATGAGTTGATCGGGGAAAGGCGAAACGGGGGACGTGGCTGCGCACGGAGAACGCCGGCCACGGCAAGTGTAGAAGAAGGAGGGAGAGCAAGTGAAAATAGGATGACTGTATAAGAACGTCATAAGGGGTACGCAGCCGCAGGGGGCTACGTGCACCTCGGCCGCAGGGGGCCGTAAGGGTGTCGTGTAAAGGAAGAAAGACAGAAGAAAATATACAAATGTAAATACTATATTTTAATCATTTTCCTTAGCGGACTATCGCAAGTCCCCAAACTTACGGGGCCAGGTAACGATATAAGGCTGTATATTGTAAACTGCTAGTGAGATAACCGCTACCAAATAGGCGAAGGGTAACAAGTGGAGCGCTACTATGTCACACGGGACAGGATCGGGAGGGTGGGGGAACACCCTCACTACCCCACTACAACACATATGTACCACACTGTCACCCCATAGGGAGAAACTGATCAAGTATAGCATAGAATGGACACAGGGGACGGACAACAAAATGATAACACCATGGCCGCCTAATGGTAGCTTCGATCCATATACCCAACATTCACTATTAAACCATTTGCATAATACATACAAAGGGAAGAAGTTGACAAACCACGTGGAGGTGTTTAACTTATGGAGGATGTTCCAGGGGTCCCGACCAGGACCAAATGGAATGTTCACTGTGGGGGAAATACCGGAAGAAAAAGAGATTAAGGAGGAAGGAGAGGATGGGAAAAAGGGGAGTGAAGACCCAAAGAACACGGGGAACGGACAAGAGGGAGGAGAAAAGAATAATAAATCAAATGAAATAAAAAAGGAACCGAGCAACGATATACCCCTCGTAAAGGTAGTGAAAACAGAGGGAGAGGGGTTGTACCCTTTAAGAGAATTAGGAGAAATAGGAAGAGGACAGTTAAGGGCAGCTGAGGGGTACTCGAACCCGGCATACAGCCCTCCACCATATGTGGCTCATAGGAAGATGCCAGCAGGGGAGGGGAGGACTGGAGAAGAACAAACTGTGGAAATAGGACATGATGAGTGGGTAGCTGCACAGATACTATTAAAATTACGAGGTTCATTAACAGGAGAAGAGAAGGAGGTAGTAAGGAAAACAGACGAGGATAATACCAGGGAGAGTGGAATGAGAGGGGAAGGGCTGTTACGACAAAAGGAAGAGATTTTGGAGGAACGACTAGCAGAGTTAAGGGATGAGCAGAATGAACTGATCAAACAGCTCGAGAGGGAGGAAAGAGGGAGAGCGAGGGAAAGGAAAGAAGGTAAGAACGAATTGGAAAAAATAAGGGAACGAACTGAGGAGCAAAGGAGAGAAGCTGAAAGGGTAAATGCAGCAGCAGAAAGGGTGTCAAGAGCAGTGCTGCGAGAGAGGAAAAGGGAAGAAGAAGAGAAAGAAAGAGAAATGGCAATGTGGAAGAAGAGATTACTATCAGAAACGACTAAGAAATACGAAGAAGGGAGGGTGATAGAGAGTATATTAGAAAGGGAGAGGGTGAGATGGGAAAGGAAGAAAGAGGATGAAAGGATATTGGAAAAGGTGAGTAGTGAAGTAATGGAGGAATTAAAAAGGAAAAGGGAGGAAAATGGTAGGGAGATGGAAGAGAGAAATGAAGGAGAAAGAGAAGATAGGAGAAGGGAGAGTGAAGTAAGGGGGGATGTATATAGAAACACAGAAGTAGCAACAACATCAGCGCAAAGGGGAGCGGTTGGTAAAGGAGAAAAGGGAGAACCGGACCTGATAGACTTAAAAACAGTAACAATCAAGGGAAAAAAGACAGAGTGGGGGCTGCCGTTTATGAATGACTTTTGTAGTGAGGAAGAAGAAGGAGTGGAGAAGGAAGGAAGAAACATTGAAAGGGAAAGCCTAGATAAACTATACATCACCCGGACCAACACAGACTCACCATGGATCCGTAGGAGAAAGGATGAACTGGAGAGAAGTGAGGAGGAAGAGCAAGGAATAGCGGAAAGACAGACACATGAGGCCGCACCGTCCACATCACGCCCTCTCCCACTCCACCCTACATGCTCAACCACCTCACGCTCATTACGTACAATAAAACTTGCGCCCTTCACAGACGAACTGACACCCTATGCATATCGGCTTAGAGACCTCCCTAGACGCAGGCAGGAAGGACGAATACACACGCCCACATTAAATACAGGAAATGATGGAAGAAGGGGACAGGATGGAGAAGAAAGAGTTACGAGCAGGGGAAATACGGACGAAATTGACGATGTAGAAGAGAGGGAAGAAGAGGAAGGGTGTGAGGACTCGATTTTATGGAACACAAAGGGTAAAACGAGACATAACTTAATGCCACTTCTGGAGGGGGGAGGAATTAGACCACAGTACGTCCCTTGGAAGCATACAGACAAAGAGAATATAAAGTGCAGGCTCCCATCACTAAGTGGAGGTGCGGGTAAATGGATATATGAAATGGATAAACACACCGCAGGACAGAAACTGGCAGTGGGAGATGTAAAGGGCCTTCTAATATCGATATTAGGGGATGCAGCGGATGACATTTGGAAGAGAGCGGGATTCCCTGGGGTAACAATAGCAAACACATCGCATGATGGGGCACCATTCGCAAACTGCAGACATGCACTATGGCAGGCATTGAGGGTACAGTACCCAGACACATCAGACATAGGAGCAATTACCTCACGCAAGATGCGTGAGAACGAAGATCCTGTTGATTATATCCAGGAAATCCAAGAGAAGTGGCGCATGGAAACTAGAGAACAATGGGACAAAACACCAGCAATATTTTATCATATACTAGTACAAGGGCTCCCAGAAGGAGTTCGGAAGCAACTGAAGAAAGTAGTGGGAATGGAAGCAAAAGCATGGCCAGAAATACAACTGACAATAGTGCACCATTGCAGGACATGGCAAGGAAAAATGAAACAAAAGGAAGAGGACAGGAAAACGGAAGAGGCTAAACTAGTACAGAAAAAACTTACTAAATACACAATGGAAGGGGCACTAATAACTACGCCTACAACAATGACCCAAAGCCCCACACGAGTAGTGGCCGCACAAGATCCCTCCTAAATACCACCCTCACAGACTATAACACAACAGGTGCCGCCACTCCAACCATACACGACCAACATGGGAGGAGGATACTCAATGCCAGGAGCTGGGTATTATAATTACAACAGGGGAAGAGGAGGAATTATGAGAGGGAGAGGATACGGATATAACACACAACAGCAGGTGGGAGGACTTAGAAATTCCTACCCCACAGGGCAACCAGTATACCAGGACAACACAGGGAGCTTTCCATGGCAGAGTAGGGAACCACCGGTGTGTTGGAGTTGTGGATTATTAGGGCACATGTCACGCACGTGTAGAGTAAGACCAGGAACACCATCATGGAGTGAACAGGGACAACCAAGGCCCACACAGGAACAGCAGGGCATACAGCAACAGCAGACGTTGCAACAGGGAAATGAACAACAACAACTAATAACACAAAAACAGCCACAGACATATTCACTGCCACAACAACAGGTAGCGATAACACAACAACCCCAAGCACAACAAACACAACTGGGTAGGGTGACGGTCCTGGGACACAACCCTTACACAGGAAATGGTCAATCGTTGTACCCTCAATAGGACAGCCCACAGACGGCCTTGGTGTGTCCCATCCTGTCAGTAACACCTAATAGTGCGGAGGAACCACGCATAGAGGTAACGATAGGTGACAAAAAATTATCATTCCTTGTTGACACCGGGGCGACCCGGTCTTGCATAAGGGAAGGTAAATTTAAGATGTCAGGCGAAGCCATGAACACCCAAGGATTCTCTGGGGCTAGAGGGTTGGTTCCTTTTACTGATAACATCCCCTTATCTATAGGAGATTATGACATGTCAGTTCCACTTTTATATTATAGTGCCTCACCAGTAAATATACTGGGGAGAGACATAATGAACAGGTTGAATATGACGATCTCCTTTACTGAGGACGGCATAATTTGCTCTACTCCAGGGATTAACATGCTCACAGCACGACAGATTATGCAAGCATACTGCGGACAGACAGCGATTAGGGCGGAGCCAGTAGATGGCGAACTCTTCCAGTACGGGACAGACATGGCATTTGCATGGATGCCAGGGATAGAGGGAAAGATCTGGAGGAGGCCAGCAGCCTATTTGTTCAGACCAGAAACACCAGTCAATGAACCAGAAGGAAAGGTGGTTCTAGTGGACATTGAGAGCATTATAGCAACAGCTGATTACATTGCTGTACATGCCCAAGACAGAGAAGGACGAGCATGGAGGGCAGTGATAGCACTAGCAGAAGGTTGTAGGCTCACCCAGGTGTCAGATGAGGAGCTGTTCTCAGAAGAAAAGGAGGAAGGTGAAATGGTGTTTATGATGAGTGTGGAAATATGGCTAAGAGTGGCGTACAAACAAGTAGCACAGAAAATTGCAATGGCACTTGAGGCACCCACATCCACCCCAGTTCCCTTCTTTAAGGAGGATATGACAAAGGTACCCACATCATTGTGGACTACTAGCCCCTATGACGTGGGGTGCATAAAAAGTATAGGGGGAGTAAGGATAAAATTGAAAAAAGGTGCAATACTTCCCAGAGTGAAACAGTACCCACTATCAAAAGAGGCAGATGAGGGCATATATGAAACCATAACGGCCCTTATAGATAATGGCATATTGGTCCCCTCAGAATCACCATGTAACACGGCTGTATACCCAGTGCGCAAGGCTAAAGGGGGGTCTTGGCGCTTCATACAGGATCTCAGGCCCTTGAACAACATAGTAGAAGCAGAATACCCCATAGCCACAAACCCGGCCACAATATTGTGTGGCATTCCAGCGGAAGCATCACGATTTACGGTGATCGACCTTAAAAATGCTTTTTTCTCAATACCATTGCACCCAGACTCACAAGATCTGACAAGCTTCACTTACAGAAACACAAAGTGGAAACACACCAGATTACCACAAGGGTACTGCGAATCACCTCAATATTCAACAGAGTAATACAGATGGATTTGGGTAACATTGAAGTGGAAAGCACAGTGTTGCCGTATGTCGACGACATAATAATTTGTAGTACAAACGAAAGAACATGCAGAGAGGACTCATTAAAGATGCTGACAATATTGGCTGAAAAATGTTATAAGGTAGATATGGAAAAGTTACAGTACTGTCAAGAACAGGTACTTTACATTGGTCAGCTCATATCCCAACATGGAAGAAAGATTGCACCACAAAGGGCACAGGCCATTTCAAACACACCAGTGCCACAAACAGTGAGGGAACTGCAGCAGTTCCTGGGTCTGTGCAACTACTGTAGAGCATGGGTATTTGATTACAGCTCATACATAGAACCCCTGCTTGAGGGGTTAAAGGAAGCTAATAAAGGGGAGAAAAAGTTGGGGTGGACAATGGAAATGAAAGAGGCTTTTGATGAATTGAAATATGCGATATCAACTGCTCCGGTACTGGCATCCCCAGACTATGAGCGACAATTCTTTATATTTTCACATTGCGACTCAGTAGTAATGAAAGCAGTGTTGGCTCAAAAAACAAGCATGGGCTACAAACCAGTAGCATTTTACAGTGGCCACTTAGATCCTGTGATGTTAGGTCATTTCCCTGGCGAACAAGGTCTCGCCGCAGCTGCTTTTGCGGTAGAAAAAGCATCAGCAATAACCATGGGGTGCCCAACTACACTGTTTGTGGAACATGCACTATTTGCGATATTGAATAAACCTAAGTCCACCCTAACCACACAAAGGGCATCAGGTTATGAGATCATCTTATCCAGAGCTGAACTATCAATTGTTAGATGTAGCACGGTCAACCCTGCAAGGTTCCTAGGAGAAGTACTTGAGGAAGGAGATTATGCCCACGATTGTACGCAAATAACTGAAATGTACTCATGTACTAGAAAGATTGAAGAAAACACACTAGAGGGAGGTGAGCTCCTGTTCATTGATGGGTCATCAACTATCGACCAAAAGGATGGTATAAGGAGGACTGGGGCAGCAGTGGTAAAAATGATGGAGGTACCGGTGTGTGTGGCAATGAAATGTGTACAATTACCACAGCATTACTCCGCTCAAGCAGCAGAATTAATTGCACTGATTTTGGCGTTGAGGGAAAGCTTCGACAAATGAGTGACCATATATTCCGACAGCGCATATGTTACGTCCACTGTCCACTCAGGGCTGTCGAAATGGAGAAGAAGAGGGTTTAGGAGAGCTGATGGCACTCCAGTGCAACATGCCCTCGTATTGGCTGAACTAATTGATGCAATAAATGACCCCCAAGAATTAGCTTTGGTCAAATGCACCGCACACACCAATGGTGAAGACCACATTTCAAAAGGGAATGCAGCAGCAGACGCACATGCGAAGTATGCTGCATACTTTGGTGAGATATGGAACCCCCCAGAGTCACAGAGAGGGAGAGGGAGGGGAATGGTTTAGGAGATGTTGATAAGAGAAGGGTACACCCATCTCCCAGCCACACAGATTATGGAGCTACAAGCGGCTGCACCAATGGCCGAAAAAGAAATATGGGTAAAAAGAGGATGCACAATGTCACCAACCGACGCACTATAGCGCCAGGGTGACACTGGAAAGATTGTAATACCACTGGCACTATTGAACACCGCCCTGAGCCAACTACATCACCCAGCCCACACAGGCAAGGAAGTAATTGCAGCACGAATTAGGGAAGACTGGTTCTGCCCTGAGTTAAATTCTCATGTGTCAAATTTTATCAGCAATTGTCTCACATGTCAACAGTTTACGGCCGGTCACACTCTGAAGGTGATAAGAGGTACTATACCCCGGCCAGAGGGACCCTTCCGACATCTCCATATTGACTATGTTGATATGATCAACGTATGTCAAGGAAATAGGTACATGATTGTAGTAGTATGCCCATTCTCGAGGTGGATTGAAGCAGGGCCCTGTTCACACCCAGATGCATTTAGAGAAGCTAAATTCCTAGTGAGGGAGGTCTTCCCCAGGTGGGGAGTGTGCGAGGTACTGAGGTCAGACAATGGCCCACATTTCGCAAACGAAATGTTCCAGCACATCACATCCTTGCTGAACATCAAGCATAAATTTGCATGTGCATACCACCCACAGGCCAACGGTGTATGTGAACGCCTGAATGGCCTATTAAAGGAGGCAATTGCAAAAATACAGCAAACAACAAAGAAGAGTTGGTTGTATTGCCTTCCACTAGCCCTATTTGAGCTAAGGAATAGACCAGGTTCCGACCGCCACCTCACCCCTCACGAGGTAGTTACCGGACGTCAAATGCGCCTTCCCCTAACGCCAACATCAAGAGCATTTACTGACCACGAGAGTACTGCAGATGTCCTTGGTGATGAAATGTACCAATATGTGTCTTCTTTGATTACTAGTGTAGTGTTTGTGTCTCAACAGCTCGAGTGCACGCGGGGCGGGTCTAACAGCGATCAACAAGAAGGCGCGGATAAAGAATTGGAAAAGGAAAGACTGTGCAAGGTTGCTAAAGGTGACCACGTACTACTTCGCAATTTCAACAGGAAGTGGAACAGTCCACGCTTCACTGGCCCCCATCTGGTAGAGGAGGTATCAACAAGAGCAGTAAAGCTACAGGACAAACGTGCCTGGAACCACCTACATGACGTAAAGATCTACAAACTCCAGACCCGCCCCAGCGCCACCGACAGGGCCACTGAAAGAACAACAGCAGCGTCACCAACGGAGGAAGAGACTTCTACCGCAACTAACGGCCTAAGTGTCCCCATACCCTGCCACCCCCAGATTCCCCCGAGACAACTATTAGAAAAGAAAGGGGTGATCCCCATACCGCCCACCCCATGGTTACACGATCAAAGGATAAAGAGACTTCCGCCAGTTGAGCCCCAAACCCTCTGCCCATTGACCCCCTACCCACTGTAGTAATAACGGAACTGAAGGACATTGTCTTGCACATATACACATGTAAACACCTGAATGTTCTCTTTCTTTTCTCTCGCACATGCAGGTACAGCGTATTATTGTACTGTTAAGAAAGTAGATAACTAACCAATTCACTGCCCAGGAGTAGATGGTACCCTCAGACGATAATTACCTGGAAGAATTGTCACACCAATTTGTATATGAAATAAAAAGGCCAACGTACCTGAAAAGAAGGAGGGTACGTGTCTACTACACAGCATTCCTCTCGGCCATAGAACATTCAATGCCCCACCTCCAACCATACTTGCCTGCCCTAAGAGATAGATCGCTTAGATTGGCGTGGGAACTGCTCTTCGCCTGGGCACTGAATGACTACTTGATAGGGAGAGCTTAAAAACGACAACTAACATCAATAACAAGCATATTAAGAATTTTCAGGCGGGCAACTGTAACGTCGCAAGAATAAGCTGCCGGACTGCAGCAAGGTAAGAGCAAAATGCCGGTGAAATTAGCATTTGTAATAAAATTGATAGGGATTTTAGTGATCACCCGGTTCTTGGCTGCCTCTGTATGGCAGTACAGCTATGCTATCAATATTATTGCTGTACCCAAACCTAATACACCCCCACCCCCAGCTGCAACAGGTGTTATGTCAGGTGGTACTAGTAAAATCCCACACAAGGAAAATAGAGTTAAACGCAGAACATACTCAGATAATAAAGGCATTGACAACTATGTACAAGATTCAGCACACATCTCAAACAACATATGGTATCAACACATGACCCACATATGTAAGCAGACAACAGAAGACAGCTGCTACGTTTGCTCATTGATCCCATACGCCATGAGCGCTTCTCGAACATTTGTTGCCATGGAGATAGATGGAAAAATAGCACGATGTATAATATACCTGGCACTGTTCCAGACGAAAGGAAGATTTCAAGGGACAGTGGTGCATCTGGTGTGGAAAACACGAGATACATACCCATATGAAAACAACTTCCTCAAGACTTATTTGAGTTACCACAAGAGCAGTTTACATGCTGAAGGATTCAAATACATAAAAAGTGGTCCTGAAAAAGGAAAAACAAAGAAAGTAACACTGCAGTACCTACCATGTGATTGGTACGCCACTGAAGTCCCTGGTAAAAAAACGGATGTTGGGAAAGACCACTGATGATAATAACAGGGAAGGTGTACATGGACAACAAATGGGACATAGGAGTGGTTGGCAGCAACATGGTAACAAGAGAAAATATTTCAACTATTGATGGACATAACCATAGGTGTTGGATGACTTGGATCAAGTACGTACCCATGCTCACGTGGATGGAGAAGGATGAAGACCCAATAACAATACTGCCGCTAACTGCGCCTAAGGTATGCTACCAACATAAAGGATAGGTGGATGTAGAATACAACACCAACTGTGAAAGCGTGATGGAGTTACCTGAGGGGGGAGCAGGAACAGCAGTAGTAATGGACCATTACTGGGCCTGTGGAGACAAGGCATACCACACACTGCCCCCTTTGTGGAATGGTGTATGCACTATAGTACACGTTAATGTACCATCACTAGTGGTACCCCAGAAGCATGTGAATATGGCAAATTTCCCCAAGATGGATGAAGGGAACAGAAGGAAGAGGAGATCTGCACAGCCTCGGAAAGGGCCAGAGAACCGACGCAACGGCAACAACACTGTCCTCAACAGAAGGAAAAGACAAGGAGAACCTCTGACAGGAAATTACCTGTGGGGAAGGTCAGAAACAGCACTCACCTCAATTCCGCCGGAACACAGGCTATTCAGCAGAGCAGCTATGTTCTTCTCCTCAATAATACATCCTGGACTGCAGGCCTACGCAAACGCGAAATGGCTCCAGATAACTAGGTGGGAACTAATGATGACAATTAACTCTACAGTAAATGGATTCAACGCAATAAAAGAGGAATTGCGAGCAGTAAGAATGGTTGCACTACAGAACAGATATGTACTGGACCTCCTCACAGCAATGGAAGGAGGAGTTTGCGCAAAGATAGGACAATCATGCTGCACATTCATTCCTGCTAACAATGCTGACAATGGTACACTCACGGAAGCTGTATCACAATTGGCCCAGATGCACTCAAAAAATGATGGATGAAAGTAAAGGTGTAAAAAAGGATGAGAGCTGGTTTTCAATATTATGGTCATGGATGCCATCTTGGCTGTCAGATGGACTGAAGATTATAGTTGGATGTACTATTTTGGCTGGAGCTGCACTGATCATAATAAGATTTTGGAAGGCCCGGAAGGCACGCACCACAGACGAGATGATCGAAATGGTTGGTATACACCTCTTGATGCCAACAGATGACGGCCAACACACAGGCACAATCATAAAAGAGAGAGAGAAGTTGCACAACCAGATCATCACCAACCACCTGGACCCACCATCTGTGAAGCTCGAAAACCCAAGAAACCCAAGGAGCTACATAGGGAAATGGGTATACTGCACTCCTGGAGGAACCTGTGAATATATGTATTGGTCATTTGAAGACCATGTTAACCACTATGGACATTTGGGAGGAATAACTAAAATATGGAGAGTAAGAGGAGATAAAGAAAAGGATATGTTTGTGGTCGACAAGTCGACCAGAGGGGGGACTGAAGTGGGAGAATGGAAGAACAGGCTCCCACCCTTCCCCTCTCGCGCCTGGCCTAGAGGATCACGGCCTAGACACCCGCCACGAGAGGAGTTTGCCTATCTACCAGACGACCAAATACCCTGGTACAGGAACATACGGATGTGCCCATCTACCTGCCCAGCAGCCCGCCCTGTCCATGCCGACACCTGCGGCATGGATCAACTCGACTAAACCTACACGTCGTTAGAGATGCCATGACGACCTAGCCAACGGTCAGCACACCTGTGCGAACATGCACACAGGACACTCCCACACCAATCCACACGAAGAATATATTCAGTGCTATGACGTAGGCGACAGACATACTCACGGACGTGCATCTTTATTATTTTCCACATAGGCTCTCAAAATGCAGAAACGCAAGACGCATCATGAACTTATCTAAAAAGGCTTGCTCACGCTTCTTCTAAGAACCATGTACCATAATGAAGAATATAACAGAGACACGATACTGAGGATAGAGCAATATGATACCGTAACCTAAAGCTCTCTGCATCAAACGGTTCCACCTATGCACCAGGCCCAAGTAGGCCGCAAGCAAAAGCTTCCATGAACATTGAATGAGCAAGAACTGGGTTGCTGACCCTGCAGAATGAGCCCGGTGAAAGCACACCGCCAAGGGCACGATGTTGCAATCTCGCACGCTGCAAGCCAACGCCAAGGTCGCACCTGCAAGATAAACCAGGCACACAGTAGGAAAAACAATATTAATTGTGTTGAATTTTGCCTCAAACACGGTCCCACCTCACGTGACAAAGCCAAACCTGACAAGATGCCAAGCCCAGGAGGAAGGAGACGCCTGAATCCCACGTTTCAAGACACAGGCAGATACAATTAAAAGACTCAATGGACATCTGCAGCAGTGGGAGTAGTCGACCTCCCAACATATGAATAAATCCTCACATTGTTTACACCTACCCATATTAAAACATTGTTGCAAATTACAGGTGCACCGCGAGCTGGGAACAGCGATAGTCCCAGACTGGGAGGCTCGCGAGCGGACCAATCAGAACATGGGGCTCCTATCACTGACGTCATTAACATTGACCAATCCTCAGAGGTCTTCATGTAACAATTTTCATGTATCAAATTGAAGGGACAGCCCAGGTATACCACCTGACTAACCCTCAACCACTAATACCGTTCTCTATATGTATGCTATACTAACCCTACCACTCGAGTAACCAATCCAGAGTGGAAGTAGGTTTTTTGTTAAACTTTGTAAGGTGACGCAAATAGCGCGTCATACTAAGGTAAAAAGGGCCTGCGAGCCCCACGATTGTGTGTGTGTCAGGACGGACGCGTACGCTCCTTGACCCATCCCTGCCGTTTTGTCTAATAAACAGCAGAGTCACCTTGCCTCTTGCGTGTGTCTCATACTCTAACTCTTTTGGGATACACGGGAGGAGTTGGGGCCTCCCTGCACGGAGGTCTGCGGACGGCCCGGCCGACCCCGGCAGAATTTCCCCCAACAGTATGTTATACAGTTATTACAAATAACGTTTAACATATGTTATAACATTCTACAGTAGTTCATCAAACAAATAAATATGACAAGAAAAAATAAAAGGACAAGAATTTCAAAAGAGATATGAGGTAAAAATACAAAAAAGAAACATATGAACCTACACACTTTAGATACCACTAAAAAAAATCATATAAGCAAACACAGTCCCTAAAATACAAGCAGCATCTATAAAACAATTATATAAAATGTCTATAATTATTTCATATCAATAATGAATATATAAACATTTCCCTAAAATTCATGCATAATACAAATACATACATTACATACAATGTCATTAGCCATCTCTTTCCACTGGTTTATGGTCCTAAGACCGAAAAAAAAAATCTCGAACAAAAAAATCTCGAACAAAAAAGTCCGAAAAAATAAAAGTCGCATTTTTTATGACGTTTTTTATTCGAAATGGAGGGGGTCCCCCCAACCGCCCCTTTTTTTTACCATTTTTTTTTTACCTTATTGTTAGTCGAGATTTTTTTTTCGAGATTTTGGCCGACCACCCTTTCCACTTTCCACTTATTACAGTCTCTACGGGCACACTAACTAAATGTAAAAACCAATGTAAAGTGCATTATTCCAGAATTTCAATAACCTGTGCTGCCTTTTCCCCTTCTGTAGGCTCAAGCTGTAATGATTTTTTAAAAAACTGTTACTGCAAGAACAGATGACGTGGTCCTTCCAGGCAGGCATAAACCCCACACCTTAACCTAAAGGAGACCTCAGCAAAATAATTAATTGATATAAACATTGTGGAATAGCAACAAATACATTAATTGTAATTTAGTACCGGTGCCCATAAATCTGAAAATCCCTTCTCATTAGGGAAATATAGTATTAATCTACACCAGGCCAATACTTTCACAAAATTGTAATTTTTAATCAAGAGTATATGTTAAAAACACATATTATTCTCAATTTTTCAAAGTGATATGTGCATCTCAAAAGTGACTTGTGCATCAACAATATGTTATGCCAAACTCTAAGTAATAAAATAGATAATGTAGTCTAGCTAACAGTAGTTTCATGTATCACAGTACCATCTGTAACACACTCTCTGTCCAGATACTGTTTGTGATGCAAAACCACTACATTGTGGTTCACATAAGGACTTATTCCATTAATTTCAAGCTGATGTCATATAGCTTGTAACATTACCCAACATGTTTTATTCCTTTTACACCTTTTCAGAATGTTATGGGAAATTATTCAGAGGGTCTTATGTACAGTAGCGTTAGAGAAGGTTTAAAAAAAAGATTAAACATGGAACACGATTCACACCTTATTCGCCATATGTTCTCTCAATGTTCCCAGCTTCTTGTTATGGGTTCACAAGTAGTCTCTCAGTTGCCCGCAACACAATGTAGCACAATCTACCTTATGAGATGGGATGTTCTGATTTATGGGCACTGGTACTAAATTAAAATTGATTTATTTCTTGCTATAACCACAATGTTAAATCAGAGGGGTCTATTATGTATTTGTATTAAACCCCACACCACCTCGACCTCATCTCTTGTACTGCCAGATAGGAGATAAATAGATGTTTTAATGTCTACTGCTGGATACAATCCTTGTAGAATCTTCAGTTAGCCTGGGCCGGTGTAAGTATGCCATATCATGCTTGAATTTCCTTTGTTGAGATCAGGGTTCATTTGCATCTTAAAAAACACAGCCTTACACTTTTTGCAGGAAAGCTTGCAAGGTACGGAGCCAGGACCCCTGGTCTTTTATACTAAAACGCCAGATGTTTCAGGTAATCATATCCATGCATTTTATCCATGGTGGCAGCCCAATCATTTTGAAAAGGGTTCCCCTTCATCCGTCGAGGATTGTCAATTAAATGGTATCTAAATACCCCAGCTCCACCCTGCCAGCTCTCGCAAGCAGGGTGGAGCGGTAATTAGAAATCTCAGAAATAAAAGCGTCCCCATTTAGATCCCATGCAGTCTTTAAATCAATAAAAAGGGAATTCTAAACTGGTACAATAATTTGGTAAACAAAGGATATGAACTTCCACTGGGCCATGTATCTAATGAGTAAAGACCCAGCTCATATCTTATTGCTGCAATAGGGACCGAACTTGGTACTTTAGGAATTCGCCTCCAGATCGTCCCTTCCAAACATTGAAGAAAATCTATCATCCAAGCCGCATGGATCTGTATTCCATATAGGAGCCTGGGAAGTATTTTCCCCTCATTAAACTTCAGACTGGGGATCATCTAGTACCTTCCAAACTTAGCATCCACCCTGCTTAGTTCATTAGAGAGAGTCATAACAGGTTATTTGAACCATTCTTTTGTCATGGTGTATTCACTTTCGCTGTAATGGGAAAACCAAAGTAGATGAAGCTTTCAACCTTTTCCAGATATTCACCTCCCACATTCCAATTAAAAGCCCGATTTTTTGTCTTCTTAGATCACTGAATTTACTTCAAGGGAATGCACCTGAGCATATTTAGTAAATGCAGTAAGCAGATGTTGCAAGCCTATTGGGGTGCAGTCTCAGAGAAGGAAGTCGTCTGCATAATCTATTTATATTGGCTTAAATGAATGAATATTTGCAGTGACAAATGCAGTGGCTTCTAGACTCTCACCAATATCAGCTAGCCAAGACGCAGCCCTGCCTGACACCTCTAAAAGTGGGGACATTAGGTGATAGAGATCCCCTATATACAGTCCTATCTGGACATTCAACCACTGATGCAGTCCTTTTAACAGGTGCAATTATCCATCATGTATTCCTCATGTGGCATGTTTTGCGCACAGTAGCCCGCGGCTCAGGTTCGATTTTGGCATAAAACCCATAAAGGGAAGTATCTAAAGATGTTCTAAATCCTGTCTGCCACTTTTGAATTCTACCCACACCGCTTTGCCAACTCTCGAGATGTTCCAAAGGTAAGACCGAGAAGACCTTACTGTCTGCATGGAGAATGGCTATTGGTCAGTAGTTTTGAGGATCTGCACGCAGGCCCCTCTTAAATATGGGTACAATAAATGCTGTGGACCATGATTGAGGCAAAGGCTAAGAATCCCCAATATGATTAAATAAGGTGGCCAAGGTAGATGATCACATGGCCGGACTGCCCTTGGACTCGAAATTAGACAGTTGATTTAGGTCCGCAGCTCCAGAAGTACTGATCTTCCGGAGCACTTCTTCAACATGTTCTTTTTCCACCTGCAACTGTAGCCATATAATATTGGACTATGTATATATCGGATATAATAAGCTGTAAACATGTGGAAAGGGAATGTTTTCATATGTTTTTAGCAAAGTTTGATTTGATCTGCGTTTCATTAATTGAGGCTTAACTTTGGATTCTATTTAGATTACACATTCTCAGATCTCAGTTCCTGGGTTGCCCGGCCCGTAGGCACATTCTGCATCGCAATGCACTTAAACTACATTTTTCAGTGACCACCATTATCACGGGAGTCGCTTAGTGTCACCTCAATGTTAAAGCAGGCATAAAGGACTTGGATTGATTTGGAAGTTGAATGTTTTTTACATGTTTTTAGTAAATGTTCCTTTATCTGCTTTTAATGAATTGGGTCTAAACCTCAAATGGAATTCAGATTATACATTTCTCAGATTTCTTCTCATGGGTCTTCCGGGCCACAGGCATATTCTGCATATCACTGGACTTCACTTGAACTAAATTTCTCACTGGCCACATCATTTTCATAAATGATTTTCAGACCTGCCACATTGTTTTAACACCCCTGCATTATTCATTTATCAATCTGAACTGTCCGGCTATAAAAGGTGGTGGTCTGGCTATTGATTTTCTTTTTGCTGGTTTCTCTCCATAGCCATTTACGGAACTGCCCCATGTTTGCTGTTGTTTTGACCGCACCTGACTTTTGGAGATAGTTAGAGACACGTTGCTTTACTTACCTTGCTAAGGTCATCTGTTTTGGGGGGACTGATTAGTCCTTATAGCTATCAGCACGGGGAGACTCTGTCCTGCATTGGGAAATTCCCTATTTGTGTTGCACTGCACACATCACC
The DNA here is from genome assembly GCF_040938575.1 of Ambystoma mexicanum. NCBI lineage: Eukaryota > Metazoa > Chordata > Amphibia > Caudata > Ambystomatidae > Ambystoma > Ambystoma mexicanum. Next base: position 861,314,135 of record NC_090924.1, on the reverse strand, counting down.
TTACAGTGAAGTGCAGTAGGGATACTTTGTGTCCCTTTAACTTTGTCTTTTTGAATTTTACACAATACAGCCTTTTAGAGTACCATAAACAACAGATTTTGCCCTGTCCTTTGGCCATCTTGTCTTTTGGAATCTTCCTGCCCTTCTGGAGTTGCCATACATAGCAATCCCTCTACCAGGAAAAGCCTTAGCTTTCTCAGGCAAAGTGGCAGTAGGTGTTTATGGCTGGATGTGGGGCTTAGACTATCAGATCACAATCCACTTCCTGGCCAAAGTATGTCTGTTGCTGGACAGATGTTGTGGCCGGAGGCTGTCCGTCGTTGGACAGTCCTTGACAGTTTGAATGATGCAGACTCTTATCATTGGTAGGCTTGTGGGCGACCTCAGCTCGAATAGAAGATTAAAGGAGGACTCCTGAAGCCATTCATTTGTTGTTGGAGATTTTAAAAAACCTTGGAGGAGCATCTCACTGAAGAACCAGAAACCATCATTGGTGCCATCCAGCAGTGTCTTCCCCAAGTACCCTCTTGAAGCTCTGCTCCTTTGCTGATCTCCAGAAGGCCTTCATTGGTGCTATGACCCATGGGCCAATCAGAAGAACCATTGTTGAACCCTGCCTGTGTATCCTGCCTTTGGAAGCCTTTGGAAGCATTGCAGAACCATTCTGTGTGCAGATAAGCTTCTTTGTGGGGCACCATGCTGCATCGCTTGTTATCCCAAGTTTGGACTTTGGACTCTGCAGGCCCTTACGTTGTAAAACAATGGGCCTTTACCTGCAGTTGCAGCTCTCCTGCATGAAGGGGCATTGCAGGACCAGCCTCTTTGCTTCCACCACAATAGTTGCCTTTTGCCATTTGATCACGGTGGCCATTATTAATTTCCACCTGCTTCATGTCCTGGGCATCCTCTGAGGTTGTAAACAATGTGGGGATCCTTTCTTCATCGTGCCAGGATCTGTTTGGCTGAAACGCGTTACTAGCTGAACCTGAATCCTGGTGCAAAGAGTTACCTTTGAACAAGCGGCCACAAGACCCTGTACAACAGTAATCAAGACACGAAGCACAGGGCCCAGCAAATTCAGGAGCCTCTGGTTTGGTCCCTGATCAAGTCAGAGTACAGTATTTCCTGTTTCCACCCCCTCCTCAATAGGGTCTAATTGGTGCAAAGTCCTTACTCTAGCTCACCCATGCTCCGTTCATGCATCCTCCCCTGGGCTTCCCCTAAGGTGGTGGGATGGGAATCAAAGTGTTGCTTTGTGAACACTTGTTCATGGTTCCTTTAAAGAATCCTAGCTTCTTTCAAAGGGTTTCATTAGGAAATGTGACTCTAAGCCCTATCTCTTTCCGCAAGCGAAAGACTTTAAAAGTGTAGAGCCTTTAATAATAAGGCTGTGTATTGTTAACTGTTTCTTTTGACCTATTACTTCTCCCATTGCTGATCTTACAGTGTATAAAAGTAAAGTGTTGGTGCTTTGTAGCCAGCGAACCCCAAAAGTGAATCTGTACATATTAATAAGGTATGTTTAGTGTTTTACCTAACTCTGATTTTTAATGTATTAATTCATTCATGTTGTCATTTGTATAACGCCTTTCACCATAATATGGTCTCAACACACTATTTGATCAGAGTTGTCCAAGGCCTAAATAAATAACTCTACTTGTATAATAAATAACTCTACTTGTATACATGCTGTCTAACTTGTGTTATTATGAGTGCTCTGTTTGTACTTAACAGAACCCTTCCCAACTTTCACACACTCCGAAGTCTGCACCTTACTACCCTGTTACACTACCTTGATAGAGTTTGGCTAGACACTAGTGTCTTTCTCGGTTCACTGGAATGGGGTGGCCTCTCAGAATCTGTCCACAGGGCTGATTTTGAAAATCCATTTTAACACACCACAATAAAATTGCCAGGCCAAAATATGTGTAGGATTACAGATAAGCTAACCTTAACACCTACCCAATCATACACTTTGTATCTTATACATAGTCCTTCTAAGGTTAACAAATCTGATTTTTAAAATGATTTTGTGGAATTCCACACCACTTAACACTGTGTAGTATTATGCCACTTTAACATATTCCTAAACTCATGAAGTATTAAAAGAATTAACGTAATTGAGCCATATATACCTTCTGCCCCACCAACCTATAAGTCTGCGCATTGGACTAGATTTTGAGCAGGAATTTGATCATGACCAATATTCCCACAGACTCTTGTTTGGACTGACCATTATGAGATACATTTTCATATAGACATATTGAAGCTTCCCTCCGCTCCATACATGTATGCAGCTCCTAATATGAGCAGGTTTGCTAGATTTAAAAGGCACAATATTACCAAGCATATATCAAAGTGCCATTTTACAATATACTTCTTGCAATAAATCCTATTGTGTTGGTGAAAATCTGTAATATATACTGACCAGTACAACTGGGGGGAGGTCACATTTCCCTTGTCGTTTTCCCTTTGTTTGTATCTCAAGTTAGCTGATGGAGGTGGAACCTCTTAAAAAGAAAGCTTTGAGTCAGCTTTTAGCAGTATTAGGCCCAATTATATGCATTGCAATAAACTCAATTGATTTGTGTTTAACAGAACCTGGTGGGTCCCTTAAGACAGCAATTAATCAAGTACAACATTCTCTGTGTTCTGTGGCATGTGAGAAGGATGAGACAGACCAGGGTTCACCATTTTAAACAATGTTTATTATATGATGTTAGGGTTGCCCTACCTAACACAACTAAAACTAGAGACATGGGATGGAAAGATAGCTTTCCAATGAAAGTGTTCCTTTTCAATATTGAATCTTCAAATAGTGCTTGGCTATTTCCTTTAGCAGTTTGTTCAGTTCTCATATAGGATTTCTCCACATCCGCTCTTTGCCACTCCTTGTTTTCTTGACTTCCTCTCTTGAGGGGTATTGACCCCTACCGTCTCCTCTATATTGTTCTTATCAATTAACAATCTCTCGCTCTCTCTTGTATTATTGAATCCACATTTATGAGATCACTTCTTTTGTCTCTTTGCTTCCTTGGTTCCACGCTGAAATCTGTGTATTGTACCCAAGGGTCAGATTCACTCTTTTTAAGGTTTTCAATACTACTGGAACAAGTAAGAAGAGTTCCGTAGTTATTCTCACTTGTCTTAGGATTCTTTGCACTACTGGGAAGAATAAGAAGAGTCCCGAAGTTATTCACACTCTTCTCATGATTTATGGCAGTATTGGGTCAGAAGAGTCCCATAATTATTCTCACTCTTCATATGATTCTCAGTACTACTTGAGTAGGAAGAGTCCCATAGTTATGTACGCTCTTCTTATGATTTTCAGTGGTATTGGGTAGGAAAAGTACCATAGTTATTCTCACTGTTCTTATGATTCTCGGTACTACTGGGATGAGTAGAAAGAGTTTCATAGTTATTCTAACTCTTCTTGTCTTGCTAATTAGGGTTAAGCCAGTCGCTATAGCTGCCCATCTCCCCGGGTCTCCTGCTCTTCTCATTACCTTCCTGGATTAGGGTTCACGTCACCGGGTTGCCGTCCCTCTTCGGGAATTCTCTTAGTTGATGCAGGATGGCTCTCATGTTTTCGTTCGCTGTGCTTCCAAGTACGTCTCATCGTACTTCATGGATTTTGGTATCAGCTTTGAGAGGATTTCTTTCATTCTTCTACTATTGGCCACCACGTGTCAGGATAACTTCACTTCCCTGCTTTAGTTCCTTCTAAGGTACTGGTCAGGAATACCCCTCCACTGATGGTATCGGCGCAGAGAGAGTTTTTTTTTCTTTCAGTGTCCTCCAGCCACTACCTCCCATGAGCGAGTCCCTCCTGGGCTGCTCGTGCACTTCATAGCCTCTTGGTAGGCTTTTTCCACAAAGGTGCTCCTTGGACCCCTGGTCCTTCATGCTTCTTGGCTGTCTGGAAGTCAGCGTCTCTGCTTCCCTGTAGCCTGTTTGAAACTTCTGGGTTTCTCTCCATGTTTGCTTTGCTCCTCCCACTTTTATAATGCCCAACTGAGGCTTCCCCAATTTTTCGCAATAGTCCTTTCTTTGTGGTGTTATGCTCAGCCTAACTCCATTAGGTTTCTTCATCCAAGTGTCAGGCATTTCTTTATTCTTTCCTACTCCTTGGTTTTTACTCGCCTCAGTACCAGATAGATATTTATCTTCAGTAGAGGAACTGCAATAACGGATGTAGGAGGATTCTGGTTTTGTAGATATTTCGTTATTGTATTCTTGAGGGAGATGAAAAGGGAGTTCTTCCTTGGAACAGGAGTTGTTATCGCTAAGAGGGGAGTCTCTCCCGATGAGATCCTGTATACCGCCACCCCTACAGGGAATATCTCGTAGTAGGCTCACTTTCCTAGTCTCACAAGGAAAGGCTCCCCCCTGGGGAGAAGTGACCGAATTACATGATTCGCCACATACCCTTTCCTTGTTTGGCTTCCCCTTCCTCTCTTGTTTTCTGGTTTGTAAAGTTCTGGTTACTTATGGTTATGTTTTGGTTGGGTACTGTTACCCTTGTATTCCAGTCCCATAAAGGATTGGAGTTTTCTAACTCTAGTTCCCATGTGTCAAGAGGAGAGTATTTAGATATTAAATTGTCACAGTTCCCCAACAATCTGGTGAAGTTAGGGAAGTCAGTGCCTATTATTACCTCTCCTGGAAGGCCAGGGAAAACGGCAGATTTTTGAGTAGGGGTTGATCTGTTACTTCCAAAGTTAGGGGTCTTTTGAATAGATCTCAACATCACCATGTACACATGTAATCCTTACGGGACTTCCACCTTTTAGATCTCTTGGGTATACCAGGTCTGACCGGACAGCAGTCTGTTTACTCCCCGAGTCGATTAGGGCCATAGCAGGTAAGCCATTTGCCTTTATTGGTTCAGGGATTTGAAAGGGTTGAGGAGCACAAAAATAGATCCCAGTGGTCTCTATCTCTTCTTCTGAGACTGTTACTTTCCTGCCTTGGTTCTGCTATTCCCATGGGTTCTTCCCTTTTATTTCTGGGGCAAACTCGGGCTGAGTGGTCTTTTCCCTAAGGAGGAACTATTTTCTCCTCTCTAGGGTATTCCTTATTTTTAAATAAAAGTATAAACTGATCTTTTCTTGTTATGGTGGTGACGTGCTGATTTTGGGAATATAGGATAGATGAAAACATATTTTCAGATTTTTGTTTCCTCTTTTAAATGTATTTATTGTGTAGATTTGGTCGACATTTCTACTTTTATTACACACTTTCATCAACTTTTACATATTATAACATCACCTTTCCGCCACGCCTACCGTGACCTTACATTCGTTATCTTATTATACAACACTACAAAATGTAAAGCTGAATAAGTAAAAATCTATTCACAGTGTAATCATCCTCTTGCTTATCAGCATGCCTGACTGTCAATTTTCTCCTACATTTCAAACATTAGTTGAATCTCTTATTCCCATCTTACTCAATTAGGTCCAACTCTTTTAGGACTTTGACTACTTCAATCGTTAACGGTATCTCATGACCAGCAATTAACCGTTCCCAAAATGATTCTGTGTCTAGCCAATCCATGTGATTGAAAAAGCTGCCCAATCGAGCAGCTCTTAGTTCTCTTGTTCCCGTGCACAATGTCAAAATATGCTTCAGCAATTGCACTGTGGTACTCCCGCAGAGATCACATTCTGGGGCCTGGTGGACCTAATCTCTCGCCACCAGAACTTCCTTCGATTGTACTAAATTTAGTCTTGCTCTGAGGAAGACCGTTCTTCTCAAAGGATCAGGAAACCATGTGAGATATTTAGCGAGGAAATGTTTTGGGTTGTCAGATTTAAAAATTATGTATTATCTCATCTTCGCTATGGTCTTGATCCAATCTCTACATGCCAATGCTCTTTTAATGCCAATTGGGTTGTCTTCTAAATCCACCAGGGTACGGTCACATGCCTCCAGTAAAGACATCACATACTTTTCCAGTTTATTTAGGAAATCATTTCCTTTTGTTTTTTTTTTAGTTCTCTTTGTATGTCTGTATATAAGTAGTTTTCTGGTGGCATAACTATGTTCCTGTACAGACCAATGATTTTCCAATTGAGTGCCATTTGCATTGAGGGTGGGTGTTTTGGGGAGGGTGATTTTGAGGGTGGGTGTTTTTGGGGATGGGCGATCTTTTGTGGGGATGTTTGTTAAATGTTGCACGTTGCAAGGTAAAACACAAAATGTCACTTGAAGTAATTACGGGACATTACTTGTTGAATGCAAGTGTTTAAAGTGCGTACAAACATTTTACTTTACAAAGGTACTAGGGGAGTGCAATTTGGTGGCTTCATCTGAAGAAGCCTTTACATGTTCAGTGAGTTTATGCGTGGCACCCGCAGCCACTGTGTCATGCTCCTCACAGGGTGGCATGTCCACATCCGAGGGCAGGGAAATGTTGCAAAGGATGCATATGTTGTGCAATATTGCACATATCAGCACTAACTGACCCACCTTGTCCAGCCTGTAAATGAGCGCATCCCCAGTCCGGTGTAGACATTGGAAACAGTCCTTTCACAGGTCAAAGGTGCAACCAATTGACACCCTACTGCGGATATGCGCCCGGTTGTATGCCACCTCCTTTGCCATTAGAGAAGTCCACAGAGGAGTCATCAGCCGCGGAAGCTGTAGGTATCCAGAGTCACCTACAAGGGGGTAGACATAGGTGTATATCATGGTGATCTGTGGATCTATTGCCTGTGACAGCAGCATCTCAATTGACAGTCCATGCATGTAGTGGGATGTGTGAGGTTACATTCTGGTACCTGTAGTCCAATGTGTGGGGCTGGCCTGTTGGAAAGCATGTCTTCACCATTCACTGATGAATTATATGCCATGCCCTACTCCTGTGAGTTGCTGCCTGTCATGTTTTGGGTGTGCGTATGGGCCCTGCACATATGGGGCAACGTTAGTGCATACAATCTCAATCTGTGTGTTTCCTTCCATTGCATGTCACCTGTACAGCAAGGTTCCTGTGATGGTACATGAACGGAGGATAGCACAGGGGCAACGTGCTGGTCTTGGAAGCAAAACCATGCAGAGCAACAGAGGTTTGAATCCCAGATCCGCGCTTAGACACCGGACTCAGGTATTTAAGCGTGTTATAAAAAAACAATAAAATAGAAATAAAAATAAATAAATAAATGCACTCACCCAATATCCAGGTCCGTTGCCCCTATGCCCATCTTTGTACACTGTCAGTGTGCTGTTCTGTAGGACTATGGCATCATGGGTTGATCCTGGGAACCGGCATAGCAGTGGGTGATTATGAGGTCAACATTACAGGTGACCTGGACGTTTAGTGAATGAAACTTCTTGCTGTTCCTGTAGACTTCCTTCGAGGCCTGGGGTGCCACCAGTTCTACCTTTCTGCAATCCAGGGATGCCACTGCATTAGGCATGCGGGCAATGGCACAACACCATGCCTTTGGGGCATTCATTTACGCCAGGGTGGTGGGGAGTGCACTGTGCTGTCCCACATGGTGCAGGATTGCATCAAGCGCCTGACCCAGCACTCTGGAGAATGCAGGATGCAAAATGACATACAGATGGCTCACTGTGTGTTGTGAAGTGCCCATGCCAGGGAAGTGCGGGACTAACACCAGCTTTACCAGTGCTGGTATGACTGTCCTAATAGTGATGCTGATCCTGCTCTCTATGTTTTCCTGGATCAGGCTGAAGAGATCTGAAATATTCTCCCTGTTGAGGTTTTACAGGGTGAGGATTTGCAAGTCACTGAGAGTCCATGGTGTGGCCCTTACATAGGGTATGGGCCACACCCTGCATGGCGTCTCCTCCTCACAATCCTGCTCATCCTTGGAACTGCCTCTTGTTCCTCTGATGGTACTCCAGCACCTGCAGCTCCAGGTTGGCCTGGAGCAGCTGCATGTCAATTCTGACTGCGATCAGTGGCAGCATGGTGGTGTAGGGAAGTGTGTTTGAGGATGGTGTTGCCTTTTTGCACTCTTTCAGGGTGAATTGGGTGCCACCTGGGTGCACATGTGGGCTCATTTCCCACACCTATGTGCATTTACCGCCTGCTTTCAGGTGGCGGTGTCTCTGCCTTGTTTTTGAAGGTATTATCGGTATATATCAGCTGGTACTAATGGCAAATCCGCTCTCATGATATGCTGATTATACCATTGTGCCGGTATTACAGGTGCCGGTAATTCCGGATGAGATGATACCGGCACCGGTAATTCCGGCAACTCCAGCAAACTCGTACTTGGCCGAACCAGTAACAGTGCCAATAAACTGTATTACCAACCCTTTTACTGTATGCTGGCCAACTCGTAATGAGGCCCAAAGTCTAGTAGAATGTCCTATCTCCCTACAGGAATTACAGTTATGTTCCTGGATGACTGCAAAGGAAGATTGCATGTTTTGATAAATCTCCTACATTTTCTTCTCACTGGGTTTTATGATGGACTCACTATCTCGGGGTAAGCCTAGGGGTTTTAATGATCTTGTTTTCTCAGACCCTTCTGAGTTAAACCTCATAGTTTCATGGGCAAAGGATTGTCCTTTATTTTATTTTTTTGCACATTTATTTATTCCTGGCAGACAAGAGCACACAATTATCAATCAACATTATAATTTCCTGTTGGAACTCACATCAGGATTGTCCCCATGTTGGGCACAAACATATTTCACATACAGGTCCATAGCACCAACCAGAGGGAGTCGACCATTGGAGTACCTAAGCATGATAGCAATTTTCACCTATGACCCTTACATGTGCATTTTAGGTGGGTTGAATCTAGGCCATGTATACACGGTATTCATACCAAATGTCTTTGGGTTTGGATTTGCTTGTTGGAGTACTTATGAACAGAACTTTGCCCAGCAGTGTGCCTGCATCTCTCCATTCTTTCAATATCCAGCGTTTGACAACTAGGCACCCCAAATTTAAACCATTCCGAACCTCACTCTACATCCTGCACATCCTGCATATTGCACTTATAGGGGAATATGACAGTGTGCGGCTTTCTACTTCAGCTTAAGTGATATACTTCCAAAACATTCACAATTTACCACAGCTCCATAACATATGCAGATGGTCAGCACTCTCACCATTACACAGCGGGCATCAGCCACCCACATCAGGGTAAGACGTTTTGAGTCTGTTGGGAGTATATTTTGAATTGAATATGTTTGAATCTAGAGTTCAATCACACAGATTTAGTTAAAGAACACATCCTATCCCACTTTCCATCAGAAAGATCAACCACTAGGTCAATCACTAGTTCGTCCACCCATCTCTGCTTGGCAGAGGATACCTGTATGTTTGCTTTGTCGTTATTTTGCAACGACTATAGCAGGCTGGCCTTTCTGGAAGGCTTGATTTTCTTCCTTTTCATCTAACTGCATGCAATCAGTGCCCCTACGCCCCTGTCTCTTTGACCCGACCACACTCCCCTGTCTGGTTCCACTGTGGTCTTCTCTCTCCCCTCTTCTATTTAATGTATATCTTCCCCTCTGATTGATCTTATTGCTCATCACAGCATGCATTTCTGTACCTACGTGGATGACACGCAGTTGGTGTTTCGTCTTGACTCACCAATGTGACAACCCCCATGTAAATTGAAAACATGTCTTCTAGAAATAGGGAAGTGGATGTTGTAAAACGGGGTTGAAATGGATGGGGAGAAACCGAGGTCCTGTTGATCGGCTCCCCTAGCCCTAACTCTAACTGGAGGCCAGTATTTTGGCCCACTAGGACCATTCCCCATTATGAGCAGCTTGGAAAAGAGGCTAGGAGGGAAGTTAATGGCCTCGGGCTCTAGAGAGGCTCAGATTTATGAGTGCTGCTGGGTTTGTTAAACTGAGAACGATCAGGAAGATTCTCCCTTTCCACCCCCCGGACTGTAGAAGACAAGTAGTCACGGCCTCAACTATGGGGTCACTTTACTAGTGCAGTAGGGTATACGTGGTACAACCTGCATTTCAAATCCAGCGTCTGCAAGTTCTGTAGAATGCGGCAGCACGGTTGGCGCCCGATGATCCGTGCCTCTCTCCAGCCCAGATCACAGCTTCACTGGCTTCCAGTGAATTTGCAGATCCAATTTAAGGTTTTGTGCATGACTCAGCAGGCAATGCATAAGCCTGGGGCAGAATACAATCAGAACAAGGGCGGTCATTATGACCCTGGCAGTGGCTGAGCTGGAAAATACCGCCACGGTTGCCGCTGGAGTCATGAATTTGCCGGCACCCGGCAATGGGGATGTACCAAGGCATTACAGCCCCGGCAGACCCGGTACATCCCCATTGCTGGGTGCCGGTAATTATTACTCCCCATTCCCATTTGAGTCCCATTGGACTCAATGGTAATGGGCATGCCGGATGCACTGGCACCGTTCAAGAATGGTTCCGGTGCATCTGTCGAGGTCTGCTCGCGGGTCCCAGTCGTAGTTTGCTGGTCAGGTAACAACGGTGCTGGTAGTTTACCGGCACCGTTATTACCCTACCGGCAAACTTGTAATGAGACCCACAGTGTCTCGATATCAGCCTACAAGGAACCTTTGCTCTGCCTCTCAAAACCTGTTAGAAATTCCCTGTTATCAGACACTCCGCATGGGGGGATGCTCTTTCTCTTTTTTATCTCTTTCCCTGTGGAAAGCTTTACTTGGGTCGCTACGGGTGACTCCCAACTGCACTCAGTTTCGTAGGGGACTGAAAACGTATTTGTTCTGGCTGCCTGCTGGTTTCTCTGCTCTTTGTGCCTTGATGCCCTTTGGCCTTTGTTTTGCGCTTTATAAATACCTTATACATATATACATACATACATGATTATCTTCTGAGTGAGGCCAGTAGCCTGCGACAGCCAATGGAATTGGAGAACTATACCAGGTACAAATTGTAAGGGGGTTCTATTGGGTAGTGTACTGGGGAGACCCCCGGCCGGTCCATAGAGTCGGGGTTTGCTCCAGAGTACTTTAAGACAAGATAGCTGCACCTTGAGATAGATGGGGGTGCAGGTTTTCTTACTCCAACACCAATTAATAAGGACAACTCAATGGTTTGGCAAATGGGAGTACAAAAAACGGGGAAACATGGAAATCAACAGTGATGCGATAGTTCGTCTCGCTTCAACTCCCTCGAACTTCATACAAACAGTAACATTTTACCCAAAACTTGTCATCATTGTTGTTAACATGCAATTCTATTGGTTAGGAAAAGGTAACTTTACTATAGGTACTATATCTGTATATGGTAACAGAGTAAGAGTATTGGATAAACACTATCAGGTGGGCATCTAAGCCCTTCCTTCTAACATTACTCTAGTACACGTCACTATGAGTATGACGTCTCATTGGTTCTAATGTCTATAGAACCGTAGATTATTTGGTCCATTGTGTTTGGGTTGGCTTCAACCCCATGCATAAATCTCCACTTTACTTAGCAGCACGCAGAATGGTCAGCCAGGTGCAGAGTGCCCTAAGATTCACCCTGCCTTCCCTCAATTCATCATGTGTCAATTAGTTGGCTGTGGTCGGCCTCGAAACTGTATCTTCTTGTCAGAAAAAGTTATGATATCTCTGTCTGAGTGACAGCCAGGCGTAGTTGTGAACCTGTGTTTCTTTTTGCTCGGATGGTCATGTGCTGCTCACACCGTGAATCTGCCTAGTTTCCTTCAATTTGTGCATTTAATTCTTATTAGGCTTGCCACCTCCCTGCGCCTGCCTGCGCCTCCTTATCTCGGCCTTCCTGAGATAGGCTATTCTGTTCTTAAGTTTCGATTCGGCGAGGCTACTGTTCGCTCCTTCTATTGGTCTTACCTTGGCTCTTCCTGGCTCACGTTGCCTCTGCAGAGTTTTGATTCAGCCATCTCTTCTCGTTTTAGCTGGAATACGAATCCTGTGTTACGCTCACCTGGTCTCCACCGGGGCGTTGGGGCACGGTTGGAGCCCTCCCTCGACTTGGCTCCCCTGTATTGGATGTCTTCCCCAGCTGCCACGGAGGATGTTGTTCTGGATGCTGGTATTGCCCCTGGGAGGAGAGGAGAGGCAATGAGGATGACGCAGAGGCGTTACGAATTCCCACGCCCCTTTCATGCCAGAACGGTGTGCGCAGGATCCTTCCCATGCAAGCTCACCCGTTATTTGTAATGTTGGGCTCTCTGTCCTGCTTCTTTCAGCAGGGGCGCATAGAATGGGCCTAATTGCTTCACTGGCCCGCAAAGTGGCGATCCAGACTGACTGTGACCAATCAACTTGGAGGGTAAGTCTTTGGTTTTAGTTATTGTTTGTTATTTCAATAATGTCTTTAGCAAAAAGTCTTGACTTAGTGGTAAGCAATAATGATGTCTTGCACGTCTCTGCTCTTACCTATAGGTGTGAAGATGATGGATCGGAAACGTGGAGGGGGTCCTGGATTCCCCTGAGGATGATGGACTCTCAAGGTCAACAGGTAAACTGGCCGTTATAATGGAAGTCAAGACTTAGGTAAGATGCAGCCCAGAGTTCGTTATTCTAACCTGTTGTGTTCTTTTCCCTTGTAGGAGCGGTCCGACGGTGTGGAGCAGAGTCTGAATGCTTGAAGACAGTTTGGCGGCTCCGGAGGAAGATACCTTGGTGAAGCGGAGATGAAGCGAAAGGCTCCCTCATTGCTGGAAGTCCGAATCAGGAGAGAAGAGGCCCCGGCTCCGACGGAATGCAGGTTGGGTGCGCGCACAGCGATGGAGTGGCTGGAATCAGGTAAGCGCACCTTCAGCAAAAGAGCAGCTGGAGTCAGGTAGGTGCACCTTCAGCGATGGAGCAGCTGGGATCAGATAGGTGCGCCTTCCGTGATAGAGTGGCTGGATTCATGTGGGCGCGCTTCAGCGATGGAGCGGCTGGAGTAAGGTAGGTGCGCCTTCAGCGTTGGAGCGGCTGGGATCAGGTGGTGCGCTTCAGTGATGGAGCGAGTCAGGTAGGTGCGTCTTCAACAATGGAGTGGCTGGGAACAGGTATGTAAGATGGTCTTCAGAGCTGGAGTACCAGAATCAAGGTGAGATACGGCGGTAAGCATCATGCTGCAAAGCAGAGTAACGTGAAGCGAGGGACTGTGGTTGGGCTGGCCTTATATAGGCTGGCTCTGGCCCCACCCTTTAGCCACGCCTTGTGGCTCCACCTTACCCTGCCCAAGGATTCCAGCACGTGCCTCCCAATGCTGTTCTATGGCCACACCCAGCCCTGATGCACGTGCTGTGGGCACAGAGTGTACCAAGCACACATTTCTATGAGCCTGGTGCCAAAGGCACCAGGACTGGGTCCATGTGTCCCCTGGGGGTGATGAAGGCCTTGGCCCTTGCCCCATGGCCATGACATCCTGTCCTGTTTGACCTCAAGTAACCTGAGCTAATTTTGCTTTTGTGTAAAGTGGACTTGCACTCATATAACATGCTTCGTTTTGAGGTAGATTGTGTATAATGGCGCTTGCCGCTATATTCTTCTACTTAGCATAGAAAGCTGCACTGTTTTCTTAGCTTTCTTGCGGTTACAAGCATATGTACAGGCGTTAGCGGGTTGAATATCTCCCGCTTACAGTTTAAGCTCCTTTGTCTTTCATCAAAGTTCTCTTCTTTCAGTTTCATGATATCTTTACGCATGCCATTCCGTCTCTTCGTGTCATCCTTGGGTCGTCATATCTTCTATGGGTGCGTTAGTCCAGGCCCTCGTGACGTCACCATTCGTCTTCCATTAAGGACTTTTTGGTTTCTTCCTTGACAGTACTTAAGCAATCTTCATTTCGTTTCATTTGCTGGTAGGGTTTTCTTAATGAGTACCTTACTGTCCATGGTTGTCTGGTTATTGGTGCTTCAATAGGTATTGTTCTTCTGTTAGGTACTGGGCAGAGCCCTACTGTGGCTGTCTGCTGGTTTATTTGCTCATCATACGTCGCATATTTTGGTGGGAATGTTCCTGGTACTTCAAAATGGGGGACTGGAGTGTAGGCTTTATTTGGGATCTCCTCTACACTCCCCCCTCTGGTCGATTCATCAACCACTTCCACTTCCTCCTTTGGATTCATCTTACTTGGTTCCTCTGTATTCATCTTCACGTCATCTTCTGGGTTCATCCCCTCTTCATCTTCTGGGTTTGTACATGATGGTTTGAAGAAGTGTCTCTTTGGAGTCCTTTCAGGCTTCCTGCTGTCCTTACATGTTCATCTTTGTTCCATGTCATCAGCTGACATTGGCCATTTGGGCTGCAGTAAATCCATTTTCCTTCATAATTTCTGCGTTTTCTGGGATACGGAAACTTTGTACCTTCTGGTGCGTGCTTGGTAGCCTTCACGAAGTCTCTTATTTCTTCATCAGTCAGATCTCTGGGATTCCATCCTGGTTTGACATCAATCATGATCTTCATCCCTATGGCTGTCTTTGCAGTTTTATGGCATTGCGAGAGTATTATCTTGATAACACAAACTCCCAGTAATATCATCACTAGCAGGACTCCCAGGAATTTGAATGCACCCGGCATCCATTGTGGAACCCATGAAAACAGTGATCCAAACCAGCTGTCATCATCAACTTCATCATTTTCATTGATCATCTGGTTCTGCAGGTTTGTCAGCATACTTATAGCTTCGGTTAAAGTTCAATTTTCCTCGTCGTGAGAAGGTATAAACGTGCAACATGATTCTCCTATTTTTGCACAAATTCCTCCATCCATAGCTGTGATCATGCCACGTACATATCTGTTCTGAAGATTCATCAGTCGGATGGCTCTTAACTCTTCCTTGATTGCATTGAATCCTTTTATTGTCGTGTTGATGGTTTGCAGTAACTCCCATCTGGCTATCTGCAACAATTTAGTATTTACTCCAACTTGGATTCGTGGCATGAAAATCGTTGTGAATACTGATGAGGTGAGGCTGAACAGCCTGTGTTCATATGGGATTGCATGAAATACTTCTTCTGATTTGGTGGAAAAGTAATTTTCTCTCTTTATTCGAGTTATCAGTTCCACAGATCTCCTCTTCCTCAGGTGAGCCTCTGGTTTCGGGAAACTGTCAATGTTCAGGTTGCTTTACGGGATTACTAATGCTGGAACGTGGACATTCACTCTTGTGTATATGCCTCCCCAGTTTTTGGAGGTCTGATGTATGCCTTGGGTCCAGATGCCCAATGATGATCCATGATCACTGCAGTCCCATGAGTCATTCCTGGAGCCTCAAAAATTCAACCGCAGTTTTGATTCTCCCCCATTTTCCTTGTGCCATTGTTCATGAAGCACAATTAAGGACTATCTAGTGGCACTATCTGCAGGGGTCCTCCTCTGTCTTTGACACATGTCAGTAGTCTTGCAAGTTTAGGCCATAGGGTTTGCACAGTATTTGTGAGTTTTCGATGGCTTCCTTGCAGGCTCTGAGGACCATCCATGCTCGGCAGATCACCACTCCTTGCTCCCAACCGTCTGGTGAAAGTACTGTTCCCCAAATCTGCATTTGGCCTCTGTTTTTCCAAATTTGAGCTTCTTATGCAGTTTTCCCTTGGACGTTCAGTCTCGGGTTTACTTCCCATCTTATTCCTGTTCCTTTAACTCCAGGCTTCTCGCACCTGATCACATGATTCCTACTATGGGCTCTATTTCTCGTCTTAATGTCCTGTACATAAACATCTTCATCGGGATAAGCTGTTTCAGTTGCCCATATCAATGAGGCATCACTTCCCATGAACTGGCCTATGGTATTGCACATTGCTATGTGTGAGAGACAGTGTGCTGTTCTGTTGGGACATCAATTTCTACAGCCACGAACATCTTGGACTTTCCCATGCTGTACGGTACGAGTGCGCAAATGAAGCATTCCCCTTCGGATTTTCGTCTTCCAACTTCCTTCATGTGCTGGTACCAAATGTTGTTACCTAAGTGTGCTGTGCTGTCCAGGTTATCGTTCAGTTGGGTGTCGTCTTCATGCATGCTTCTCTTGATTCTTAAGGTTTTCATGTAGTTAGCCATTACTACATCTCTGAATGCATCTGTATGGCTCTTTCTTGCTGGAGGGTTCTCAGGTATCCTGGCCCAAGGTGCAGGCTTCTTCATCTGTGCCATTTGAGTGGACAGGAGTCTGGCAGCTCTTTCCTGGCCCTCATGCATCTTTTCTCTGCTGTGTGCAAATGTCCATGCCAACCAGCCTGACACTGGTCCGGTATATGGCTTTATTGTGGAACTGGTACTTGTCCCTTGTTTTGGAACATATATGCTGGGTAATGCAGTCTCTGTGTTTTTATTTTTCAGTTCCTCATGCAGTTTCCTTGCTCTGGCTATGTGTGGGAATAGCAAGTCTGTTAACATTTGTGTCCTTGCAGAGAGTTTTCCTGAGGCCGCTTCTGTTTTCTTAAGGGTTTCTGATATGACTGCTTCTGTTGGTCTTTCTCTTAATTCTTCTTGTTTTCTCCCACTGTCTTCCATGAAGGTTTTTATGGCAGGCAGTCTCATCTTCTCTGTTGTTTTCGTTTGTGGATCTGCGGTCATTGACACTAGGCCTGTTTCATGTGCATTGAGTGTGTGTGTGCGTGTAGTTGTCAGTGTCTTTTCTTCATTCATTTCATGCCAATCCTGTCTCCGGCTTTCCTACTCATTCGTTACCATAAGTGTGTGTATATCACTATTAATCACGTTCATTTCAAGTTCATTTACCCTACCATCAGATTTTCTAGGGACTAGAATGACTATAGAAGGTCTGGGTGCTCTTGTGGGTTTCATGCGTGCATCATCAGGTGGGTGTACTGAAATTGGAACGCTTTGTGCACCAATAAAGCATGCAGTTCTGATTGTTAATGACAGTAAAATAATGATAAATACAATACATAAGTACATTATTGTTTGATATGTAAGGCGACAGCATTTCCTTCCAGAGAAGCGAGGGTGCCTCTCTGCTTGTGGGAGGACCAGGTTGCTGCTCTGGGCCCCCATCTCGATAATTCGCCAATGTCAATGTTATTATTTCCTTAAACAATATCGTCTTTCAAATATTGCGTTTGCGAGTGTTAAATGGTTCACAAGTGTCCCTCCTCTTGCGGGTGACGGATTGTCTCTTAATTCAGGATACAGTTCCTCTGTTTGACTATGGGAAAAAAAGATAATTTAACACTTCAGTGAGCTCTTTTACTCTGCATGTTCAAGGTAGGTCAGCTCCCAGTCCACCCCTCGAGTCTGCTTCAGTCCTGAGGACATCCTGGACACTGGTCAGTATGAAGAAAAAGGAAAACAAATAACAACAAATATAACACATGGAGTTCTCAACTCCGCTTGCTCGATCTGTCCCTCGGCGGAAAGTTTCACGATTTTCTCCTAAGGATTCAATGGAGATTGGAAATTTTGATTTGAGCTATAATACCATGCAGGAGCATGTTTATCTGAGTACACTTTACTGGATCTCTTAGAAATGTAAGTGGTCTTCCCACTAGCTCTGGAAAGTCTTCAATAAGGTGAAAGAAGACGTTGTATGCCAATCTGCTGTCTTCTGTTGACAAGGACATCTGTTCTGTCTTTGTTAAGATTCAGGATTATATGGTTTTTCCTTGATGTAAACAAGGGGCCTCATTACGAGGTATGCCGGTAAGGCAAAAATTATGCCGGTATAATAATACCGGCATCGTTTATCGTCCCGTTGCATTCTGACCCGCAAACCCGGTACTAGCAGCACACTAAACAACGGTGCCGCTAATAGCGGCATAGGCGCGTACACGCGTCCCTTCAGGGAGCAAATACCGGCATGCCGGGAATAGGGGGTAATTCCAACCCACGCATACATGCAAATACCGGCATCGCGAAGCCGGTAATCACGGGCTGCATGATGCCAGCCATACAGGCATCGCGGACCACCCGCAAACAGCAAGCAGGATACAAGGCAGCTGCCGCAGGTGCACTCAATCCCCACAGGTGGAGCCAATGGAGGCTGTGCCAGTATAAACTGAGCACACCCACACACCACAATCCCCCCCACAGGTGTATGCAATTTAGAGTGGCCCAGTACAAAAGGAGCACACCTACACATCACACCCCCTCCTACACCAAAATGCTACCACTAGCAGTTGCAATCATGGCGCCAGAGGACATGCCTATACTGCTACAACTACAGCAACAACAACAACTACAGCATCAAGAACAGGCAGCGCATAGGAGATGCAGGAGGAGAAGGAGGGTGAGACAGGCCCAGCAATTACCACTAGCACAGCCACCAGTGCCTCGTAGGCAGCCACCAATCCCTCGCACCAGACCCAGCCCATTCAGCCTAACCCCTGAGCAGATCCACACCCTGTACCGGTTGGACCGTGACACCATCATCACCATAGTGGACATGATACAGAACAACATTACCAGCCACATACAAATACGCACTGCCATCCCCCCACTACTAAAGGTGGTGTATGTGCTACACTTCCTGGCCACAGGCACCTACCAACACACAGTGGGCCAGCTGCATGGCATTTCACAACCACTATTCTCACGCATGCTGAACCAAATGCTGGATGCCCTCCTGAAGCACGCAGGCACCCATACATCCCTACCACGGACTGCCCAGGAGATAGCCGAAACCAAAGTAGGCTTCCATGCACTGGCAGGCATGCCCAATTGTATTGGCGCCATCG
Source organism: Ambystoma mexicanum (assembly GCF_040938575.1). Taxonomy (NCBI): domain Eukaryota; kingdom Metazoa; phylum Chordata; class Amphibia; order Caudata; family Ambystomatidae; genus Ambystoma; species Ambystoma mexicanum. The sequence continues at coordinate 861,295,537 of NC_090924.1, read as the reverse complement.
ACTGCACCCATGTGGAATTGGTAGTCCCCCATGCCATAGAGGCAGTGTACCGCAATCGCAAGCAATACCACTCCATCAATGTGCAAATCGTATGTGACTCCAGCAAGATCATCACCCATTGCTGCGCCCGATTTCCTGGATCCACACATGATGCCATGGGACTGCGCAACTCAATGCTACCCCGTCACATGGATTGACATGCTGGACCACGTGCCTGGCTGCTCGGTGAGTTGCACAACAGGCCCATGGCCATGCTGTGGGGTACTGATGTGTGCGGATGCAGAAGGTGGGGGGGGCCTACTGCACCTGGGTGGGAAAGGGGGGGAATAGTGCACCTGGGTTGTACTAGCCAGTGAGTGGAGAATGCATGGGGAGCTAAACACTCCTCCCCTAAACCAGCAAAACAGAACACAACACATCACTGGGCCACTTATCACAAATATTGCAGATGGATGACAACAAGTAAGAAGCACAACCAGGGCACCATCGTGATGGCAAGCAATGCATGAATGAATAGGATGGCAACTGTGGCAAAGCGGCGAGTGTGACCATGCATATTAAGGAATATACAGCATGATTTGGAGCCCAACCATTTGCGCACTACCAAAGCACATCTGCCAGTGCATGCATGATTACACCCAGCATCATCTATTGAACCCCACCCAGTGTACCACACCGCATTACAGTATACCTTGCATCTAGATGACTTTTTGGACACGTACAGGGACATGTGCATGCCCACACCAAGTAGCTGCTGCCATGACTGTCCTCCCTAAAGTTGGCAGTTCTGTGTGACACACACCTATTTGTATCTGCCTGCAGGAGATGGAGGATATCCCTTGAGGCCGTGGCTACTTACCCCTGAGCGGAACCCGCAGAACAGCCATAAAGAGGAGTACAATCGTGTGCACACTCGTACCTGTGTTGTGATTGAGCAGGCCTTTGGCCTGCTGAAGGCACGGTTCCACTGCCTCAGCAGCTCTGGTGGGGCACTCCTTTATAGGCCTGAGAAGGTGGCAAAGATCACCATGGCCGGTGCCATGGTGCACAACATGTGCGTCCGAAGGAATGTACGACTGCCACCTGACCTTGACATGCATGGGCTGGGTGAGGATGAAGGGGATGGAGACGGAAGCGAAGGAGTCCCCCTGGCAAGACGTGATGCACGGTATGGCCATGCTGTACACAAAGCACTAATTGACGAATACTTTTGAAATGCATGGACAATGTAAGTAATGTGTCTGCGACACACTGTATCTGGACATGCACACTTTTTTAGTTCGAATTGCCCCACTCTACACCATCACACAATAAATGTACATTTACGAAAAGAACGATGTCCAGCCAATGATTTGCTTGCACATAACGGTGTATTTTCAGCAGATGTGATATGGTGAAAATAATCCCCTCACAACACCTAGTAAACTCCCTCTCCCACCCCACAAACCCCAGAAATAACCCAGTAAACTCCCTCTCCCACCCCACAAACGCCAGAAATAACCCAGTAAACTCCCTCTCCCACCCCACAGAACCTAAACGTCCCCATGTGTCCAACAAACAGTGGTCCCTTCACCAATGTACTTTTTCAAAATGTCATTGCCTGTCCTGTTATTCTTTGGCGATTTTTGGATCCGGGGGTGCCATGGTCAAGCGCCGTGCACTTCTCTGCGTCAACTGCACAGGGCTCGATTGGGCCGAGGTGGAAGGGGTTGTTGCAGAGGAGGTGTCAATGGTCAGTCCCATTGCTGGGCCAAGGTGTGGGCGCTGCATTTGCGGCAGATTTGCAAGAAGGGCCTGTGTAAGTGACCCCATACACTGCCTAAAGGCACATGTCGATGCTTCCACAGCAGCAGTATTGGCTGCAATGGCCGTGGCAATGGCCCTTATGGCCTCATTCCCATTGTTTACTTGTTTCCGCATGAGTTCCAGCATGGACTCTTGTCAGGCCTCAACCCTTGGCAGGCGAGCCTCGAAAGAGTCGTCGGTTGCAGGAATAATGGTGGCTGGCAGGGTGGTGGCTGTCACCTGCATGGGGCCCACGTCCAGGGCACTGTCCTCCGCAAAGATGCCAATGTCCGAGTCTCCTAGGTCCGAGTCATGGAGGCACGGATCATCTATGCTCTCAGAGTCTATAGGGGGGTGCGGGATGGTAATGTGGCTTGGGGTGGGTGTTCGGACATGATGTCAGCCTCATTATCCACCTCTGTAGACACAACGTCCGTGGTTGCTGGCGGGGCATCAATGGAAATGCCTCCCACTGTTGTGGGTGGCTGCTGCTGTTCTGTGGCTGCAGGTGTCCCCTGCAGGGTTACTGCCTTGCGTGGTACACTGGCTGTTGCTGTAGGCAGTTTCTTGGGCTGGGGGAGGCGGTGGCCCTGGTCCCTTGGCGTGCAGTGGATGGACCTGCACCCCTGTTCTGCATTCCTTCTTCCTCATCGGTGCCTGGGGGATAGAAGAGATGCAGGTCATCAGTGATGTTGTCAAATGGCAGCTATGATGTATTGTGGTGTGATGTGTTCATACATTCAGGCATCATTTCATTTCTGGGCTGTGGCATTTGGTGTTCTGCGGGGGCATGTGGAAAATCAATGCATGTCTGGTGGCATGGCATTGGTTTGGTGTCTGTGTGGTGAGTTCCATGGGCATGGTTGGGTCATGTAGCACCTCTGTTGGGATTGGGATTGGCACTCAGCATGCGTGTGGTTCAGGATGTGGCACACATTCTTGAATGGATATGTTGATGTAGCCTTGGGACATGCATTACCTTGCCTAGTCTCACTTCCACATCACGTGTGCCACATCATGGTTTATTCTACATGGATGTGATGGTTCACTCACCTTCCTCTGTGGATGATGCGGCACCAACCTCCTGGTCTCCAATTCCCTCAATTGATTCAGGGTCGATGAAGGAACTTGCGGTCTCCTCCCATGCTGTCAACTTCACAGCATGGGAGCCATTGCGGCCCTCCTGTTCTCTGCCAGGATCTTCCTCACCCGGAGGCAGAGGTCGTCCCACCGCTTCCGGCAGTCACGCACACTCCGTGGGGTGCTACCCACTGCCGACACCCTCTGTGCGACCTCCTGCCAGACTTCTTTTTTTCTTGTTTGGGCCGCATGCTTCAGGTCAGTGCTCCTGATTGTATCTGCATGCTGTGCAAGGGTGTTGGCAAGCATGGTGAGTTCTGCGTCTGAAAAACGCTGCTTTCTCTTCCTTTGCGTCGACTTCTTGGTAGCCTTAGACATCCTGCTTCTGTTGTGGCACACAACAACACGAAATAAGTGGTGGTTATGGAGGAAGGCAATGGATTGTGTTTTTAAAGATGGCCGGCGGCCCACCCCCCGTTCCTGCGCGATGACTTAATATCCGGGTCCTGTTTTTGCGAATACCGTGCCGGTATTACCATGCCGGTATTTAGGGGTTGTTATGAGGCGGTTACGCAATGGGCGGCACCCGCAATGCCGGTATAGGGGGGTTGGTGGCCCTTTACCGGCATGGCGGTTTTGCCACTACCGGCATGGGGGAACGCGTGTGCTCGCGCACTCGTAATCACCCGCTGTTAGCGGGTTCATGCGGGCACGGACTTGCACGTTCCGGCATGCCGGTAATGAACACGCTGTTACCGGCCTACTCGTAATGAGGGCCAATGTCTGCACTGTCCGGTCGCGTGGAATGCGACCAAAATGATTATCTTATTCAAGAGATGGCTCAAGTGTTCAGTGTTTGCTGGACCTCGAAGAAATGTGAATGTGTCTGTTGTTCTCCCAATGAGGGTTGGACAATCTTCGATTATGCGAAAGAACAGTGTGTTGATGAGCTCATCTATTTCTGCCTGTGTTGGGATCATTTGATTCTTCCTTACTCAGCGTGCCTCAGTCCAAAGTTCAAAGTCAACAGACTACGGTGTGGCTTACACATGCAATTTTCTTCTTCACCCTGCAACTAGTTTTTATGTCCTTATCCCCTTTTTTGCTTAGAGGAATGTCCAAAAGGAAGCCACAACCTTTTGCACAAAAGTTCTTTGTCTTTGTCTAGCTGGTCATGCGTCCTTCTTCCTCGTCATGTATCTCGTCTGCACATGCTGTGGTTCTTCCCCGTTGCTCGTCAACTCCTCTCATTGGGGTTCAGGCAGGGGACCTTCTTCGATGTAGGGTTTGATATCACAGAGAAGAATCCATGCTCTCCTGCCCTGTAGCTTCACAGCGGACGGAGTGCAGTCCTCTAAGATAAAAGGACCGTTGAATCTTGGCTCGTCCCACCTTTTCCTTGTATGGATTCTCACCAAGACGGCGTCTCCAGGGAAGACGAGTGGTACACATAGACCTTGAACTGTGTCTGATGTAGTGTCTCCTTCTGTGTTCCGTGCTGCGCTGCAACCTTTTCACCGTCGCTGCTGCTGGTCTGAAATTACAGTAAGGCAAGATGTCATACAGTTCAGATAGTTTTGCATTTCAGATCCTAAAACCTCTCCTGTTGACTGGGCATCACATCTAGCTCAATCTCGGGGTGTTTGGGGAGTTCTCATTCTACTTCCTGTGTCTCATGTGGCGTAAGATGATGGTCTGAGCCACGTTGGTTCCGAAGAACATACAATGCCAATGGAAGGCAGTGCAACCATCCCTTCCTTAGAGTGAGATTCAATTTGGCTATCCTTTCCTTTAACAAGCCGTTGAGCTTCTCACAGATCTCATTACCTTGTGGATGATACGCAGACGAGAACTTGTGCTTTATACTAAGCAGCAAGTTAATCTGTTCGAACACTGCATTGACAAAGTGAGGGCCATTATCTGATCTCATGACTTCACACACCCCCCATCTGGGGAACACGTCCCTCACTAAAAATGTGGCTGTACAGGTAGAGTTTGGGTGTGTACATGGACCTGCCTCTATCCATCTAGATAATGGACACACAACAACAATTAAGTATCTGTACCCGTTACATACTTGAATCATGTCGATGTAATCAACATGCAAGTGCTGAAAAGGCCCATTTGGCCTGTGGATGACACCTCTCATTACCGTTAGTGGGTGCCCAGCGGTGAATTGCTGGCAGATTATGCACCATAAAGAATGCAACATGTTCAGCTAAATTCGGTATGAACCAGTCTTCCGCGAGCGTTGCTGCTAGATTCTCCTTTGTCATATACGCCCAGTAATGTAACTGCTCCAGCGCTATTTTTTTAAATTTGGTTTTATTGATTTTGAAAGAACAAAATAAAAGAATAACAAAGAACAAAGAAACAGAAAGTCGCATTATGTAGTACAATACCTTTGGCACATGATAGCTTGGCTGAAACAACATATTGCATCATTTCACTTCCTTGGTTTGGCAATGGTCTCATACTTCTAGGTGTGTCAATTTGACGGTTAGTCTTTACCCACTCCCACTCCCCTCCCCTTCTTGGAATAGCATACAAAGGCATAGTTGACATAGTTCCATTGTCTGGTGATTCTGTCGTTGCTTAGTTTGAGTTTCTTTCCACGTTGACATTATTGAGCTTTGCATCTTGTATCAGGATCCTGTCTGCTTCCCTGGTTGGGAGTCAGAGGTTGTTGTGAGATATTTATTCTTAAAGTCCATCCATAAGGCTTCACATTTGGCCGCTTTATCATTTAGGGAGGCAGTGATTGTTTCCATCGAATAGACGTTAGAGGTCAAGTTGATCCATTCGTTCTTTCCTGGAACTGTTGAGGATTTCCATTTGATCACTAATAGGGCCCGCCCAGCCAACAATAAGTGGGGGGTTAAGCCTTTCACTCTGGTCCAGTCATATTCGTCTCTTTCTAGGCCAAATAGTATTAGATAAGGGTCAGCATCCTTTTGAATCCTGTCCACTTCCTTGATCCATCCCAGGACCTCATCCCAGAACAATTTAATGCGCGGACAGCCCCACAACAAGTGCCAATAATTGGCTATTTGGCCACATTTTCTCCAACATTTCAGGCTTGTTGTTTGAGACATTTTGAAGAGCCTGAGGGGGTCGTATTGCCACCTGTGTAAGAGTTTAATGGCGTGGAGTTTGTATTGGCTGGATATGGAGGTCTTGGACACAGCTTTGCACATTATTTCCCATTGATCAGGGAGTATCTCTTCTCCGATATCTCTTTCCCATCTAGCTCTCAGTGGATCCGTGGATCCCTCTCCTGCCGCTATCAGCTCCTGGTACATTGCGGATATGAGGCCTTTCATTTCAGATCTGGAGTCCAAGAGTTTCTCAAATGGAGTAAGGTCTCTCTTAAGTTTGTCTCTCCATTCGGGCTTCATTAGTACACCTTTTAGTTGGATAAACTGGAACGTGGATAGGGTGCCTATACCCAGGGCTTCTGTGAGATCAATAAACAAATCTTTTCTCTGCAACTGCCCCACCCTTTCTAGGCCCGCCTCATTCCATGATTGGAACCTCCCCACATTGGGGATATGGTTGTTTATGCCGGGAGACCATAAATGGCTGTGTGGGGACAGCCAAGTGGTGATTTTGCGCATTTCTTTGCCAGTTCGCGATATGCTCCATATGGTGATCAGTATGGGGTGGCCTTTGATTTTCCTTAGCACCCTTTTGTGTGGGGTCCATAGCCACTCCCAGCGCTATTTTTAATAGGGCTACAGGCATTACTGGTTTACCAGTGCTGTCTTGTCGCCACAAGCTGTCAGTGGGGTTTAAAGAACACCCTGGACGTTTCCACAGGTTCTTCTCATCCTGCAGCGCCTCCCCTTGGAGTTCCATTAACTGTGTTTGCCCCAAATTGTTGTAACCTCCAGGTGTGGTTCGTGTAAGCATCATTAGTCCATTGGCATGGATAGCTTCCACTTCCATAATCGTCTCCCTTTTGAATGCCATACGCTTGGCTTCCGTGTCTGCTGCTTGATTTCCACGTGACATAAAATCTGTCACTTGGTGTGGGCGGCGCATTTCACAACCGCTATGCCCACTGGGAGCTGTAGTGCCTTGATCAGCCTGTCTGCTCGGAGGTAGCCCCTCCTTTTCCAGCGCGCTAAGCCTGCGTGCACTGTTGATGTCACATAGGCGGAGTCACTGTACACCGTTACTTCCTGGTCTGTGTGATTCTCAATGGCGAGTATCAACGTCAATAATTCTGCAGCCTGTGCTGAATAATGACATGGTATTCAAGCACTAAGAAGCACTTGAAACTCTCCATTAGCTGTGTGCTTTATCACAGCAACACCTGTATATCTTTGCCCGTCATTTTGATCGATTCTCGAAGACCCATCAATGAAGACGATCTCTCCTCTTGCCAAGGCATTTTCTTTCACCCTGGGGATTTCATCATAGAATTCTTCATAATTTGCACAGTCATGTATCGGCTCTCCCTCAGTGACTGGCTTAGCGATGAACATAGCTGGGTTTACTATCTTGCATCTGACTATTTTAATCGATGGGTTTGATATGATCACTTCATAAGCAGAAGCTCTCTGGGATGTCAATGTGCCCTTTGGTTTCTCTTGAATGGCAAATAATGAGTGCTCAACGTACACATCATGGAGCATCCCATTACAATGGTCGTCGCCTCTTCTATGGCGAAGGCTGCGGCAGCTAAACTTTGTTCACATGGGAAGTGGCCTCTCATTACTGGGTCCAGATTCCCAATGTAATATGCCAGGGGCTTGTACCCCAACAAGGTTCTTTGAGCGAGCACTGCTGTCATGATGCTGCCATTTGTATGTGAAAACAGGTACAATTCCTCTGCATAATTGGGAATTCCGAGAACTGGAGCTGTACAAATCACTCTCTTGAGTTCAGCAAACCCTTTCTCCATGGCAAGGCCTGGCAATCCCGCCATAAGCACACGCAAGCCATATGCGAACATTTCTGGCTCTAATGGTATGGCCTTCATGGCTATGTGTCCCGATTAAGCTCTAAACATTTCATATACATTTGAGTAGTGCATTCCTGGAGTGGAGCATACTATGCCATCCTCCATGAACGAAATTGTCATGTTCAACTTTGTCATTAAGCCTTGACCTAAAATATTTACTGGGGTCTGATGTGAATATAATAAAGGTACATTCATTTTGCACTCTCCTACGGAGACTGGGTGTGCGTTTATTAAAGGGAACTCATCTGTGAGCTCCTGTAAAACTCTGAGTATCTATGGCCTTGCCGGACAAGGAAAACTGGCCTTCACGTATGCACGAGCGTGTCGCACCCGTGTCAACTAGGAAGGAATATTCTTTACCCCCTATAACAACATCCACCCTAAGTTCCCTATGAGGGTCTGGTGTCACTGATAGGATAGAGCACATCAGGGTTTCCAGTGAGCTGTCCTAGTTCATATACAAGTTTGGCTCACCGTGCACTTGTGGATTTTCCCCATTCTCATTGTTGCTTCCCCTTTCAGGGTTCATGGTCTGTGATAGTTGCAGCGGTGCCTGTTGGGATTTTCCTTGTGGAAAATTCCCCATGCTTTGTGGTTGCACCCCTTGTTGCGCTCCTGGCGCTTGTTGCTGCACCGTGTGATTCTGTGCAACGCCCTGTTGTAAAACTGCAGGTGGATTCGCCATGCCTGCTCCTGTTCCTTGGACGTTTTGCATCATGCCTTGACTTCTGCATGTGCGTGCCGAATGCCCTGTCATTCCACACAGCCAACATACTGTCGGTGGTCGGATCATTTGCCCATTTGACATATCTTGGTTACCATTTTGCATATTTTGAAAGCCTCCTTGATTGCTTTGCCATCCTCTTCCTCTAAATCCTCTTCCCCGTGGGTAAAACCCTACGTTACCCTGATTATTTTGTTGTGGACTAGCCACCTGCTGCGTGCTTGATTCCGCTGCACTAGTTAGCATGGCTCCTTCAAGGGCATACTTTGATAATTTCTTCTGCACATATTTAGCTTCCTCACCCTTTTGAGTTGTCTCCTTTTTGCAATTCTTTTCCTGCAGCAGTCTGCAATAATGTGCGATAGTCAACTGTATTTCAGCCCTTGACTATCGCACATTATTAGCCTCAAATCAAATTAAGCTGTTTCTGCACCGGTTCTGGCAACCCTTGGCACAATATATGATAAAACACAGGTATTGATTTCATCGAAGATTCATGCGTTTCGAGCACCCACGCATCTTGGAAATTCTGTATATAATTAACGGATCAATTACATTACATAACGGATATACAATTGTTAAATAGCGCCCTGTCATGCGTGGTATGAATTGTGGTTACGCGAGGGTAGCCTGCTCGTGCCCACACAGCGTCTGCTCTCTCACCAAGTATGGCGATTAGGAGGCCCTTAATGTTCCCGATAGCTAACGTGTTTCCTCCTGTCATTTTTTCTAACTCATGTATCCACTTTCCAGCTCCCGATGTCAGCATTCGAAGCTCGTTTTTCAAGTTTTCGTGATCCATTTGTGGCCATGGAATATATTGTGGTCTTATTCCCCCTACTCTAGTAGTGGAAATTGGAATGCGTAGCCCTCGTCCTCTTTTCTCATTGTCCTCCTTTCTATTGCAGCAGTAATAGTCCAGCATCGCCGTCTACCTGGTAATGTCCTTAGTCTGTCTACATAGGGCGGTGAAGACACCACCCTCTGACCAGGAGGTACTCATTTATGTCGGTCAGACTGTGTGGCTTACTCTGATGCCCTCGGTGCAAACTCGCTAGTGTCTGACCATTGTATCCCTTTTTCTCTTGGCACTCGTCTTCCCCCTCTCCTTGGGGTATTTGTTCTAACCCCATTTCATCATATATTTTATCGATCGTTTCTCCGATGCTTCTGGTGTCCAAGTCATCTTCAATATTTGCCCTAGATGTGCCTGGTACTGAATCGTACGCAGGAAATAATTCTTTGATGTCTTCTCAGCATACAACTGGATCAGGTTTTTAACCTCCCTCTCCAAATACTCACAATCGTGTGCTCTCTGTCTTCGCTTACGTTCGATATTGTCATCAAATTCTTTGCACTTCAGTGTCTCTTCTCTGACCTTATCTTCTTCCTTTCTCTTTTCATTTCTGCATTCATCTGCCCTTTGAATTTCCTCATCTCTTCGTCTTCTTCTTTTCTCATGTATCCTTTGCTCTTCTTCTAACATTTGCTGTTTCTGTCTGTCTTGATCATAGGCTGCTCTTGGGTTCCGATCGTGCTGTTTTTCTTGTTCTTCACGATATAGCTGTTCTCGCCTTTGTCTGTCTTTCCTTCTTATCCTTTCGTCTCTTAACTCCTTTTCTTTCCCCTTCCTCTGTGTCTCATCTAACCTCTCTTTTTCCCTTGCATCATCAATGCATTTCCCATCGTGTTTTAATAGAATTTGTCCTCCCATCCATTCGTCTTTTGCAAATGCGATCTCATCAGTTCTGTCTTCGCTCCCTTCCCATCTCTTCCCTTCTTTCTCCTTGTCGAGAGATGCACTTGTATATGCCTGTTCTTCCCTTTCATCATCGCGTCTCCCCTTTGACCTTGGGACTGCAGAGGTAATATTTTTGTCCTTATCTCTCCCTTGATTCTCGTCACTACTATGTGTAGGTGACTCATATGCAGGGTTGCTGTACCCCGTGGCTGATTTAAGTTCCCTTAACGGGTATAATCTCTCATCCTTACTCTCTTCGATTTTAATTTCGGGCAGGGCAGGTGACATGGTAGGCGTCACACACCCCTCTATGCATACATTAAGTATCCAATCGGTTGGCAGCTCTTCCTCCTTTGCCTCTTCGTACATTTTCCACAACTCAAGAACAGCAAGGCGTTTTTCAAACTTCTTGCCTGTATATGTGGCGTGCAAATATGTCATCATATGTTGTAAAACGTCTTTAGATAAAGACCCATTTTGTGGCCACGGCATAAACATCTTGTGGGTGGTATCTTTAACCCACTCGGTGCTATATTTCTTTAGCTTGGGTGTGTGTTTTGGCAATTTTATTGCATAAATGTGCTAATGGAGTTAGGTCTTCCATGCTTAAATCTGTTCCCTTTCCTCTTATATAGCTCCAATACAAATTTTCCACAAAAATTCATGTGCGATTCTGTCTCAGCTATCAAATCGCATGACATTTTTAAATCAGTTTTCTAAAAAAAAATTCAATGCATATGTGTGACATCACAACAGAGAAACATGTCAGACAGACACTTAACAGACTAAATGGACACCAGCTGCACACAAATATCTCTGCCTCTAATCATTACCCCTTCATGGGGTGTGAATGTACCCCTTTCACGACGTCTTTAAACGTTGTGGTAGCCTAGTCATTCTCCATTATGTGGGACTCTGGGTAGACGTTTCTTCTGGCCGCTATATTAAAGCACAGGAATAAGACAAATCCTCTCACTTCTCGGGTGTCCACCCCGGTAACCTCTCTCTTTTCGGGTGTATACCCCGGTAATCTCTCATTTATCTTTCATTGCTCCAGAGTCATTAGTCATTATCCCCTTAAATATATATACAGTCTTCTCTACTTCTAATTATATTTTGTTTTCCCTCCTCCTTCCGTTACCTTTTCCCTTTACTTGTTCTAAGGCATGCACTATTTGCCAAAGCACTCAATTTTTTGCTTCACTCACCGTTCGCATTGGTTCCTCTCTGGACCCTCGGGATCACTGCCTTTGTTACCGCCTCCTTCAGCTTTTCGCTCACTCAGCTGCCCGTAGGAATGGGAAGGGAAGTGTGGGAAAACGGGTCCCTTCAGGCCCTTTCTGCAGACTCTTGCTTACACTACCATTGTCTACGGGGAGCTCAGGGTCTACTCAGCCAAATGGCAAAGGACTCGTGATATTGCCGAAGACCTAGAGTTACATTATGTCGACGGTCAAAAGGTGTCTTACTTTAATCAAATAATCGAAAGTCGATTCCATCCTCTGCTACCAAGTGTACGGGGGAGACCCCCGGCTGGCCAATAGAGTCAGGGTTTGCTCCAGAGTACTTTAAGACAAAATAGCTGCACCTTGAAATGGATGGGGGTGCAGGTTTTCTTACTCCAACACCAATCAATAAGGACAACTCAATGGTTTGGCAAAGGGGAGTCCGTTTAATGAAAAGTGCACAAAACGGGGAAACATGGAAATCAACAGTGATGGGATAGCCCGTCTCACTTCAACTCCCTCGAACTTCATACAAACAGTAACATTTAAACCCAAAACTCATCATCATTGACGTGTAACACTCAAATGTTAACATGCAATTCTATTGGTTAGGAAAAGGTAACTTTACTATAGTTACTATATCTGTATATGGTAATGGAGTAAGAGGATTGGATAAACACTATCAGGTGGGCGCCTAAGCCATTCCTTATAACATTACTCTAGTAGACGTCACTATGAGTACGACGTCTCATTGGTTCTACTATCTATAGAACCCTAGATTATTTGGTCCATTGTGATTGGGTTGGCTTCAACCCCATGCATAAATCTCCACTTTACTTAGCAGCACACAGAATGGTCAGCCAGGTGCAGGGTGCCCTAATATTCACCCTGCCTTCCCTCAATTCATCATTACTTTAGTGGCTTTGTGTCAATTAGTTGGCTGTGGTCAGCCTCAAAACTGTAACTTCTTGTCAGAAAAAGTTATGATATCTCTGGCTGGGCGACAGCCAGGCGTAGTTGTGAACCCGTGTTTCTTCCTGCTCGGATGGTCACATGCTGCTCACACCGTGAATTTGCCTAGTTTCCTTCAATTTGTGCATTTAATTCTTGTTCGGCTTGCCACCTGCCTGCGCCTCCTTATCTTGGCCTTCCTGAGACAGGCTGTTCTGTTCTTAAGTTTCGATTCCGTGAAGCTACTGTTCGCTCCTTCTATTGGTCTGACCTTGGCTCTTCCTGGCTCACGTTGCCTCTGCTGAGTTTCGATTCAGTCATCTCTTCTCGTTTTAGCTGGAATACGAATCCTGTCCTGTCTGACCTCTAGTAACTTGAGTTAATTCTGCTTTTGTGTAAAGTGGACTTGCACTTATATAACATGCTTTGTTTTGAAGTAGATTGTGTATAATGGTGCTTGCCACTCTATTCTTCTACTTAGCATAGCAAGCCGCACTTTTTTCTTAGCTTTCTTAAGGTTACAAGCATATGTACAGGCGTTAGCAGGTTGAATATCTTCATCCTGCTTACAGTTTGAGCTCCTTTGTCTTTCATCAATGTTCTCTTCTTTCAGTTTTGTGATATCTTTACGCATGGCATTCCATCTTTTCGTGTCATCCTTGGGTCGTCATATCTTCTATGGGTGCGTTAGTCCAGGCCCTCGTGACGTCACCATTCGACTTCCATTAAGGACTTTTTGGTTTCTTAATGGACAGTACTTAAGCAATTTTAATTTTGTTTCATTTGCTGGTAGGGTTTTCTTAATGGGTACCTTACTGTCCATGGTTGTCGGGTTATTGGTGCTTCAATAGGTATTGTTCTTCTGATAGGTACTGGGCAGAGCCCTACTGCGGCTCTATGCTGGTTTATTTGTTCATCATACGTCACGTATTTCGGTGTGAATGTTCCTGGTACTTCAAAAGGGGTGACTGGAGTGCAGGCTTTATTTGGAACCTCCTTTACACTAGCACTCCCATCATTTGGATATAGCAGCACAGATCCTATAGCATTGCATAATTTCCATTGTTTCACCCCTGTGCCCCAGCTTCCAAGTCTGCGTGGTGAAGAACCTCCCCTCAGGGAATAAGTCCCCTAATGACCGGTACCCCACCGCCTCCCTGTGAGGGCTTTGGGAACCATCCCAAATAGGGTCAAGTTCTGGGAATATCCATAGGGCCAACCATTTAAAAAATATTGGCACTGCACCCTTATTCCTCATAGCATGGAATGCCATGCAAAGATCGTGGTGTGCACTGGGTCGTATGGGCAGTCGTTGTACATCAAGTATGAGTGTTTTAGTATACTTTTTATCAGCATCTAGGTGCTCTAATCTGACATGAGGTGGGGTCCCCTCGCTGCCATTCCAGTTGAATGGAAATTGTGCTTGGGTAGCTAACCAGTAGATTTCGAAGTTGGGCGCACCAAATCCTTCCCTGTCGTGAAATAATGTCAGTTCCACCCACTTTTTTTACAAACTGCACCTGTTTGGTAAAAATGCAAGTTCAGCATGGTAAAAAGATGCAAATTTACCAGCAGCGAGAGTAGGCTTTTGAACAGAGAGGGGGCTTCCTTGATAGCCACACAGTTATTTGCACCATGCTAGAGAATGCCCTGAATAATCGTGTTTCAAGTTAATAAAACTGATAATAAAAGATATGCTACAGGTAAGTGTATGGGTTTAGCATCAGGCGGAGACACTGGAAATAAGCCTTAGAGCGTGCCTTTTAGAAATAAGTGCTCATTTCATTAAGCAAAGCTCACGTTCCAGGGTTGCACGATATGAAGCAAATAATCTTTGTTATTTTCGAGGTCATAAAAAAGAGCTCATGGGTGCCACGGGAAAATAATGAATGCACAGTCATATTATAAGTCAGCTTATTATTTTACAAAGCCTGATCTACTGACGGTTTCAGAAAACCCATGGCAGTTTTAAAATGCTCCTGAGTACATCTCTGCCTGTGAAGAAGGTCGTAGAGTTCCTAATATGCAAGACTAAAGAAGTAACTTATTCTTGGTCCAAGGCTCTGACAGTGTCATGCTAGAAGATTTCTAGTTCTCATGAGAACGTAGATGGAGATGACTAGGGCAGTTGAATAAATATCTACTGGTCATCTCAAATGTTTCAATGAATTGGCACTATGATGTGGGAATTGGGGGTTGGATTGGGATGTTACAACGGAAAACTAGGATGGCGTGGCAAGGTTTGCAGGACCTGATCACCGAAGATAATGTATGCCCTTCTATAGGAGTATGATATGATCCCACCAATCAACTTCTTGTGGATTGAAATTTTAATGTTGCAAAGTGGTTGATGTTAATTAGATCTTTATGTTATAAAAACCTTAGTTTCGGAGGCGTATCTTCGGCAGCGCATTTCATGCAGTTCTGTTCGGCATTCTGTTTGAATTAATTTCGCTCTCTCAGCTGCGGTTGGGCATATATTAAAGTTGCGTTACTTCTTACCTGGTGCACACCTTTTGACTACTATTGTATTTTTTTTACTGGTGAGGTCCAAAGCAAGCCCCTGAAAATCTTTGGGGGCCCCAGCAAGATTCATCAGCTTTCCCGACCAGGTCTGGGGATTCCAGTCATATTCCTGGAGGAGTGCAGGATAGCGTTTGCTGACCAGTCCTAGGACAGATGCCGGGTTCCCGAAAGTGCACCTGTCAGAGTGCTGCTTTCACTCTGTAGGGGTTCTGGCCTTTAAAGGGAGAATCTGTGGTCAAGAGGAGTGGAGAATCTCCCAAAAAGCATACGTGAGTGTACCCATGCATGAACATACAGGGAGCAGGAGGGATTATTTTTATGGTGTATAGAACGCACCCTCAATAGGTGGAGGGCGATTGGCCGTAGCAGTCTTAGATTTTAACTCTACTCACCTGATAGGGAGTGAGTGGGAAGTCGCACATGTGCGCTAGAACAGAGGGTTGCATAATAAGTGGTGGCCTAGGTGAGAATTGCACATAGTGCAGGCAATTGGTATAGTTGCATAATTTTCTTTGTGGGTTGGGGTTTATTGAGTGTTGAGAAGAAAAAAAAAAGGAAAGTACTATGCATTGCTGTTGTGTTGTAACGATATTAGACATAGCGCGAATAGGTGTAGTTAATGGGTGTGTTTAAGCTTCTTGGTTATGGTTGCTGCGGAATTGCTGGAGCCAAAATAACTCATAAATATTGGAAGATCTGTGTAGCTCGTGCAAAGGGCGCTGTTGAATGAAGGAGGAGCTATTGAACATTAAACACATTAACATAGAGCATAGTTGTTAAGGTGGTATGCCTGTGTAGAGGGTCATTCGAGCATTAACTAAAACTAACAGTGTAGGCCTGTGGAGAAGACCATTGTGTGTGAGGAGAGTGAAAGGGAGGGCCTGTGGAGAAGGCCAGTGTAAACGAATTTGGGTGAATGAGTTAAAAGTATAAGTATGAGCATGAGTGGCTGTGTATGAGCAGGAATAGGGGTAAATGTAAAGGAGGAATAATTGGTAGGGGTTAAAAGTAAAAGCAGGAAGGGAAAGTGTTTTTTTTAAATGTCATTTTATTAAATGGATGTACCTCTTAATCACATGTTTAAAACGTTGCTCTAGTATCATGATAAAATAATGAAGTATCATTTTGAGTGAGTACATGATACAGTGAGGAAGTGTTATCAGGATTCGCCCGAGGAGGGAACAGTTGATAAGAGTATTATCGACAGTATGTATTCAGACCTGTCAGATACTGATAAAGGAGCAAATCCCAAAACGAGGCAGGACATTTTAGGGCTCTGTAAGCTATATGAAGAAACTAAAAAGAGAAGGAGAAGGGAGAAGGGGAGAAGGGGGGGTGTGCCACCCCCTCCCTATGCAATGTACCCATTTTTGAAACCAGCCACAGGATATACAAATCATAGGCGAGCCTCTCAAGATGCGGAGTGAATTAAGAAAAAGAAGGATGAGTGTGAAACTTACTCTGGGAGTAGGGATGATAAGTGGAAAAATAAATATTTAGTGGACCTTAAGAAGAGCATACAACAGCAACTTGACGGGCTGTTCAGAGAAGCAGAAAAATCAATGGAAAGGGAGATAGAGAAAAAAGGGAAGGACAAGAAAAGACAGCCGACGAGCAGGGATGGAAAGTGGGTCGCATACAATTTAAAATTGATAACTTGGGACAGGACATGGACAACAGCAAATTAGATACGACAGAGGGTAATCATTCTGTATCGGATTGGGAGGACAGTAGCAATAACGACCATACGGATGACGAACTCAACACATGCGATTTAACAGGTGTGAGCAAGGGGAGGAGGAGAAACGAAAGAGAAGAAGAGGAAAGAGAGGAATCATCGGGGGACTGGGGGAATAGGCTACGGACTAAGAAGACCACAGCGAGGGAATAAACCCAGAGCACGAACCCAGATGCCACTTTTATAGAAAGCAAAAGGTGAAGTGCGCTACGTACCCTGGCAGACAATGGACAGGGAAAATTTGGTCTACAGTTTACCTTCATTAATAGCGGGGGCGAGTACGTTGATTTATGTTTTTGAGGAGGAGACAGCAGGGATTCCGCTGGCCATAGCAGACATTAAGATTTTACTGGTAGTATTGGTGGAGGAACGAAGTGACAACATTTGGCAACAAGCAGGATATGCAAGGGTAAAATTAAGCTCTAACATACATGACGGAGCACCCTTTAACAATTATTGAGCACACGTGTGGAAAGCTCTGAGAGAGCTGTATCCAGATACATCAGATATGGGGTCAATATTAGCACAAATATGAAGCTAGTTGAGGACCCCACAGGGTATATATGGTCCATACAAGAGATGTGGACATAGGAAAATTTGACAGTCTTGGGATGATAAAATACGTTTCTTTAATCAAATTTTAGTGAGGGGACTCCCCGCAGATCTGCAGGTTGGCCTGGAAAAAATTGTTGGGATAGAAGTGAAAGGATGGCCTGAGATATAGGCAACTATTGTGCACTATTGTAAAAGGAAGCAGGAGAAAGATAAAGAGACAGCAGAAAATGAGGTAAATGTGGAAAACAAATTGATGCAGAACAAACTGGCCAAAATAAGCATGGCAGGAGCAATCCTCACGGGACCAGTTGTTGTCCCACCCGCCCAACAATGGGGACTCCCAGTAGCAGTGGTAACCCAGCAAAGAGGATACACACAAGAACCACATAATCAGCAGTGGCGGACAGTTCAGATGCAACAGCAGTCTCCGTTTATAAATACACAACAGCCTGGATTTTCATATACAGGAGGAGTAAACCAATATGCAGGACAGTACCAGACAGGATGAGGATATTATCCAAGGGGAAGAGGATCTGGGTACAGGAGTATGGGACCACAGTTTGGAGGACAATTGTTTGCATGCAGCAACTTTGGTCAGTTTGACCGAACATGCCCACTTATTGCGCAAACAGGTCAGCAAGGAGTACAGCAACAGCAGGCATATATGCAGCCGCAGGCACCTCAATAGATACAAGTGATGCCACAGCAGCAACTGCAATTGCTGCCCACACAAACACAGGTTGTACCAACACAGGTACAAGTACCAGTGCAAAGAGGAGGGAAGGCGGTAACACAAGGTACTGTGAGCATACTTCAAGCACCAGGTACAAGAAAAAGTAATGATACTGGTGAGAGAATCCCGTGCCCCAATACACATGGTGACAGTGGTGGGTGGAAAACCATTTGCGTCTTCCGCAAACACATTTTCCCAACAGGAGTGCCCATAGAAGGTGTGAGTGTGTCCTGTCCTAACAGTAACTGAAGACCCCAAAGAGGAGGCCGAGGTTGCAGTTCAAATATGACAAAGGGGATTTTCCTTTCTCATAGATACTGTAGTGATCAGCTCATGTGTAAAAGAAGAGGTAATCCCATTAACCACATATAAATGTACACACAGGGCTTTTTGGGCACAATTTTGAAGGTTCCTCTGACTAAAGATGTGCCATTAACAATAGGGACTCAGCATATTGTAGTGCCATTGTTCTGTGTAAAAGACACACCAATTAACATTCTAGGAAGAGACTTGATAAGCAAACTAAATGCCACAATTTCAGTTTCAGAGAAAGGGATGGTGATCACCACACCAGCGATGTACCCAGGTAGAGTGGCTGTGTTGATACAGGCACACTATACACACAGCACAATGAGAGGGATACCCCTCCCCCCCCACACACAGGTGTTTTATATGGGGTGCAGATGCTGTTGGTATGGATCCAAATAAATGAGGGGAAGATATTTCGATTTTCCAATGAATTCCTGTTCAGATCAAGGTGCACCGCCACCGTTACTTCAGGCACACACACACAGATGTAGCTAGAGGAAGTAGTGGAGAGGAAAAACATGATTAGATTAGTTACTACAGATGACAACAACATGGAGTGGAAATCAATTGTATGCATCGATACCACCCAGACACTGACAGGAGTAACAGACACAGAGTTATTTCGCTACAAAAGACGGTGAGGAAGGATAGGTAGTGTTTGAACTGAGCATACAATGTCCAGTACATATAAAAGAAAGAGCAGTGCCTCACATGGCACAATTAGTGAAGAAAGAAATAAAATACTTGCAGGAGGATCTGGAAAAGATCCTGGAAAGGTTCAAAGGTTTCTATGGACAAAAGGACCCCATGATGTGGGCATACTAAAAGAGGCAGGGGCAGTACACATTAAAATAAAAGAAGCTCTGTTAACACAAGTAAAGCAATAGATCCTCTCCCGAGAAGCAGACAAGGACATATATAAACAATTGCATGTCCTATGGCATCAAGATATAATATAGGAATCCACATCACTTTGCAATACTGCTAGCTATCCAATCAAAAAATCAAAGGGGGGGTGTAGCATTTCATACAGGATTTAAGCCCACTTAACAACATTATCGAGGCAGAAAACCCATTAGTTCCAAACCCTGCAACTATTTTTTGCAGAGTTCCAGCAGAGGCACACTATTTCACAGTTGTGGATTCGGAAAACACATTTTTCTCTATTGTCCTGCATTCTGAGTCCAGGTATCTCACCACCTTTACCTATCACTGGACCAGATTTGAACACACATAAATGTCCCAAGGGTACTGTGAGGGACCCAACATATTTAACTGGGTAATACCGATGGATTTGAGCAATCTACAAGTTGCATCCACAGCGATACAATACATGGGTGACCTTTTGGTGTGTAGCACAACTGAAGATGAGTGCAGACAAGACTCAGTGACACTACTGAGATTACTTGCTGACAAAGGGTACAATGTGGACGAAGAGAAACTGCAGTACTGTCAAAAGGAGGTCATTTATTTGGGGCAGATTGTATCAGCAGATGGGAAGAAACTAACGCCAGAAAGAGTGGAGGCAATACATAAAACACCACAACCAAAAACGGTAAAAGAAATGCAACACATCCTAGGGTTATGGAATTACTGCAGGGCATGGGTTTTTGATTACTTTACATACACCAGGCAACTTGTCCAAGCAGTTAAGGAAGCTCAGAAAAACAAAAGGAATATAAAATAAACTGCAGAATTGAATGAGAATTTTGATGAACTTAAACATGACCTAGCACACGCACCTTGTTTTCTCAATTAGATGATAAAGTGATGACCACCGTGCTGACACAAAAGAAGCAACCGGGTCATAAGCCACTGGCCTACTACAGTGGGTCTCTTAACACCGTGATGCAGGGACACTTTCCTTTGCTGCTGCTGAATTCACAATTGAGAAAGCTTCAATAATAACAATGAGGGTCCCAGTAAGTTTGTATGTGGAACATGCATTGTTTGTAATACTAGAAAGGATCAAATCAACAGGTTATGAAGTAATACTGACAAACCTTGCAATAGAGGTGGTAAGGTGAAGAACAATACATATGACAGAATGAATTGCAGAACAAATCTAGGAGTGAGATTCCATGCATGAATGCATGGCAAGCATAGACAGGAGTGAAGATAACCACCTGGTAAAAGAGGAAGGGATTGAAGGGGGAGATATGATCTTTATTGATGGTAGCTCAAGTATTGACCAAAGTTCAGGACAAAGGCATTCTGGTTTAGCAGTAGTGGGATGCAAACATGGAATATACAATCGGGAGGGGTTGATAGTGTATTCACAGACACGATTGCCAGCACACTACTTTGCGCAAGCAGCACAATTAGTGGCATTAAATATGTCAGACAACGTGGAAACTGACACACCACAACATACATATATCTATGTGAAATACATCTATCTTGCTTATTGAAATAGTCTAAATGCAAGTGCCAGAAGGCCCCCTTCTAGGGCAAGTAGTTCATATCTTTTTAGACTCAGCATATGTAACATCCACTGTGCATTCAGGACTGGCAAGGTGGGAAAGGAGAGGGTTCAAAAGAAGTGATGGCACACCAGTACAGCATGCAGCACTGTTAAGAAAATAATTAGAAGTGCTACCACTCCCAGTCAAATGGGCTTTAATAAAGTGCAAGTCCCACATAGGAGGGCAAGATTTTATTTGATTAGGTAATGAAAAAGCAGACAAGCTGCAAATGAAGCAGCATATCTGCCAGAAGGGACATATGTGCTGTTCCCTGGCAAAGGAGAAAAAAAACCTCTTATGGCATTGATAAAAGCTAGCAAGGAAAAAGATGCATTGCCAGAAGGTTTGAATTCAACCCCAGTATTGCAAATAATAGAGTTGCAGGGAGAAGCACCAGATGATGAAAAAGAATTGTGGAAAAAAATAGGACATTCTTTGTCCCCAATGGATCTAATTTGATGGAATGATAGCACAGGCAAGGTATTAATGTCAAAAAAGTTGTTGAAAGTAGCACTAGCTTCACTACCCTTCTCATGTATCAGAGGAGCATGTGGCTGCGGGGAGAAGCGAAGACTGGTTTTTGCCAAACTTACACGAGAATGTTTCTGAATTTGTGAACAACTGTATGATTTGCCAGAAATTCCAACCAAGTCACTTTACGAGATGTACAGGGATCGTTGCCACGACCGAAGGGGGCCTTCTGGCACTTGCATTTAGACTATTTCAATAAGCAAGATAGATGTATTTCACATAGATATATGTATGTTGTGGTGTGTCAGTTTCCACGTTGTCTTGAGGCTGGTGGCTGTGCCCATGAAGATGCCCGTTCAGTAGTGAAATCCTTGGTGATGGGGTGTTCCCGAGGTGGGGGATCCCAGACGAAATATGCTCTGACAATGGGAGGAGGCTCCATAGAGGCCAAGATCCGTGCATATGGAATTTCCATTGTACCTACCATGTTCTACGCCCTGGAGGTTCACCCTGAATGTTCCATTAAGTGGCTGATGTCCATAGAGGCTAAAATGTTATGATCTCTCCTGGGCTTACCCAGTGTCACCCCAGTGGAGGTCATCAGATTGGAGTTGGGCCTTCCATCAATAATGGCTTGCTGGAAAATTGCTATGTGCAGACTTTGGGCCAGCATCACATACTCGGAGGAGAGCAGTAACCCATTGTTGAGAGTAGTTATGGCCCAGCAGATAAGGCAATGGCATAGTTGCAGGTTTACCGAGATGGACCGTATTGTTAGAAACCACCTACTCGAAATTGGGGTGGGCAACCTCCTGATGACCCTCATTGAGTTTCATTTATCTGGTCATGTTAAAATGACCATGGAATGGGACCGAATCCAGTCACTTATTTATATTGCAAGAAAATCCAAGTACAAGAAATACACCCACCAAGGCAATCTCCTAGATAAACCTTGCAGCTACCTTACCAAGTGCTACTCTCCTCCACTAATACATTTTATCCTATATCTGAGATGTGAACTTTTACCAGCATATGTCAACACTTTTTGCTTACCAACTGTAGCCACCTAACTTACTTGTGCATTAAAGGTCATACAGAATTCAGGGATCATGGTTCAGACCAATGTTGGAACTCCATATATTGCGTCGAATCCTTGGTGATGACGGCAGCTGCATTCCATATTGGGAACCGGATCAAGGTCAGGTTGACTTAATCAATTAATCATACTGTTTTAAATAACTGCCGGCCAGTTCTCGTTCTTCTGCTGAACTTCCTCTGATGTACTCTATATCCGTGTTCTCATAACTATTCCTTTTAACACTGTATTTCAACTTTGATGATTTGTAGCTCTATGTGTTTATTTTATATAAGAAGCTGGGTTGTATCAATGATTGTGAATGGGAATGGGGATGTACCGGGCCCGGCACCTGCAAAAGGGCAATTACCAGGTCCGCCTGTACTGGTAAAGCCCAGTAATTGCCCACTTACGGGTGCCGGACCCAGATGCGAGTTTGGAGGTAGCCTTGCCGGTAAAACCGGCAAGGCTACCTCCATCCTCGTAATGAGGCCCAATGTGAATAGAGGAAAAATAAATTGATGAAGGGAGTTTTCATCATGACACCGAAAAGGGGCAAAGATTATCATCTGGTAACGTCTGGTACGATGAAATGTTATGTGTGCGAAGAGAAAGGGGGAACGGCACATTCTATGTCTGCTCACTCACACCACATGTAATAGTGGTGCCCAGGCTCTTCCTGCCTCAGGCGGTGTCTTATAAGGAAGCAGGATGCCTAATGCACCTATGCCTCTGCAAACCTAGGGGTCTATTCCAAGGAGCAAATGTCACAATCCAGTGGGTGGATGAAGCGGAACATGTCTATGCCGATAATTTACACGATCCCCTCTGTGTTTCAGGTCCAGTGGATCTATCCATTTGGTGACTAATATCGGCTGTGCCAAGGTAATGAGAAGTGGAGCGCTAACACAGGGGTCAGCGGCCATAATGGATGTGTGGTGGGCCTGTGGATCGAAAGCCTATGCCCTGCTTCTGCCTGATTGAAGTGGATCTGTGCAATAGTTACACTGACAGCCCTGCCCTGGTGGTGCCTTGAAACAGCACTGCTGTGGAGCTTGCCCAAAAGGAGCGAGTGGCGCAGCAAAGTTGGAAGCGCAAATTGCTAAGCAGAAAGAGAAGAAGCAATAACTAATGGTCCAATAAAAAGTGCCGAAAATATGGCTGCTATACCAGATGGATTTCGGCTGTTTTCCAAGGATGCTACTTTCTTTCCAACCCTGCTGCTTCCAGGTCTGCAGGCTGCAGCAAATGCAAAGTGGCTTCAGCTAACGCATTATAAATTGCTGCAATTGGCCAATTCAACAGCGTAAATGCAACAAAGGGAGAGTTGAGGATACTACGTTTGGTGGCTCTCCAAAATCTTTATTTTCTTGCTCTTCTAACTGTTATAGAAGGAGGAGTGTGTTCTAGGTTTAGAAGTAGCTGTTGCACCATAACATCCGATGGAGAGGCTTTGAATGGAACATTGAAAGCAGCTATCAATGAAATACAGACACTCCAGGAAAGGATAACAAGTGAAACTAGTGGAGTGCAGTCAAGTAACTTGCTGGACAGCATTTTCACATGGGTGCCCACCTGGCGTTCTGGAGTATTTCGAGTGACTGTGTCATGATGCCTGCCCCCAGAAGCCCAGACCAGGCCCAGCAGCCCCGGAAGCAGGCATCATGCCACTTGGAGCATGCCCAAAAGCCCCAGTTAGGGGCTGTTTGGGTACAGTCCTGGCGCCTATGGCGCTAGGCTCATACAGATAAAGTCAGTCCTGGCGCCATGGGCGCCAAGCTCATTATTGATAACTTACCTGAAGCAGACCATGCTGCATACTCACCTGAGGCAGACCATGCTGCATGAAGACTCAAGCCAAATGAGGCTTAGGAGGGACTATTTTACTGAAGGGACTATTTTGTTACTTGGGTGGGGCTGTTGAAGAATACTTACCTGGATCTTCTTCCGAGGCTATTTAAGCCACGCCCGAACAGCCACACGTGCTTCACGTTATTCTGCTTGCTGCAGCGTAACGCTCACCATGTTTTCAGCAGCTCCAGTCTTCAGCCACGCCCGCTTCAGTCCTGGGACTCCTGAAACAAGAAGACAAAAAGGATAAAGGTTAGAACAGGAGTTTTAACTTTAATCCTTACCTGAATCCTGATCCATTTCGCCACGGAACTGAAAGACAGAAGTCTTTGAAGCATCGCTTCGCATTCCTACGGCGCCGCGCTGAACTCACCTGCTTGGCGGTACTTCAGCATTCCATCACGCTCTTTCCATCTCGCGGCCGCTCTCCGACACCTAAGGAGACAAAGACAGCAAGGTGAGCAAGGGGACTCTCTAAGGCCATACAAGCTACCCCCAAGTACTTACCTGATTTACCACGGGAGGTACTCACCTCATTTTGGGTCGGCGCAGTCAACTCTGCTTCATCGCCGTACCCCGGCCCATAAGGGGAGAAAGCAAGGACAATACCAGTTACCCCCCACAAAACTTACCTCGTTTACCACGGGGGTCCCACCTCATCTCGGGTCGGCACAGTCAACTCTGCTTCATCGCCGTACCCCGGCCCCCCAAGGGGAAAAACAGAATCGACTTACCTGAATCTTACCGAGTGCCATTTGGAAATCTTCGAGTGGATTAATCGGCAACCTGCAAGGAATCGGACAGAGTGAAGAGCAGACATTTGAACTCTTATGAACAATTGGACTTTAGAGTCAATACTGGAACTCACCAATTCCTCTACGATAGTGAAGTAACTGGTCATCAACGCGCCCCTGCGGTCGAGGCAGGATGGAGAGCTCCTCCTTCCAAACCATCAGGTGAGACTAAGGAGGGGACATCAAGAGTGATCAGTGGGAAGACAACGGGAGTGGGGAAGGTGGGTTGACACTCAATTCCACGGGTGGTTAATACCTCTTCTCCTTTGCAGAAGAATATTCTTGCAAGCCAGACAAACTTGGCTGAGCGGGCCAGTCCAGTCAGTCATCTTGGCGCTACACGTCACGCTGGTGGAAATAACAGCGGCCCAGTTCCGGTCGACGCCCCCGTGGGAACCAGGTGAGCGTAACAGACAGTTCCCACGTTGGTCCTCATGCTCGTCACCTTATGCATTGGCAAAACTGAATTTAGACTCTATAGTAACAAAAAAGGAGGAACACTCATGTTTCCCCTGAATGTTGATGGGGAAAGCGCTAAATAAATCCCAGTAACTAGCTAACAAAGGGGGACAAAAATAATGGGGTTCCGAGACAACCCCCTGAACACATGCATGCCACAAGAAGGATAGAGATTCATGCAGTCTGGTAAAATAGTCTTTGCCAGGCCATAAAGGCACATTGGTGAAAAGGTACAGCATTTTAGGCAACAGGATCATTTTCATCAGTGCTAGCCTACCGGCCAATAAAATAGGAACATTTTTCCATTTACGTAGTTTGTTAGAGATATAAGTTAGGAAAGCAGTGTTGTTTTAAGAGAGTAGTGTGTACCTATCCCTAGACACCCAAATATTTCATAATATGTTCCCTGAGGCCAGTTCATGCTATCAGTGAGAGGAAATACTTTGTATATGGTATAATTCATTGCGAAGCCTGAGTATTTGCATCAGTATGTGATATCACGTATGATTGGGTCATGGTTTATGTGGGGATCTCTAATGTACAACCGACCGTTGTCTGCGTACAAGGATGCAATTTCCAGAGGTCCGAATAGGCGGATCCTTCCCTTCCCATGGCGTTCCCTAATCATTTCCGGCATTGGCTTGATGGCCAGAGCGAACTGGAGAGGTGAGACAGGGCAGCCCTGACGTGTCCCTCTCCATGTGCTCAAATCATTCATACAATTGGATAGATAATGAAAATCTTCCCTCGACCAAAAGACCATACAGTGCACCTGGGTGTCGTTGCCGTAGTAATGTTGTGTCAGTCCGAATTCACTGAAGACAAACATCGGGGGACAAATATCAATATTGCGCAAAAGAGGCAAATGTGGCGAACCCTATGCTACACCGCAATTGATGCAAGCTGAGGTTGGCAAAACGGAACCCAGTTTTACCTGCTGCATTCTTCCTGACAAATGAGACTGAAGTCAATAGAGAGCCTCTCAAAGACACTTGACGTTGATCAATGCAAGGTTCAACAGGAGGTCATGCCAAAATGACTAAAGTGGATTTACTGTTGTCTTTAAGGTGAAGCCATGATTGCACATAATCCTGTTTCGACTGTCCACATGGTTTTGTAACTGCAAAGCCACACCTTTGTTCAAAATCTTGAGGACCAGAACAAGACCTGCAATACGGCAATATTCTTAAAGTTGGTCATAAGCAGGGAGAGATTTTAAGTAGGGGCTTGATGATGAAGTATTTCAGTGAGACAGGCACCTCCTGTTGTTGAAGGGATACACTGATGATATTTGGCATTTCGGGGTCTTATTTCTCAGTGTGCTGGAGAACCACCATTTGTGGAGGAGCTGGCAAGTACAATTTAGCGTTTGAAGTTATGGAAATGTAATTGAGGTTGATCATGAAAACGATTGACTAAGGAGGGAGAGGGAATGTCAGTCATTTTGGAAACAATAAGGAGTTGGTAACATGCGCCATTCCATGGACGGTTACAAGTATAGTGACAGTGCTAAGGCTTCAGGAAAGACTGGGCAACTTTGCAAAGTGTGTTGTGCTTATTATCAGTAAGAGATACCTGTTTCTGTAGAATGGCTTCTTAGGATCAAGATTGGCTTTTCTATAGATTGCAAGGACATCCTTGCGCATAGCAAATGTGTCTCAGGATTCTTAACCTTTCTGCACTTCTTTCGATTTCTCCAGAACTCTATTTTCAAGGTTTTAATAAGTGGGGAGCATTCAAGGACAAGAAGGCCTTTTGCTTTTTATTGCATGAAAGAGTGCTGTGAATTCACAAGCCACGCAAAAATCAAATTTATGGGGTTCTGAATAAGTGGAACAAGAGCCTTCACACACGAATAAATGAAGTCGAGAAAGAAGCTCCGAGGATGTAATCATTAGGAGTTTTTTCTTCTACCTAAATGGAGTCCTAAGGCTTAGGCAGTGTTTAAATTGACTTGAGATGGTACTGTGGCCTCAAAGCTAGCCTTATAAAGTGGTCAGGCCAGGCAAATGGGACAGTATCATGACGTGTAGTAGACAAGTCTTTAAAGGATAGTTCCGGGACTTTTTTTTTATTGTCCCTACGGTTCGGCCATGTGTTTTTAAGCATAAATCGGTAGATCGTAGAAAACTTTCCTATGGACCTTACCCAACTTTTCGTCCATTAACGCACTCGAAATCAGCCGCCATTTTGTGATAATCCTATCATTTCCCCCCATCGACCTGGCTCACCTGCGTTTGCGGCACTAAATCAAATCCCCCGCCCCTGAGCCTGACATCAGCAGACTCGTACCGCCCATTTCGCAACGCCAAAGCACGTTTCGTGTCAACAATCGCTGCACCTCAGCTAATGACATGTCGCCATGGGAATGGCAGGACGCCACTTTCCTCAATAAGTATAAACACACCGTTTCACAACACACTGCAGCAGATTTTCGATTCCATTACTCTCTCTGTGTTACTTTGAGTATTCTGTGACTCGTTTCTGTGCTCTGGTCAGCTACCTTCGCCGCTTCTAGGCCTTGTGAACACCTGTACCATCTCTGTAAATTATTTTACTTTCTTTACCACACAATGGCTACAATAATGCCGTATATGTACGAGCCCGAGTACACCGAGGAGGAACTACTGGAAAGGCAAGCAATCGAAAACGATGGGGATTCGGACGGCAGTTGGGAGGACCAGTCAACGGATGAAGAGCCTGGACCATGTCGCATGGACGGCGTCTCCACCTGGTGCACGTGCAATCGGTGCAAGCTAATGCCAACTGAGGAGGAGAACTGCTGCTGCCGTGAAAGTTCCGGGTGCTTGGCCTACATTTCGGAAGGCGAGCCAAGTCCGCAATGCATCACCGAGCTGCCAGAGTTCAGGGAAGCCTGCCTCTCACGGAACGTGTTGAGGATGATGATGGTGCTTATGCACGAACTTCGCGGCACTGTTCGTCCGCGTAATCCGAGTAACGAGTAAGTATACTCTGGTTGTGATGTCAGTGATGCCACTACTATTTCATGGTCGTCTCCCACATATAAAATTACATCTACATATCATTCGAACGCATGTAAATTGGTTCCATATTGTGCATTTTCTAGATAGATTTTTTTTCAAAGCAGAATGACATTTTTTACCTGAATCGACATTGATAAGAAAGTTTAGTCATTTTAATACAGTTTGCATCTTTTTTTTTCACTAGGTGGTACAGGCTGGTGGCCTATCGTTGCTTCACTTGGTGGCTTCACGGGAGGCTCGGACACCGCTTTCGGAGAGTAATACCTGCCTGTGCGGTACTTGGCATTAGACAACATTTCCCCAGCGACAGTGGACAATACCGCGGATTTTCCCTGGATGTGCTGCAACCGGAACTTTACAATGTGTAATGTTTATTATTTATGTTCAATTGAAATTAAGATCTAAAATAAAACCCAACATATATTTTAACAATGGTTGTTTTGATTTTTTAAATGAATCTAGTGTGTCTCCATTGAATAGACTTCCTGTGCCTTGTCTTGTCACACCACATGTCTCCGGCCAGCATCCTCCCTCACGCTGGCCGCCCACCTTCAATCCACATAACCGTTGAACCCATATGCAGCAGACATACATATGTTATTTTGCGGGTTGGCATCAAGCCTCCTTTTTGGGCACCGGGTACAGAGATGACCCCCTCTGGCCCGTGCCGCCTTGCCACCACAGGCCAGCCTCTTGCTGACTAACTGCCTAGGCATCCAGGGTCTCCAGGGTGAACTGCACCCATATATTCTCCTGGGAGGGTGAGGTATTTATAAACTCACCCCCCTGCCTTCCAGGTACTAGATCCTGCAGCCTGCCTCTTACATGCAGTTAGATGGCCTCTCCTTGGTGAGGCCCTGCGGCAAACGAGTCTTGTCTGCACGACCACCGCCCCAATCCACCCCCCGCCCTATCAAAGGCAGTTCGCTCCGGGGTACTTGCGCTGGCAAGTGGAGCTGTCAGGGAGCGATAAAGGCCAAGAGGTGCCAAAGACCATGTACACTTCAAAGTGGTCTATAGAGCATGGGTTGTTGTTCCCATGTCTACCTCCAGACCCCGTGTCTCCTGCCAAGCATCCCCCCTCACGCTGGACGCCCCCCTGCAATCCACATAAGTGTGTCTCCATTCACAAGTCTTCCTGTGTCTTGTCTGCACGACCACCGCCCCAATCCACCCCCCGCCCTATCAAAGGCAGTTCGCACCGGGGTACTTGCGCTGGCAAGTGGAGCTGTCAGGGAGCGATAAAGGCCAAGAGGTGCCAAAGACCATGTACACTTCAAAGTGGTCTATAGAGCATGGGTTGTTGTTCCCATGTCTACCTCCAGACCCCGTGTCTCCTGCCAAGCATCCCCCCTCACGCTGGACGCCCCCCTGCAATCCACATAAGTGTGTCTCCATTCACGAGTCTTCCTGTGTCTTGTCTGCACGACCACCGCCCCAATCCACCCCCCGCCCTATCAAAGGCAGTTCGCACCGGGGTACTTGCGCTGGCAAGTGGAGCTGTCAGGGAGCGATAAAGGCCAAGAGGTGCCAAAGACCATGTACACTTCAAAGTGGTCTATAGAGCATGGGTTGTTGTTCCCATGTCTACCTCCAGACCCCGTGTCTCCTGCCAAGCATCCCCCCTCATGCTGGACGCCCCCCTGCAAACCGCATAATGCCACGACATATTCACGTCATTCATTCACAAACACACCCCTGTTTCGAATTCTTTATAACCCACTTCATATTTCTAATGAGAACTTCTTTGCGCTTTGCTAGTCAACCCGTGAAGGTGCTGGTTATCTGCTCTTCGTCTCTGTGAACTTCCGTGACCACTTCGAGCAAACTCGTCAGTTTGCAACCTGTGAACTGCTCCCTGTTCTACGACAAGAAACTACTCTGATCCCTGCATCTAACTGTTTGTTCGTCAAGGTAAGGCCATGTACCATAATCATTTTGCGTCCAATTTTTTAATTTATATGTATTTGCTAGTAGTCATCAAATTGCATCCATGTTTTCTTTTCGTTCAAGACAGTACATGCAAGGAACTAGTCACATGTTCTGAGTTTAGTCAAATTATTTTTCTATTTTTTTAAAGTTATTCAAATACTTATCCACATGTGAATAACGTGTATAGTTCCAAGAACCAAAACGAACCTTGCATTGAACCTTTTATGTGTCATTTAATTTTTGAACACATTGGTATTCATAGAGAATTGTTGATCTTTACTTTTCAGAACTTTCCACAATGCCTGCCTGTTCCATTGGCGGTTGCCCTTCGAAGACCCATCAAAAATCTGAAGGTACTATAATGCATGTTTTCCCTAAAACAATAGATCAGATAAGAGAATGGGTCCGATATTGCGGATATCCACCGTCTGAGCTTGAAAGTAGAGTCCTAGAAGTCTTTGCGGACAAGAGGGGTGATCGATACCGCATCTGCAGCAGGCACTTTAGCTCAGACATGTACTCCACATCATTGCTAATAAAGAAGAACACACCGCGAGCGAAGCGAAAATTGCTCTCAACCGCTATTCCCACTCTATTCGTCCACATCCCTCCACTGGTGAGTCAAGTTTACGGATTTAGCTCTCGGCCTTGCGGTAGTGTGTAGCATTAGCTAACAATAATTTCCCCATTTATGTATCCACTCAATATGAAGGCGGAAGATTCTCCATCCGTGTCGTTATTGCAGTCATCAGCCACTTCAAGCGCCTATCGGGTTATCTTACTTAGCTATTCTGCCACTGACTTGTTTCAGGCATGTAAATCAATAGTTTTAATTTATCGTGTAATTATTTTACCTAATGGTACACCCTAGTACTCGTCCTCTAGTCTTTGTTTTCAGTTATAATTATTGTTATCCAAAATAACGCAAGTACTGTCTTTCAGGGAGATGCTGAGGAGTCCAACGCATTGACGACAACCGTTGATGTCACTCAGATGCTCGAGGTACGTTTCCGGACAGTTCCATCGATGGAGATCATCAGATCTTGCATTCTTGTAGCGTGATTGTTACACACAATGTTTCTTTCGTTTTTAGCCATTGATATGTCCTTCTGTCGTCGCCCTCCTATGTGTCTTCTTTTTTCAATATTGTGTTCATTACTAATGAAAGTCCTATGTTTCAGGGAGTCGATGGAGCATTAGTCCAAGAAGAAGGGGGAGCATGCAGTTACGGGTCGGCGTAACAGCTTGCAGAAGTGTGCACCGCAGTTACAGCGTCCCTTGATGTTCTTATGCATTTCGAGGTATGGATACTGACAGTTCGATCAAGCAAGATCATATGACGTGATTACATCCGCTATACTTCCTTCTTTATTAACGCAAGTACTATGTTTCAGGGAGATGACGGAGCTTCTTCTACAAGAACATCACCCCTAGTAGTTGATGCAGATCTCTGGGTGGTGACACTTCCAACGATCGAGCAAATCGAATCATATTTAGATATCCATTACTTATTTTAGACAACTGATCATTTGTGCAGGTCTATTTAGATGAGCCGTTGATGCCTGCACAAAGTTTATGTTCTTTTTAACAAAATAGAAAACCATACTAATGCAATTATTGTGTTTCAGGGAGTTGCTG
The DNA here is from genome assembly GCF_040938575.1 of Ambystoma mexicanum. Classification (NCBI taxonomy): domain Eukaryota; kingdom Metazoa; phylum Chordata; class Amphibia; order Caudata; family Ambystomatidae; genus Ambystoma; species Ambystoma mexicanum. The sequence goes on along the minus strand of NC_090924.1, from coordinate 861,263,510 downwards.
AAGCGTCATCTTCAATAATATCATCAATGGAAGTCTATGCGGAGCCCGAGGTATGGATCTTGACAGTTCCATCTAACTAGATCAACAATGCGTGAATAATTGTCGTTTGAATGTTCTACACAATGCGTTCATTCGTGTTTTGCTATTGAGATGTACGTGGGTATTTGTCCCCAAGTACATTTTGTGTTTTCAATATTATTATACATACTAATGAAAGTTCTATGTTTCAGGGAGTCGATGGAGCGTCAGTGCGTGATGGATGTGCTTATCATGAAAATATAGTCGTGCAGCGCAAGAGGAAGTGGAGACATGCACACACGAGTCGGAGCAACAGCGTCCTGATGTTGAAGTTCGAGGCAAGAAACTTTCAAAGAAAAGAAAGCAAAAGAAGGTTAGTGTCCTGGTCACTATATTATGTTGTTTTTCACTGTTAATAGTTTAATACTGTAAGTTGTGTTTAAACTGAACATCCCTTTTCCAATCTGTCCTCTAGTTGCGAGTGGGTGTACGAACTAGATCTACACAGATAGTGAAGCGAACGAGAGATGTTGCTTGTCAAAGCTTGTGGCAGGGACTTGAGACTGGAGATGCATCATGCCAATGGGAAGAATATGAAGTGATTGACAACGGAGCTATACTACCACCAGCCATTGATAGTGAATGTCCTCCTGGTAGTTCGGATGCAGTCGGAGATCAATTCACAGAATCCACACCCGCAAAAACTATGACCACGAGAAAGTTGAAGAAATTGTTTTATTCACCCATCGCCGGAGAAGGAACAGATGTTGCAATGGAAGAGAATGAAGTGGACGACAATGAAACACCATCAATATCACTGAACATAGCGGAAGACGATATCAGCGATTCTACCTTTCATGTGAGTGACATGTCCTCAACGTTACAGGCCGAACCAGCTGGGATGCAGAGTGACAGTATAAGGAAAGAGGCCAAATTCATTGTATTCGATAGTTGTTTGATTGATATTATAATTAGGATGAAATGTGGGCATTCGGTTGATGGGGAAGTATGTGGGGAGCCATTGATTAATGTGACTCGTGCAATTCGAGGCACTAACATTAAAATACATGCCACCTGTACAAAATATCATCCTTTCTCATGGTCTGCACAACCCATGCTGGGGCAACTGCCAGCAGGCAATCTACTTTGTGCAGCGGCCGCACTTTTTAGTGGTTCAAGTTTTAAAAAGTTAGAGTATTTCTTTCAGTTTGTGGGAATCCATTTCATTGCGAAAACTCAGTTCTACAAATACCAAATCGATTATCTATTTCCAGCCATTAGCGAAGCTTGGAGAATGGAAAAAATGTCTATTGATAGTACATTTGCGGGCAAACGGTTCAGGCTAGCCGGTGATGGACAGTGCGACAGCCCAGGATTTTCAGCCAAGTACTGCACCTACCACTTTCAGGACATGGAAAGTAAGAAAATTGTGAGTTCGGTGGTCGTGCAGGTGTCACAAAGTACATCCTTAGTGGCCATGGAGAAAGTTGGCTTTGTAGCGTCATTGCAAGAACTACAATCGCGGGGAATGGTGATCGACCTGATAGCCACGGACAGACACATTTCAATTGCCAAGACAATGAGAGAAGAGTACAAAAATATAAATCACCAATTTGACGTATGGCATCTTGCAAAAACAATCAATAAAAAAATGTCGGCTGCAGGTAAAAGAAAAGATATGCAAGGTATTTCACAGTGGTCCAAGTCAATCAGCAACCATCTTTGGTGGAGCTCAAAAACATGTGGTGGGTCGTTGGAAATTCTACTGGAAAAATGGCGGTCAGTAATGCTACACTGTAGCAACGTTCACCGCTGGACCACAAACCAACATTTCCACAATTGTAAACATGGCCATTTGTCCACAGAGGAGGCACGGAAGAAGAAGTGGTTGATTCCTTCATCACCCACTCACAAAGCCATTGAAAAGATTGTATTTGATAAAACTATAACAAGAGATTTGAGGGGACTCACGGAATTCTGCCGCACAGGAGATTTGGAGGTGTTCCACAATATGTGCCTAAAGTACAGGCCAAAACGATTGCATTTTGGCATGGAGGGCATGATAAATCGGACTCTTCTAGCGGTCTTGGCACATAACCATAATGTTGGCCGTCAACAAAGTAGGACTACCGGAACTTTAGGGACGCTTCGCTACAATAAGGCCTTCACTAAAAGAAGTAAACAATGGGTGATCAAACCAGTGTTTGAGGATATGCAATATGAGTTTATTGAGAGACTTATTGTTGATGTCCTAGATAGGCACATACATGGAGTTGTGAACGAACCTGTGCAGGGGACAACTGCATTGCCACCCAACATTGCCTCTGTTCCATGTCCACCTAAAGCAGAGCTCATTGAGAAATACACATCACAGTTTAAATGATTGTAATTTGATTGTCTGTTCTCTCGAGTCTCCTCATGTTGCAGGCCCATTGAATATGTGTATCTATGTAATGTGTAAATAAAAGTGATTGCTCAGTGTACATACAATGTGTCTCTCCACCCTTGCCCCTCCCTTCACCGTGCAGTTGTGCGAACCACCCGGGTGTCACCTGTGACTTTGCTCTGGAGTCTCCTCATGTTGCAGGCCCATTGAATATGTGTAGCTATGTATTGTGTAAATAAAAGTGATTGCTCAGTGTACATGCAATGTGTCTATCCAACCTTGTTCATTTGCGCATTAAATTAAACCAAACAGTAATATAAATCATTTTTCAAAAAATATAGAATGTCTCCGTATTTATGGTACTCTGGGGCTGCAAATGCACGCAGACAAAATGCAAAGATGGAGTGTAAATTTCAAGTCCTGTGAGATGGCCTTACACTGAATGTAGCAAACTAGGAATGTGTGCTCGTTCAAAGTGAAGGTCAGCTGCTTTGATTTTTTGCTCGGGTGCCGGAATGGCCCACGACTCAGTATAAGGTTCTATTGTTATTTGACCTTGACAGGCCGGGACCATCCCGAAAGACTTCTTTTTGGGGGTGTGGTGCAATAACGTTTAACGATAATGAATATAATTTCAGAAACAAAAGCCATTTAATGTTCGTTCATTAGAAGAAATAACGTCGGCATAGAAGGAGTGGTATTTCTGGGCTGCCCTACGCACAGACGCAATGGAAAATGCAAATATAATGTAAGTAACTCTTTAGATGAGTTTATACCGCAATTTAATTACTATACAGTAGCTTTAAAGACGGGTTAAGTTGTACTTGTTCGTTCTATGTGGCATATTGTTTTGTACCGCGCACTATCTTGAGGAGAACCATCTCCTTTTACGGAAGCACCTCAAAACCTTCCTCTTTGCTTCTGCTTTCTCTCTCCCTCTCCCCTGCTACAACTGGTCCACTGTCTGCGACCTCAGTCCTGGGCCCTTCCACTCTCCACCTGCACTGCCTCCCTGTCAACCCCTGCACTGGGGGACTGTCTCAGTATCCTACAGCCCCCCCTTCCCAGCACTTGTTCTGCACTTACCTTGCACTCGCCACCAGCTGGCCCTATGTATTTATTATTTTATGCTACTTACCTTGTACTCCACTTCCCCCCTCCCCTTCCCCTTGCACTTTTACCTTCCCCCTAACCCTGCACTTGCGCGATCTGAATGACACCTGGCCTAGTAGGATCGTTGTCTGTCTTCTCCTTGTTCCCCCCCCTCCCTGCCTCGCCACGCCTTGAAACACTTGTGAATAGGCGCGTTGCAAATGCCATATTATATCATATCAGTGACGAAGTGGTCCACTGGCGCTCAGGCGGCTCTGAAAAAGGCGGAGGAGAGGGGGTGGGTTACTGGAAATGACGTATAATACCCAGTTGCACTGTCCTAGCTATGAAATAATTTCCCGACCTAATATATAAAATGAATAATTTTAATAAAGATCTGATGGTGAGACTAATTTCATTTTGTATGTTTTTAAAACAGGTACATCCTTCATTATTGTCAGTGTCACGAGTACCAGACACCGGCGGATGGCTTTTACAACCGCCAGTTGCTTCTCCGCGTGAACAACGTTACCACCCTGACCATTTTATGGGACGATCGCCAAGTACAAGTATGCCCTTACGCGGTACTAATGGCTAGATGCAACATACATACCGTTGTGGTGGCCTAGTGCCTCGTTGTTGGAACAGCCATGCGATTATCAGTGCGACCGAAGAGCTTATTTTATCGTAAACCAACACCCTGTGTACTGCACACGAACATCGCTTGCCTGAAGACGAACTATTTTGGATCGAGAGCAGAGAAAAATGCAAATCGCTGAATATTCTCTAAACATTTGATGTCAAATAAATGTACTTTACCAAATTTACAATCTTGCGGTTTGATTTAAAAGTACAGTTTCATATTCCGAATTGTGGTGCGCTGTGTTGTGAGCTGATCTGTGTTGGTTTCCGGGTTCTGTGTGGAGTCGCGTAGAAGACGCCTGGGCGCGTTTGCCTACGCAGCACAGTCACGTCACGGATAGAGGCGGGGAATATGAATGTTTTGATAAAGTCTGTTTCAGGGGCGGGGGATATGATTTAGTGCCGCAAACGCAGGTGAGCCAGGTCGATGGGGGGAAATGATAGGATTATCACAAAATGGCGGCTGATTTCGAGTGCGTTAATGGACGAAAAGTCGGGTAAGGTCCATAGGAAAGTTTTCTACGATCTACCGATTTATGCTTAAAAACACATGGCCGAACCGTAGGGACAATAAAAGAAAAATCCCGGAACTATCCTTTAACCAGAAATAGATCTGAATGGTGAAAGTAAAAAGAAAACCCAGAAGTGGGAAACTGATTTTGGCCAGCCTTTCCCACCACTGAAATATTAACAGACTGAAGAAGAGAAGAGGATAAAGGTACTGAGAGAACTCGTAAATAGGTAAAGGTAAACACAAAACAGTAGGTGATAGTTGAACGTGAAAATAACTTTTGCACGGACAGGATGGGGTAGATGATTTCATCACCTCAAGAGCAGACATTAAGATAGGAGTTGATTCACAGGGCTACAGACATGAACTGATTAAAAAAGTTGAACTGGAATGAATATTGTGTAGGTGATGAGGTTAAAGAAGAGACAAGGCCAATGTGGGTTAAGAATACAAGGAAAAGGATCAGGCAGTCCATAGTCATTCAGACCAGCCTGAAGTGCAAGACCAAATCCCCTGTGCGCAGGAACATAAGCAAGCCAGGCTTGTTTCGGCCTTGCCCGGCCATAGTAGTGAGCTGCAATTCATTTTTCCAGGCGCAGCGTGTGAAGCAGCTTTTGGGAGACACACCACAAACTGCAGAAAGAGGCCAATGGAAAGCTTTGAATTCAAGTGCCAGGCTATTATACAAGTCTATGCCAAAAGGACGAGCCTACCCGTCCTTGGCACTTAAGGGATTTTAGACACTGTACAATCGGGGCAGTTTCCGACGCGTCATTTTGTGTTAACCTTTTGCGAATTATGTTTGGGCGAATTGTAAATGCCTTTTTGTTTTACCAATGGATTGAATATGTAAACTGTGCCTTTTCGAATTAATTTTGCAACCGCATTCTCAAGCAAAAACATTATGGCTAAAAGTGGTGATTTGCATATTTATTATTGTGATGCCTGGGCGAAAGGGTCGTTTACCACTGTATTTTTCTGGAACAATTCTTCGAATGTCTTTATGTTCGGTTTTCCTTACACTTGTGCTACTACTATTCAACCAGGCTGTCGGACTGTCTCAAGTACATATGTAACTGAGAGCATTAGACCAACAATGGAACCAGGCAGTTCCACACAAACGTCAACCGGAGAGTAGTTATTTCCAGTTTGTTTAGTCGCTGGCGCTTAGAAATGCAAGCGTGTTTAACAGCCGCTCACCCTGGGAAAAGCGCTTCTGTGTCTGGCAACCCGGGATAAACCAGAGGCCCGGAAGTTAATGATATACTCTGTCCTGTGGGAACGGACCACATGCGCGAGTTTAATATTTCATTCCTGACACACGCTGTCATGGCTGTTATTAATGTTTCGTGTAAGCAAGATATTAGCTGTACTTGATTACATTGGGTCAGGACAGTCGCACAAGGCCCACGTAGAAAGCCCGCGTGACACGTTCCCTGAGCCGCCAGGCCTGCATTGTAGTAGAGATGTGCTGCTGCCGGGGTTCTCTGGTCTCATCCCAGTCAGCTGGGCCATCCTTCCTAATAATACCAGGGCTGGGATAATGGTTTAGGATAGTAAACGCTTGACAACGCTGCTTTATAAGGCTATGCGTCACTGAAAGTATTGTACCCTATAATCAGCTCACACACAACGCCCGGCTTTGCATCTCAAATTACTCTATCCATCAACTGGTGAGACACAATGATGCTGCCAAGCATGTGTGAAACGTCTAATAAGCGGGCACATTTCTCATACAAGTCATTGCAAGGCGGCAACAACCCCAAAGGCTCACAGCAGAGGCCGCCCACCAAACGGACCCATTCTGCATAAAGGCTACTAAGATATCTCCGGGGCCTCACAGGCAGGGGGGGTTTGCTGCAACTTTCCCCACGCTGCAGAACGTTAGCAGAGTAGATACAGCCACAGAGTGAGAAGACACAGAAGAGCACACTCTGACGGATCACTGACGATTGAATCGTTGAATACAGAGGGTTTTCTACCCCACAATGGTGTTAGGCACCATAGGACATTACGAAGTGTTGTTAACGCCCTGAAGAAGGAAATTCTCTCCGAAATGCATTGGCATTTTAAACAACCATACAAATATTGAACAAATCAGCTTCCTGTTTGATGAATACCTAGCAGTTTCCGAAACTAACGACTCAAGAACTATTTTTTGAGACTAGGTCTGAGAGTTTTTTCTAATTCTACTTTGGACATCAACCCTTAGGTGTATATGAACACACAGTTGGATGAGAATCTTCGTAAAGTGTTGTATCAATGGTCTATCTAATCAAATGAATAAGCCCCACAAGAGCTCACGTCGAGAGCGCCAGACTTAGCTGGATGAGCTCATCCAACTTCTTGTGTATGGGGTCACCGGAATTGTCACATTGGTCCTACAGGCACAACTGTGAGAAATGGGACTGTGCTGGATGTGGCATAAATACTTGCAACAGCGCAAATAGAGATGGTGGTTATATGAATAGATAGGGGTCCGCTAGGGCTTCCGTGTATGCTATTACACAAGAAGTTGTTTATGTCCTTTGGAAATGACGTTACCCTCTGAAGTGAGCCATGAAAGCAGTCTACTGTTCCATGACTTATTTACCGATCCAATAAACCTCTCAACAATAAAGATTGACTTTAATGTATTGTTTACTTAAAGAGGACATCACCAGTACATCAATTACAATGCCACATATGCCATCCATTCAGGGCTTGGCCCATTCTCCTCTAGGCTTCTTCCTAACACTTGCCGCTTCCTGGTTCCGAGCCAAGAGTAACGATGATACAGTTGTAGGGCAATGAAACCTATGATCCCTCAGCCAGTATTCCTACCAAATTCTTCAGCAGCACCTTCTTGGTGTCTATATTGTCAAAGGTGACACATACATAGCCAGCAGTCATATATTGCACACCAGCAAATAGTGCTCAAGCATATCTTGTAGTCAGTGCTTGAAATGGAAAGGCATAAGGAAAGACCTGCGATCCCATATGTGGCCTCATTATAAATCAGCTGGTCTGGTATTAAAGTGCTGGTATTAACATATACTGGCATTCTACCGGACCGGCTGACTACAGGTTTGCCAGTGAGGCACCTGTGTTACCTCCAGGCAGGCGCTTTGTCTGCAAAGAACACTGTCATTACCGGCAGCGGTATTGCAGCTGCTGGTAATGATGACCAATCCCCTCATGGAGGACTCCATGAATGGGGAATTACACTGTCAATCCGGCACTCATATGCTGCCGTACTGAGTGCGGAAACAATATTAGCATTTGCCAGTATCCTGTTGGATTTACCGCCACGATACCGTCAGGGTCGGAATGAGTCCCATAGTCCCTCCACAGAAATCCTGGTACCCCCCACCACCTCTCCACCCAATAGACAGTGTAACTTCCTGATGAAAGGTGTCTGAACTTCTCCATTGCAGATATTGGTAGCGTTGCACACTCAATTCTAGTGTTGGTTTATTGATGGTCCAGCCACCAACTGTTGTCAGTTTATGGTAGAGGTCTGAATGGAGTAAGTACAGCCTGCCAAACATTTTATGCTATGGGTATCGTTCCTCATGAAAAGTAGTGCATTGTTAAATGACATATACCCATCACAGGAGGCTATGTGGTACCTGCTCCCCGATGCTGTGGAACACATGATCTCAGAGAGCAGCTTGTGTCCTGATAATGTAGACGGTGAAGGTGTGCGGCTGCCATATTTTTGCTCTGACCCAAGCTTCAGAAGGCCTCGCCAATAACGACAGTACATGAGCATTTCATTCCAATCCAGTGCAACAGCGTGGAGTATGTGCCTGGGATATTATGGCCGATAACTGGTATATGATGGAATTACTTGTCATATGATTGTGCACAAGACCAAATATTGCTAGCACCTGGGTATATTATGGCAATAGGTGGAAAATGGCAGCTCTGTTAATTCTTGTGGACATTAAAGAAATGCATTGCATTGCTGGTAGCCTACACCAAATTTGAGCAGTGTGTTCTTTTTCTGATTTTATATGATCATCTTAGTATATTGTAATTATATAGTTTCTACTTATGTGTGCTGGGGTCCTCAGCTATAAGGGGGATGAAATGTAATGACAGTTGTCTGGCATAGTGGACTTCTGCCCTTTGATGACCTCGATGCACACGGATCTGCAAGAAGAGATGTGCAGGGATGTTAGCGTGGTCGAGGGGGAGACAGATGGGAAACACAAAGTGTTGATGAGTGCAGCAGAGAAGTCCCCAAGTCCTGAGTGCCGGTATAGCTCTATGTAGTTTTATGTCAGTGACACTGGGTATTTGTTTTATCTACAACAGAGAACAGACGATATATCCCATGACAGCTGACAGGGTGAGTGTGTGTGTGCGTGCATTTGTGTCTGTGTTTGTGCGTGTGCGTGTGCACGTGTGTGTGTGTGTGCAATGTGAGCTTTGACATTGTTCCCCTAAGTATAATGTGGAAAGAGTATGCATAAAGCTGCTGTATTCAAGCAGGTCTCTGTCTCCAGTGTTAAGGTCCTAGGAGATTGTGAGGTGAGTCGGTGAGTTTGAGGATGCAGAGGAGGAGGTTGGAGCTTAAAGACTGGTCCTGTTATTGGAATTTAGTGCGTGGCTGAATTGTTGCAGTTCAATCTTCTGTTGGCCAGGGATTGTTGGTTTCCTATGTAATTGTCCATCAGTATGTAGAGTTCATACTGTTCTGGGTTCAATTTTATGATGAATATGGGATGGTCTGGACGTTTTATGACTGATAGTCAACATCAGGTGAGATTGACCTGACTGAGTTTCTTGATCGAAACATGGTATGCAAGGGTTAGCACGTGTTGGTAAAGCTGACATGAAAGTCTCCAGTAGTCTCTATTTCATCCTGGCTTGCTGGATTACTGGTTTGATTGGTCATTGCTGCAGTAGGTATTTTGGGTTCAAAGTCTGTGATGGTTATTTATGTTGTAAATGTTAGAGCAGTTCTCTCCGCAGGTCGTCAGACTGGGTGTTTTAGTTTCATTGTTTCTGGTGAGTATTTGGGTCTGCGTTTGCAAAGGGTATTGTTTAGGATTGGTCTGGTTTGCTTTGATTGGTCCAATTTCTAAGGTTGCTTCGTAAGTATGTGAATTATGGTCTTAAGGGTATTGAGGGATTTTCAGAAGACTGGTTGGTCTTCTTTTGTACTGGAATGAGAAGGATGATGTTTCTGGTTGAAACTTGGTAGTACCATAAAGGCTGCATTGAGGGATTGAAGCTTTCTGGTTGGCTTGTACTGGATGCATTTCTTCTCCTCGTGGATTCTGGGCCTCTGCTGTGGAAAAGACAGTGGGTGATACAGATAGGTTTGAATTATATCCTGCATTTAACTGGCAGACAGTGGAGCCTTTAGTGTGCAAGGAGTTTATGTGTTCCTGACTTTGGAGTCTTCTAGCTGCAGCATTTTGTACTCTTTGAAGTTGGTTTAATAATTATTTTGGGGTGGGAGGCCTGGTAGAGGAGGTTAGCATAGCTGAGTATGGATAGTATGAATGTGATGTGTGAGGAGCCACTAATGAGACCTGGACAGAAGGGGTTCATGGTTTTGGTCAATAACATTTATCAAAATAAAAGGGGGTGGGGAAATGCCTCTCTGTACCTGCACTAGAAGGGTTTCCCTACATAAAACCCAAACTAAGGGTCTGCCAACGTTAGAATGTCCAAAACAAAACCTCCCTGTGTCCAAAGTACTATTCTGAAACTCACTAACAAAATAATCTCTAAGGTGAGAAGGGTAATGTCTTTGTTCTTCAGTGATTGATTAGTGTTCCAGGACAAATTTGCCCCTGACTTTGAGTTGGAAGAACCCAGTATAGTGGATTGCATAGCCTTGGAAGGGCCATTGTTTTCTTTTGTGACCAGCCGCCCTGCTACTGGGATAGTTCCATCACGGAAATGTGCAGAGATCTATCAAGTATCGGAGATAATCTTGTAGACTCAGGGTGATCCCGAGATGCCAAACGAGACGCCATTGGTGGCCTCAATTGTCGCAGAACATCACAACTAGTGTTTAGAGAGCCCTTTGTCTGCTGCCACCAGTCCCAGGGTGGATACTTAAGTCCAGGGGATCCCCACATTTCTTCTTTCTCGTTGTTTATGGTGTGTGTTGTCCAGCGATTGCAGGAACTGGAAAGGGTGGGCTGGGAACAAAACAAAACAAGGAGGTGTGATGGCATTTTTCTAGACAAATACATGGAGTTTATATCTAGATTTGTTAATGGCCGTTCGAAGATCAACGCATTAGAGGCTGAGAATATTGGCGGGTAGGGCTTCACAAACGCCATAGTGTTGGATTACAATACATCTTGTAACACCAGAGTGAGTGTCCCTGTCCTGGGCTAACCTGCCTTCCCCAGCTGAGCCTGCAAGGGGGGAAGGTATAGGCTCTCCTGCCCTTGCACCAGTTCGGGTCGGGTAGAGGTTTGCATAGCCTGGCTAACTCTGGGTCTAAATTGCCCCACCCCAGTTTTCATGCCACCCTTATTGGAGAAGCAAGCCTCCCCTATTTCGCTACATGCCATATCCAAAATCCAAATCTACTGTGTTAGACCCGCTACAGGGTTGGCTATCTATGAATCTTATATTTACTTTTAAAGGCAGGACACATGGCAGCAAGAACGCTTATGAGCACAGCCCTGGTCAAGGCTTTGTCAGAGATTAATGACATCACAAGCAGCATTTTCAGGACTTGCTGAATTTTGTCGCGTTTTATGTTTTGTGGTGGCTGTAGTGTCAGATTTAGTTTTATTAATTCTTATGTTAGGACTTGTCTATGGAACTGAAAAGAAGCCTTGTTTAACAAAGGGATTATCATTTGCATGGATGCACATTTTACAATCTGTCATCTTCATGACAATTGGTACGACCCTATCCTGGGGAACATTTTTCCTTCATCATCGCCTGTGTCAGGTGCTGGGGAAGGGGTCCAGGCCCAGCATTTTATTGAAAATCAGCAAATCCTGAACTGTCCGAGAGAATCCTTGGAGGCACCATTGAAAGCTCCAACTACAGCTATCTCCCGGGATGCTGTGGATACTGTATACCGTTGCATTAATGTGACCCCACCGCCTTGTGTTTGATGATGCTCTTGAATCAAATTTGAGACAGGGGCAATGGCAATCGGCCCAGAGTTGCTATTTGATTGTGCTATTAGTTTTATTGATTGTTCAACTCTGGGGATGCGGTCTCCCCTATGTGCCCCTTAGCTAATAAATCTAGAATTGATGATTCTCTCTCTGTACTCTCTTGGAACATTAATGGGTTGGCCAGTAAAAACTTGGACCCTGATTGGCACGCCCTGATTGACAACTATAGGGTGACATGCCTGCAGGAGACAGGGTTGACTGGCAGAGCACGTAAGCATAACTATTGGTTGTTCTCCAAACCAGCAGCAAGGTATTCAAGAGGGCGTCCCAAGGGAGGGCTGTTGATCTGGATTCATGCTAGTGTTGAAGCCTCTTGCAAATGCCTGGAATTGGAATCGTCTGACTTACTCTGAGTTGTTTGTAATTTCAACCGAGGTCTGACTGTATTTTTATTACATTTGTATCTAAGGCAAAACCGACATGCTATTTCCCAACTGGAGTCGGCTTTGAATATAATTAGTACAAAAATTGCTGGTTCCCCAGATAAGATATTATTTGTTATGGTCAAATTTTACTCAACTAGAGGAGCCCAATCAAAGTACATTGTACCTAGCAAGGGAAAACAAACTGTGGGGTATCCCATGGCCATCAGTTCTCTCTAATGCTCATTCGTATCCTGTAGTGGGCAGGGTTCGATCAATTTTATATGCACATGGCGCGAGAGCCTGTGATGGGAGATTCTTGGAGGATTCCCTGGCTCATTTGACTTTTCGCACCCAAAGCAAGAGCAGTCTGATTGACTACATATTAGTATCACGGCACATTGGGATACGTTGGCTGCATTAAATGTCCTGGAAAGAGTTGAGAGTGATCATGTCACACATCAATTTCTATACCTCAATAGTGGCGTGTTTGGCTCTGTTTACTACTAAGAGGAGGTGTAGGTCACTGCATGCAATTGGTAAGATCTATCAATGGTTCGATCGCAAATGTAGAACAGTAAAGAATGGTTTGGTTAAAGCACTCGAGAGTAGGGAGGCTACAGAAAGTGATAAACTGGTAAGTCTAACATATGATCACAAACTCACTGGCTAAGAAGAAGTACAAGATGCAAACACGCATTTGGATAGCCCTTGGCAATGCAGCTGGGTCAAACAACAGTAAATAGATCTGATGCCTGTTGAAATTAAACATTAAGCCTGACCTTGAATCCGCTGGAAGTAATATGTCTGCAGGTGAATGGCTGGATTATTTCCAACTGATGTATTCTGAGGGGCATCAGCTAATGACGAATGTAGAGGTGAAGGGACCAGCGGGGAGAAAATCAAAGTTTATTCAGTGGCCTATTGAGGACAGGGTCGATCCCATCACGCCACTAGAAGTAAAGCGGGCCATTTATGAACAACAATGTGGCAAGGCCCCAGGTCCAGATTTTATTCCCTCTGACCTCTTCAGTAGTGAACTTGTAGTTTGGATCCCCCTTTTAACAACATTTTTGAATGGTGTTCTTTTGACTAATATAGCTCCATGTAGTTGGAGAGAGGCGGTCATCTTTTCGGTTTTGAGAAAGGTGACAGGGATCAACCCTCCAACTATAGGCCTATTTCCTTGATAGAGTCTTTGGCAGAAATGTATTAGAGGGTGATTCTCCCTTGTATGGAAGATTGGGTGGATAACGCTGGCATCCTCTCACATGTCTAGGTGGGCTTCAGGCTGGGCTTTGCCACGCTAGTCCAGGCGATGAGGCTGGGCCTCAAATGCAGAAAATATATGACCTTAAGCGCTCAAAGCCTGTATCTGGAATTTGTGGATCTTCAAACTGCCTTCAACACGTGCCGAGGAATCTTTTATGGATAGTTCTGGAGGAAACGGGTATCCCCCCCAAACTTTGCTAATGCTTTCAAGTCATTGTATTTTGACAATAGTGCAATGATTCATTGGGGGCCACATCGAGAGACTACTGATCCAGTTTCTATAGGTATCAGGGTAAAGCACGTATGTGTTTTGGCCCGATTACTATTTTTATGATATATTAATGGTATAGTTCCTGCTGCACGCAGCAGCTATGGATGCCCAGAGATTGAGAAGTCACAAATGGAGCCTCCTTTATTTGCAGACAATGCAGTATTGTTGTCTAAAACCCTGATGGGGCTGCAGAACCAATTGGATGTTTTCGATAAGCTGTGCTCTGCAAAAGATCTGCGCATCAATGATTCTAACACGAAAACCATGCAGTGTCTTCAGGTCGGGCATAAGGCTCATACAGGGATGAGCTTTTATTTGAACTCCAGGCTGTTGGAGCCAGTGGAGTCCTTTAGCTATCAGGGGCTGATTTTTTCTAATAAATTGAAATGCTGTAATCAAGTTGAAAAAAGCTCATTAAACCATCTACTATAGTGTTGGTTAATCTCAAGCCTTGAGCCTTGAACTGTCTGGATGGAGAGACACTCTCAGTTCCCTTAAGATTTCTTATGTTGGCTATGTATTTGGAACACTGAAGTCATCATGCTATATGGGGAAGGTTTATCTGAGGTATTTCTCACACTGGGTGGAAGGCAGCGCCCATGGTTTAGTCATGTTAGAATTATGCTAACTAGTATTAAGCTTGTGGACCTATGGGAAACCCCAAAGGGTTTGGGGCCAGGCACAAAGGTCATGTTAAGAAATGTTTTATTGAGTGGGCTTGAAGTAAGATGATTGATAACTGTCTGGCAGGGAAAAAGTCAGCAGTTTTTCTGCAGCTTAAAAAAGATTGGGGTTTGGAAACCTCTTTAGATTATCAGTTGACCTGACAGAGGCAGCATTAAGTTCTTGCAGGTGAAGCCAGTGTGTGTAAAGGTCACACAATTTCGGTTGCTGTTTGACTGTTTGCTGTGCACGAAACGGTGAGTCCTGTTCCAACGCATAGACCAATTGGAGGCATACGTGCAGTCAGCGAACCCTCTAGTTACGGAGCTAGAAATACATAGAGGGCAAAGAAGAATCGTACAACTTCCTCACAGAGGGCTGCCGGGTAAGAGTCTGAAAGACACATATGTAATTCAAAGTGGGTGACTGTTGAGGCTAGTCCTCTTTGATCCCACTGATTGCCTGATTGGTTTGAGTGCTTTCTAGAATCGTCTATATCCAGGAAAATAGAGAAAAGTGCATATGCTACATATAACATTGCACTGTGAATGTGCTACAGGTGGGTGAAGTTGCGGTCCTTGCCCTTGCACCAGCTGTGCTCTTATGTGATTCTGAACCCAGAATCTCCATTTTTGCCTAGGACCATTATTGCAATATTTCTTCATCTGGAGTAATTGTGGCTTTGCGGGAGACTGTTGGAGATATCTCCTTTGATCCCGCTTGCCCAGTATTTCTGTGTGTGAACTCCGGGGCTCTGTCCTCACTGGATTTTTACTGTGAAGTGCAGATATTACTGTGGGTCAATCATTTTGGACTTGTTCAAACAGAGTACTTTCTATTACAGTTTTTGGTTTATCATTTTATTGAAAGACCGCTTGCATTGATTGGCAATTGAGGGGTTAGAGGCAATGCCAACCATCTACAATCTGCAAAGTGGTCCATTGGGAGACAAAATTGCAGTGTCTGAACCTCAAAATAATTCTACCCCAATGAATTGGCTGAATGTGTCAGAAAAACCTATAACACACCCTGATAAAAGGGGGGGTAGCTTTTTGCCACCAAAAAGTACTTTCACTGAGAATTTGGAAATCCCTACTACATCCGTCTTATCTCTTTGTAAGTTGGGCAAATGTAGGGACCTAACTTACTGCACCCCCCCACAATATGGCAGCTATTACCATATCAAAATTGAATTATATGGTTACGGCGACTACCATGAAAAATACTATTGAAGATAACTTCCCCAGTCCACCCTACCGGCAACAAAAGATTCTGCTGCGATGTTAACAGATGACTGTTCAGATTCCCAGCGTCCACTGGAAGAATTACAAAATCTAAGTCCTCAAAGCAGATTTTCGCAGGATGAACCATCGGATGTCCGAGATATTGACCTCTCTTTAGACCAAAATCCTTTTCTGGAATTGTGGCCTGCTTCAGAAGGTGAATCTGCGATGGAACAACAATCTTCGATTTTTGCCTCTGAAAATCGGACAAAAGACCGTAAACAGGAAGTTTTGGTGGGGGAAGACTTGAACCTCCAACAATAGCAGCCTTAAGTTTTGTCCTGACTTCACTGGTGAAAGTTTTTGAAAATATTAAACCACAAATTGAACAACACTCAGGGATTTAGCTGGAATTAGCAAAGGATATGGAGTCAGTAGACATAAATATGGTGGCTTTAAAATAATCAATAAATGAGGAGAGAACCACATCTATGAATCTCTTAAAATCCTTCCATGAAATCCAACTAAGAAAAATGGATCTTATTCTATTGCAAGGAGGGTATTTAAAACAGGATTTAACCGTATTGACCAAAAAATGTGAATCTGGTCAGAGAATTCAGGATGCTCTAGTCATACCAACGAGTCTGGAATTGGGACAAATGGCCATTGAGTGGGACAATACCCCTCTATCAGCCTCTGTCATGGAAGAATTCATGCATCTAGCTCAATTGGCTGATGAAGAGATTGTCCTGACTCCTAAAGATCACATAATTGAGGAAGATGATTTCCCAAATAAAGACTGAGGTGACCAGAGGAATTTAGACAAAGTGTTAAAAAAATCAAATGGAAAGACAAAAAAAGGAGGAAAAGGAAAATTGAAGAGTCATAAATGGTGTAAAAAAATTAAACGCTGACAGGAAGGAATGAGAAAAATAAATATTATTTGGAGGGCACCAAGGAGTCTTTCAGAAAATTGAAAAAACTGCCTATATAGAACAAAAACAGGAAAAGGAAATTTGAAAGGCCCTAGGCCAGGGTCATCTAAAAAGCCCAAGTCGAATTTAGCAGATCTGGAACCAAAGAAGAATCTGGATCAGGATCTCACGGCAATCACCAAGGTGACAGTCAGCAGCCAGACAGACTTTTTGGCGCCACCTAAGAAAATTGCTCCAATTTTTCTTCCTCCCAAACAAAAATTGAAAGCAAGTACACCACCTATAAAAATTGCTCCAATTGTTCTAAAACATAAAAATCCTAACATATCAATGGGACAAAAAAGTCAAAACTTGAGACTTGATGATGAGACTCTACAAAAAACTATTTCACCTAAAGGCCAGGAAATTGGGAAGGTGAACAGACAATCTGAAGAAGCCCGGGTAACAGAATAACAAACCAATTAAGGAGAAGGCTGATGTGAGAAATCTTAACACCTCTCTTCCACTGCGACCCTTATCAATGGCCAGGGTCCCAGCTCTCTCCTCAGTGTCTAGAAATGGTTTTAGTAACTCTTCAATAGACAGTATTTTATTGTCCAAATCTGAAGATAATAGGTCAAAAATCCTCATCAATCGTCCAGTTATTTTGGAAGAGATGAAGACTATGAATGTGTTAAAATATCTGACCTCTAGTGATATAGATCAAGTAAACCTTACGGACTATCCAAATACAAGCTCAACGGAAGTTTAAATGAAATCAAAACTAGCGTCTGAAACAATGCTTGAGTCTAGAGAGGAGTGGCAGAAAAGAGGATATATTATCTCCAAAGCCCATTCAAGTTCTCTTCCAAATACTCTACCTGGGAGGGAAGTGGCGAATCTGGGAGGCTCCCAGAAACTCTGGCAAATGGTTCCAGAAATTATAGCTCAAGTCTTCGAAAAGACGGGTTTTCCTGAATAGAAACTCTAGCAAACCAAGAACTTAGATGTCTCTTCTGGAACTCTAGAGGGTACAACTCCTTCTCCAGATACAATCAGAGACATCTTATTTTTCAGAAATTTGACCTGACGTCATTGCAAGAAACTAGGTTAATGGATGTTTTGGGTATTGAAGATTTCTATGTCTTTCAACAATCTGCTGATTATAGAGGTGTGGGACGCCCTTGTGGAGGCTTGCTATTGGCTTGTAGAAGAGAGGTCTTTAATGAATGCACTTTGATAACAAACATAATTAGGGGTCCTTTGGTGGTCAGAGTGCAGTTTAATGAGAATAATATCCGCTCCTACTGGTTGATAATCACAATCTATTGGAACCCTATAGCCACCCCTCTTAGAGATGTTTTGAATTCTCTATCTGAAACATTGGTCGAAATGATATCTCATTTTCCATCTGATGAATGAATTCTCTTTGATGATTTGAATACTCAATGTATTACCACAAACGTAGCTCCGTTTCCGCCAAAAAATGTCTAGTAATGGATATGCCTGGGATGATTTTATGTCAGAATGGAATTTAAGCATGCTCAATGGGAGTATGAAGGGAGATATCCCATTTGCGCCATCCTACGAAAGAAGCAGTCCATTCTCAACCATTGATTATGTCTATGTCTCAAAGAATATATTTGACAAATGTTTAACTTTCAACCTGACACATACCCAAGAAAGTGATCATACTATGTTGATGTTCCTTATTAAAATAGAGGATTCCTCCCTAAAGCCTCAATATGCTTCCCTTTTGGAAGTAAACATACCGGGAAATCGAGTTGTGAAATTTGAAAAAGGGGGCCAAACTCTTAATGACAATTTGGAAAGAGCTGTTAATCATTCATCTCCAAGCAAACTGATACAGAAAGGCAAACCATATAATTTTACCACCTTTTTGTGGTCTATGAATCCCCCTAAGTCAGCTAGTGGTAAGTGTGAGAGACGGGCCTCAACGACCGGTGGGGGGGTGTCTGTACTTCCGCTCCCTATATGGTGGAGGGGAGGCACAGGAGACCCCGGCCAAGATTCTCTATTCGGTAGCAATGGTCGAGCAATCAAGGCCTAGCTTCTCAGGAGGTGATGCAGGCTGGTTCTTAAGTACAGTGTATCCCCCAAGCCCCCACAAAGGAATATCCACACTCTGTATCGGTTAGAACACAGTCTTTATATAATCAAAAGTTAAGGTTATGTACATTTATCATGATAACTCACTTTGTACTCTGGCAAAATCTACAATGACAAATATTTACAATCCTAAAGTGGTACCACCCTAGATCTCATTGAAGTGCATGAACAATACTGTACAATATCACACAGACAAATAGAGTGAAACCAGCAATAGAGAGAGGAGAGAAAATAAGATGGTTGAGCAATAGGCAGAATACTGGCCCCTACCAATTGACACAGTTCTGTGTGGAGATCCCCCCACCTGGGCAACCTGTAAAGAAAGATATAGCACAAGCCCAGTCCATATATTGCTCTGCAAGTCTTATTCTCTCCTATAATGTTTTTACCCCCCCAATGTACCTGGTGGAGTCGAGCTCCTCAAAGGCGTCGACAAACGTCGAGGGACTCGCTGTTCGGCGACGGGGAATCGACGGCCCTTCTTGAATGCCTTCCCTTTCAAGCGGGAGGCACGGGGCGTCGAACGTCCGTCGACAAACGAGGTCGAACGATGTCGAGGAGGCGGCAGCTTCGTCCGAGCGGTGCTCGTCGGCGTCGGGGCGTCGGCGTCCTGCAAGGCGCAGGTGTGCGGGGCACCTCGATGACAATAGTTCTGGACCGCAAAGATTGTAGAGACGGGAGCCCAGCAAGGGCGTCGAGTCGTCCGAGTCTTTGAGGTTGTCGGGTGGCGGGAAACCCACCGGCAGGTTTCTCCTCGGCGCGTTGGTCGGCCTCGACTTTCTCCGGCAGGATAAGCGGTCGACGGTGCGGTCGAGAGAGTCCTTCGATTGAATGTTCTTAGGCAAAGGAGCGGACGGCTCCGGTCGTCGGCGGCACGGCGTCAAGTGGTTCCCACGGCTGGGCAACACAACTTCGACGGGCCTCCAGCGGTTACACAAACCTGCGAACCCTGGTCGACGGCAATGGACTTCGACGGCGTCGATGTCCGGGTGCTTCACTTCGATCGCCTCAGCGGTCCCGTCTCGGGTCGACAGCCTTTTGAGGGTCTGTCTTCCAGGGCGCTTCGGTGAAGATGGAGCGGTGCTCGATGGTCCCTCGGAGCACGGGAAGAGGGCGCCTTACCAGGTCCTCTCTCGGGTCAGCCCTCGACGATCTCGTCAGTTTTCAGATCGGTCGAAGCAAATGCCACAGCAAGTCTTCTTCTTCCAGCTGGACGTCGAGGATCAGCAGTTCCAGTTACTCGTAGAGTGGAGACTCAGCTCCCTGGCTGCTTTAGGAGCACAATGGTCGCTTCTCAACCAAAGGTCCCTTCTGAACACTTTTCCAGTGGTGAGAGGTTCCCAGATATACTATCCTCTCTCTCATCCACGCTGCTGGCACACACTCAGCAGCCAATCATACTGCAGGGCATTCATGCAGTCAGTCAGCCAATCAGGCACACAGTGCATTCAGGCCACACTCCTCCCTTCCAGACACTCACAACAAGAAATGTGATTGGGACAAGTACCCAGCCATTCAACACTACACACTGTATTCAGGCCAGTTTCGGGCAGGGCTGTCTCAGTCTTTGTCTCTCATGCCAGAAACCAGACAACCACAACAAGAAGTGTATATTGGTCACACACTCCATTCACCCGGGTCCCACCCACAGGAGGTACCCACAACATACAGTCACTGGGAAGGCTCCAGTCAGTCTAGCTGGGCCTTCACAACAATACCATACAGGGAACTTCCACCCAACAGCCAGTCAGGGGGGAGGGACAGAGACAGGGCTTCCCAGGACTTTGGGAAAGCAAGATAACAGGCAATAGAAAGCAAGAGGCCACAGGGGCCATCTTGTTTTCTATTAGGAATCAACATATCCCAATGGCAGGGCCAGGGTATCCCAAAATGGAGGACACCCGGAGCACCTGTCAATCTCAGCACGGAGCTGCCACCAGCCCATACCCTGCTCTGGGGCCACCCACAGGTGCCCAAAAACATACACTAGGGGCACAGGGTTGCACCCCTACCCATGGGTGCCATAAGGGTATCCCATGGGTCTGTTCACCAAACCAAAAGAGAGAGCTGCACTGCCAGGAGTCCCACATGGACTCCGAGGCAGAAAACATAACAGAACACACGGTAAAAACAGAAAAAGGACAAGGATTCAGAGGCCCTGTCCCTCAGATGCATTTCCAGCATCACAGTAAGCTTCTAAAAAAACACAAACATTCTTTTGACAATCAAATATATGAAAAAAGAGGCAATTATGAGCTAAGAAACATATTATAAAAAGAACAGTCAAAGATGAGAAAGATCGCTTAGTTCAAATCAAGCAAATTAATAACCTATATAAGAACTGCGTCAGAAGCCACAGGTTTATGTTACCTCATAAAGATGGCGAGGAAATGTTGAAAGCTCTTTCCCTGCAAAATTCTAAGAATTTTTGGGCTATTGTCAATTCGACAGATAGTGTTAATGACAGTTCAAACATCTCTGATCAATGAAAAAACATGGGTGGACCACCTTTTGAAGGTTTATGCTGTTGCTACTTCTCAATCCATCTACTGCCAGAAGGAGGCAAACTGGTCTCTTCAATTTGAGTTAGATGATATCGAGCACCTAATAAAGAAATCTTCTAGTTCAAGGGCCCCGGGTCCGAATGGTCTATCTAACTCGGTTCTAAAAAGAAATCCAGTTATATGGGCCACAATACTAAGAATCTGTTTGACAATATCCTTCTGTCAAAGACAACTCCAAAATCCTGGAAAAAGGCTATTGTTTTTCCGATTTACAAAAAAGGTGACCATACTCTGGCGACTAATTATCGCCCTGACGTGTTACTTGATGCAGATGGAAAAGTTTTCAGTGGGCTAGTTTTCACTCAACTGGAGAGCTGGGCAGAGTCCAAGGCATTATCCCTAGAGAACAGACAGGTTTTAGAAGAGGCCTATCAACGTCCTTAAATACATTGATTTTGACCTGTATTACTTCATCTCCACTGGTCAAAGCTGGTACCCCTGTTTTTTTGCTGCCTGTGTGGATCTCTCCCAGGCATTTGATACCATAAATAGAAATAAACTGTGGTATAAATTTAAAAATTGGCGACTGCCGGGCGGCTTACTGAATATTCTTATCTATCTGCATCAAGACTCGGTTCTTAGAGAAAGGCTTACAAAATCAGGTAGGCTATCTATTCCTATTACGACAGAAAGGGGAGTCCTTCAAAGTTGCTTATTGGCACCTTTCTGGTTCATTCTCTTTATGGCAGACTTATTCCAATGGCTGTTGAAAAAGAGTTTAGTTGCTCCTAAGATTGGAGCAAGTAAAATTATATGGCTGGTTTACGCCGATGATATTGTGGTGATGGATCACACCCAAGTCGGCCTACAACGTCTACTCTCAGCTTTAGCTGAATAAGCTCTTCTGAATGATCTATCTATCAACCCAGATAAGTCAAAAATTATTATTTTCAAACATCAGCTTAAAATAACCAAGAGTTTTGTATGGCATCTGAACAAATTTTATGTGGGAAGGTTATTCCGGCAATTACTTACAGTCTGGAGACTAATCCACAGGCCTTTGATGTAGATTGGGATAAAATTGAGGGTCAGCTTTGGAAAAATGTTTTGGGCTTACCAAAGTCTATACCAATTTCATGTGTACGCTATGAGTTAGCCCTTGGTTCACTATTATCAACAATTGAATGGAAATGGCTGTCTTTGTACAGACTGATCTTATGCCCTCAGAAGGACTCTCTTTATGAGAGTTAGTCAGCAGTTGAAGGAAAATGATGTCTTCCTTAATACTTTGAGACTTAACTGTAACATCATATTAGATATGGCAGACTCCTCATTCGATATTCTAATCCAGAATCCATTAAAAGTTAAAGAAACTGTTAAGCAAATGGACTGGATTAGAACCATTGCGAAGATGAGAACTGCCAAACTCTCAGCGTCTTGGACCCAAACCGATAAACCGATTGGTTATCTACCACCTTACTTAAAAAAAATCATTAAATCCAAGGGACAGATCTGACTTTCTGAGATTCAGTATAAGTTTGCTCCTTCCATTGGAACTTCAACATATTAGAGATCCAACTTTGAATTCGAATTTGTTTTTGGCAAAGACTGGCCCAAGGCCATGAAACCTTTTTAACTTATGAAGTGATTTATCTCTTAAGGGATTTTAAATTAATTGGAAATGTGATCTAGAATACTTTCCATTTTCCCTTCTTATTTTCCTATCCTTTGGGAACTGATCAAATAATGCTGGTTGTAATTATTTGTCATTTTATTAGTTATATTTTGGTGCTGATGTAAACTGTTTTTGTCTTTGTTTGTGTATTGTGTTATATATGTAAAGTGTTTGTTTTTGTAAAAAGACACATTTTGACTAATATCACAATAAATTAAAATAAAATAAAATAAAAAGATTATCAGCTGATCCCCAACCTTAAAAGCTGGTTTGCAAAGTTTTATTTGGGCATCCTTCCACTGGCCTACTTCACTGCCAATTGGACGAAGGGGGGTACATCATCTGTTTGCCCACTTTGCCATGATGCAATAGAAGATGAAGTGCATGTTTTTTTTCTTTTGAACATTTTATGTTGTGGTGATGTTGCAATGGCTCAGACCATTATGGGTCTGCCAAAATGCATTCTCTATTCATTTGGCTCTTGATGCACTAAAATGTTGTTCTTATACTCATCTATGATGGCCGTTTCTGTCTTTTTAACTTCAATTTTAAAAAAGAGAAGATTATTGTCCAGCAATATTTAATACTCTTTTAATCATTTTATGGGGGGCTGTTTGATATGCTATGATAGGTTATTTATGACGCGCTTAATACCCAGAGGTTTCTAAATGTGGACCTGGGTTTGAACCTGTGGTGCTCCGTGTCATCTTGCTTCCAAGGCAAGCATCTTGCCCCTGAGCTATGCTCCCGGGACTCCCGTTTGTCATCGTAAGTGATGTTCAGGGGGTGTGAGGAATTCAACTATCAGCACAGTGGGTGCACGCTCGGCTGGCTTTTTTGAAATTTTAAATGAAATTGCATGATAGTAGATCAACCTCCGGAAAATGTGTGGGGCTTATCCACACATATTTTCCTATGCTCACTATCTATACGACATGCACATAGACCCATGTACTCTGGGTGGACACAGCCTACAGGCGCTGTCCTCCCTGTCATGTTTAGTTGGAATATGACAGCCAAGAGTACATCAAGGCATCTCAGAAGGGGAGGGCAAAACATTCCTTCTGCCATGGCCAGTCTAATTAATTAACAAAGGCTCCATGGATCCACCCTGTCATTTGTTGGCTCTGCTGGTGGCAGCTATGTATACTAATCAAAGTTAATTCAAGCAGGCCCATGGTAGAGCTGGTCGCAGGAATAACAAAAGACAGGTAAACCCCAGCACTTTTGATATGCACTGTGTCAACCTGAGGTCAGCTCCCGCCTCTCAGTATCAAGGGCAGTGACCAGTCATGTCTGGGACTATGTATTTACAGTAGTCATCCCCTCACGGGGACCCCATTCAGAAGCTACAAGTATGTGGTTTGATGGCGACCTAAAGTCTGGTCTGGCTACAGCTTCAAGGGAGACCTGCAGCTTTAATCAGGAACCACAGAGAGATCCATTAACTAGAGAGACCCTTTGATCCACAACAGACAGGAAGATGGGTGGGAATTAGTATTATATGTTTTCACCCCTTTACCTTTCCTGTTCTTTACCTCATGCATACAGGAGATTGTTGGTGGGTACCCAGGATTGGTTCATTAAGGTATGCCTAGCCTACAGCAATCACTGTGGTACGTTTGGTTTAAACAGAGGGCTGAGCCCTTCTTTTGAGCAGATCATCTGAAGACTTCGCAAGGAGTAACAAGAAGAACTCATTTGGACCCTGGCTCAAGATACAGTGTGCCTTACTTCTTCCGCCAGTGAAGAAAGGCCAGGATTTCCAAAGAGGGAAGCAATATCCCTCCCCTAAACATCTCCCACGGAAAGGAGGGAGATACCGAACCCAGAGGACCCAGCCAGCTCACAGCGTGCCCTGCTAGGCTCTGCAAGCAAGCTTCCTAGGTGGGATGTGCCAGAGAGTCTCTGAACCAAACCAAGGACAAGGACACTGATGCAACACTCTCCTCAGCTTTGGGCCATCCACCTTAAAGAACGACACAAGCCCAGAGAAGAAGCTAGGAGGAGTGCATTGACAAGCATCAACTAGCAGCCATCTTAAAGGACAATTTTGAGCAAGCCGAGCCCCTCGAGCTGTAACCGACTACACTGCTGAGTGTTGTTGCAGCGCAGTAACTCACGCTGTCTGAGATACCTCGAACAGTGCTTAAGACTCACTGACTTGGACTGAGACAACTATTGCTGACCCTGAGCACTGTGCAGGCCAGCCTGCAGCTGTCCGTCCAGGCTCGCTCGCTGAACTGCCTGCTGCCTGATATCCGCAGCTGTCTCCCATCTTGAACTCTGTTGCAGAAGCTGCAAAGCACCCTGAAACCCACTCTACACTGTCGAGCTCTAAGACCTTCTACAAGCACAAGGTACATTGTGGTTATGTCCTGCTGGTCCTTTTCCGAAGCCCTCTTGTGACATTTTACAACCCATTGCTCCCTTTATGCTGAAACCAAGTATCCTTGAACTACTGCGATGAATTACTTTACCGACTACCCTCCTGTCAGTATCCCGAGTGCATCCCTTTTCCTTCTTGAAACTGTCTGTCCTCTGCATTCCTTTATATGGAGGGTTGTATTTTGTAGTCTGCTAGAACTGCATGTTGAATAATAATGTAGATATTTGTATATAATCTTGACTGCACAGTCCCTTTGATGATTGGGTAATAATTGTATTTTTGCTGTGTTGCAACTAATCAATGATACACTACCTTGCAGAGATAAGCCTACCGTTCCGTCCACGTTACCAGAATTGGACAAGGAGATTTATAATTTGCTTGTGTTTCCAATCTGTTCGGATCCCTTCTGGTCTGATTGATGGTTTAGAAACCAATATTCATCCCTGGACCACTGGTGGACTAGAGGTGTGGGGCTAATTGATTGTTTAGAAACCGATATTCATCCCCGGACCACTGGTGCCCCGGAAGTTGATTCGTCACAAGAGCTTTCTTGGAGATGTTATTGCAATTTGTTTAGCTGTTTACATTTGTTTGTACTATTTTATCCTGTGTTGTATTAATTTTGTATGGCGTTCCTGACGAAATAAAGATATTGGATTGGATTGGACTGGATTAATGTTCACAAGGAAAATGCACAACTTCAATGCAAATATTCCAGAAGGATAAAGTTCCTTGTTCCAGAGGGTGATTCCCTTCCCCTGGATTTCTCTTTCCTCTGTTGTATATTCAAAGGATATCAGTTCCTTGCGTTTCTCTTCCTTCACAAAACAAGTGATATTCAAAACAATTTGGTTCTTTATCTTTTATCTTGCGAGGATACCTTGTGTACTGCCCTGACAGGATTTCCTTCCTCTTTTCTGAGGTTTAACACAGCCTTTTGCTAGTCCTGATATATACTTCTCATGACCTCTTCTGTGGTGATGTATTTCTTGTGCACAGTTCAATTTGTCCTTGCCCGGTGTGTTTCCCTAGCAGGGCTTTCTTGTACACACTTGTAACTGCCTGGTATATTCTCTTGCCAGGGCTTTCTTGCAACTGTCTGGTGTACTCTGCTACTAGGGCTTTCTTGAACACACTTGCGACTGCCTGGTATATTCTCCTACCAGGGCTTACTTGAATTCACTTGCAACTACCTGGTATACATTCCTGCAAGGGCTTTATTGAACGCAATTGCAGCTGTCTGGTATACTCTCTTGCCAGGCACACTCACCTGCTATTGGTGCTTCTCCCTGGTGATCACATTGCATCTACTAGCATTTGAGTTTTCCTTGAGATGGGAGTAGGTGGAATGGACAAAGAGCGACCAAGAGAGCGGGGATGGCAGCTGAAAGGGTAATATTCAGCAGGCATGGTGAGACAATGCAAAAAAGGCGCCTGATAGTTATGCCACGATTTCAAAAAGCATGACAGGACTTGATTGAAGGACTTAACATCAAAGTAAAAAGGCCATTACAGGTGCTGAAAAGGGTTGCTGTCAATGTGAAGGTTTCCGAGGATGCTGGGTGAAGGACTGCGGACATCATTAGAAGAAAGTAAAGGGCAAAGGCCCTCACATTTCAGGACATACCCCAGCCACATCAGAAGGAGTATTAGAACTGGAGGCTAACTCACAGGTATGAGCCATAATTCACCAGTAACACGATGCATAGCGTAAGGTATTATTTTTACAGAAACCTGGCCCTCAGTGACCTATTACATCTCTCCCTGGAGGCAAAGTGTGCTCCCAGGCCGCCAACAGAAATGACCGAAACTAGGCGCATGGGAATGTTCTCTTGATCAGCTCAGTGACCAATGCAGAATGGTGTATTGCAAGGTTCGTTATGCTTTACTAACGGAATCACTTGTTCATGATTATTAAGTAAGCATAAGACGCAAGATTTGTACAATAAAGGTATGTCAAAGGGGCATTTTGGGTAATTCCTTGAGAGCACAAGCACTGGCTTAATAGGGTTGCACTCTTCAAAGCATCACTTGCACATTAAATGGCAGCTCGTAGGCCCCGAGGGTTGATCTTCCCCCACAGTCTCCTCCCGTGGTTGCTTGTAGAGCCCTTGTTGCCAATTGCACATCCTCGGCATCCCAGGTTAGCCCCTGCTCCCGTTTTCTCTGCTTCCCATGTGTTCTTCCCCCTGTGATTGGAAAGTGCTCCATTGCTTCCTGGAGCTAGGCCCCCGCTCAATAAATACCCTCCTAATAATAATAATAATAAATGCTAAGGTACGTCATGGTAAGTATTTATTTATTTATTTTATTTATTTATTAATTGCGCGCCATAGTTCACATGCCTCAGGGCACACAAAAAACACAAGACACATTATGACAGACAGAGGTAATGAACATTAAATTACACTGTATGGTTTTCAAGCGCTTTCGAAAGATAGTCATCTTCTCTTCTCTACGTGGTCAGCTGGCAGTTTGTTCCAGGCTGAAACTGCCTGTACAGGAAAGGAGCGACCACTCCCCCTTGCACCCTTCACGCTTGGGAAGGTTAGATGCATACTATTGCTTGACCAATTGACTCTTGCCGGGGTGTATTGCACAAAGCTTTCTCTAAGATAGGATGAGCAGCTTCCTAGAGGCATTTGTGCATCAACCTATTCATTTCAATATCAATTCTGGCTGCAACAGGCAGCCATTGAAGATCCCTCCTATAGGCTTAGATACTTAATGATGCGAACTGTATCATTCTGCAGAGTCTGTAATTTATGGATACAGTTTTTTCCAGCCCCACTTACAAGAGGGCTGCTGTAGTCCAGCCTCAACCGCAGCAGTCTTAGGTGGTATTGAGATTTATTGACAGTATTGTCTACCTGAGCATCTGCCCCAAGCAACGGTTCAAAAATAACTCCAAGGGTTTTAACTTTACTGGATACATCAATGCAATGGTTGTCAATAGAACAGCTTAAATATTGAGCGTCCACTTTAGCCCTTGCTTGGGATTAACCAAATATAAGAAACTCACTCTCAGTGCCAATAAGACATAGCCAGTTTGTTGACATCCAGGTCTGAATAGTTTTATAAATATTAGAGATCTTACTAACATCTCTAGAGTAGTCACCGCTTAGTTCAATTATTAAATGAGTGTCATCAACATAATTTGTAAACTAGGTTCCCATGTTCTCAAGCAAGTCGCAGAGGGGGGCAAATGTGAAAATTGAAGAGTGCTGGTGAGGGGCATGCATCCTGTGGACCCCACAGGTAGTTAGTGCTGGATCTCAGGCAGCATCCCCCCAGCAGATTTTAGACTTCATGTTCACCAGAAAGGACCTAATACATTCTGTTGCTTCCCTGGAACAGTCTCCTGTTTTGGAAAGGGGTTGCGATGAGCTTATCCTGATTCACAAGATCTAAGGCTGCTGCTAAATCTAATAACATCAGCAGCACCATCTTGTTCCTGTCAATGATGCTCAACATATGAGTCTGAAGGTCCACTAAAGCACTCTCGGTGCCGTGGTTGAACCGAAATCCCCACTGCCTTGGGTGTAGAATATTTGCTTCCTCCAAATACCTCAGAAATTGCATGGTTGTAATCTTATCCACTATTTTTTAATAAAAACGGGACGTTGGTTATAGGTCTCAAGGTGTTAGACATTTACACAAGTAATAAGAGAAAATAACTTAATATTTCTAAGCAGCAAATTACAAGCTATTGGATGCCCGCATATAAGCTCCAACTGTATTTACTTGGATACGTCCAGTTACAACTAAAACGTTCTAGCAATTAATAAAGGATGGTCCTCCACCAGAAATACATCTAAGATGCGTTGCAAGTCACATAATCAGCATTGAAGGCACTCGCCTCACAGCCTGACAGAGGTGAGGAAGGAGCACCCTCAACGAAACGAACAATTGTTTAGGCTCAACAGGTTGAAAGGAGATTTAGGCCAGGATATCCTCCATGAGTCATTCTGAATCCAGATTTGTAGAGGATAGGGACTTTGAATTCATACTATTTATTTATTTCCATTTGATTTTTATGCCCACCCTAAGAAGACGTTGGCCCATTCCATTGCTTTAGATTGATTGGTGACCCACCCCGTTATCTCCCACTGTGATTTTTCTCATATGTGCCCCCATTGCGATTATGCTCCTGTGCCCTTTGTTTTGGCATGAAGATGCGACTATTTGCCCCTTATTGTAACTGCAGTAAATCCTGCCTACCCCAAATGCCTCCTGCGAAGTCCAAAATGTAACTTTCCACAGTTTGACTGGCCTGACAACGTTCCGATGACATCCCCCTGCTAGGTGTCCCCACATCACTATTGTGATTAAGTCCCTACTTTTAATATTCTGCTCTTGGTTCTCCTTACCTCTCCTTACCTGATTAGATCATATGTGTGCCACCATGACACTACTCCAAGGGCTCCTACGTGTTCTCCTCCATAAAAGCTCACTCTTAAAACACTATTATTAACATTTATAGCCTCAGCCTAATCTCAGGAACTCAGCCTCCAACTAAAATCATCACACTGTGAGGGACATTCCCTTTGATAACCATCCTTTCCCCTAATTGCTTTCCCAAGTATACGCTTTAAGTCCTCACCGACAGAGCCTGTACTGGTATCTTCCTATCACTTTTCTTTAGGACTTCAGGATAGAATCACCATAGCTAGGGAACCCTCGCCCACCATAGCAGCCAAAAACTACAGTCAGATCTGCACCAGCGTGCCGATGAAACCCTGTTGAACCAGCAATTTCCATCCAGTTGAAATATCCATTGTCTCTGGGACTGTGTGCTGTGACCTCTATGTCATCACATTTTCCTAAAGTCAACACCTTTAACGCTGAACTTCTGTTATTTATCCGATCTTCGACAAGGAAATCTATTCTCCTCAGCTTTCTGAATCTAAAGTGCCTGGCACATTCTCCGTTTTTGCTTCCATTTTTGAAATCTTGGGTTTTTCCCTGGAGTCTTCCCTTTATTATGCCCCCCACATTAATATTAAGCTAAAAATTGCTTTTTATTAGCATGCTCTGAAAGATTTAAAAAAAAATATTTCTTCTGTCCACTTTTGTTTATTCGTTCTAGCCTTAGTTGTATCATGAATTCTCACTGGTAATTCGGTTCTGTCGGCGTCCTCAAGCCATTTTTGCTCACTTCAAGGCAGTCTTCCATGGTGAATCCAGGTTAGCTGTTGGTGCCAGGAAGTTTGATCTTACTACCCCTTCCTCCAAATTTCTATCTGTTGTTCATCATCCCAAACGTCTATTATCATCCCTTTGGACAACTGTGCCGCTTTCAACACTGTTGACAACTCCCCCCTCCTCCTCACTCTCCAGGTATTTGGGTTTTGCAAATCTCCCCTCCACTGGTTACCTCCTACCTGGAAGATTGCTCCATTCATATCTCCTGGAACCTGCAAACCTCTTACACCACCCCTCTCCCTATTAGTATCCCTAAAGTTTCAGTCCTGGAATTCTGCTCTTCACTCTCTATACCTGTACCCTGGGAGTACTGGTCGCATCCTTTGACTTTCACTATCACCTCTTTGCCGATAGCACTCACATAGTGTTTTCCTTTCTCTCCTTCAACCAACCCTCACTGAACAGATTATCAACTGTCTCACTGCTACTCATCACTGGATGGCTTTCCCCTGCCTCATGTTGAAATCTCACAAAAGTGAAGTCACCTTTCACCTCACTTCCAATGTCATCCCTCCCCTCCCTTCTCTGATCTCCTTCTTGCCTGCCTTTCTTGCTTCCTTGCCAAGGCTTGCAATCCATGTTTATCTTTTATAGCGACCTCCTGATGCAACAATTCATCACTTACATCACCTTTGCTGCTAATTTTAAGCTTCTGAACATTTGGAAAATGTGTCAATTTCTTGCTTACAACTCTATCTAATCTTCACCCTCAGCAAACTCGACTGCTGCTCGTTCATAATCCTTGGCCCACCTCTCTACTCCTTCTTCCCTATAGACAAAGTCATCAACTTTACTTCCTGCACTTTCTCCAACCTATCCAGGTCCTCCCTCACTTCTACCTACTGAAAACCATACCAGTTGGCTCTCCATTCACAAACACTCCCTTTTCAAGTTTCGTTTCCTAGTCCACAAAGCTATCTATGGGCTTGCTCCTCAGTACCAGTTTTATTGCATCTCTGTCTACTCACCATCTCGATCTCTTAACTCAACTTCCCTGTACCATTTCCCCAGCTCATGCCTTCTTTCTCTTACGCTCTTTCTCCTTACCCGTCCCAGACTGATTGTGGATAACTTCAAAGGGCAGCTTAAACCTCACTTGCTTACCAAAGAAAGAGCTTCCCCTGCCCTTTCCCCCATGACCCCTACTTGGCCCACCATTCCCTTGAGTGCCATGTAATAATGTAATTTTGTATACTTGTACAGTGCTCCTCTTTAGTTTGAAGCACTTCCACCCTTAGACTGTTTCAGTTTATTTTGCTTTGTCCCTGGCCTATATCCTACTTTGTTCATAAATTGGCTCACCATTTGTTGTCATATTTGTGCTCTTTGTATTATTGTACTGGCTCCCTCCGGGGAATCCTTCAGCCAACAGTAAACGTTTTATTGTAAGCAATTTCTGATCGAAATTGACATCCCTGTTTTTCAAATAAATAAAAATAAAAAAAACACACAAATACAAAATCCCTCCAGAAATAAATAAACAAAATGACATGCCACCCAGAGGCCAACTACCTCCAATGTTTTACAAAATAAGTTTAATTTATTTTTAATTTTTATTTTATTGTTCATTTGTAATGCGCCTATACACGTGTGTGTCTCAAGGCGCAACAAGGCAAGGGGTTGGGGGGAAGGGTGAACGATTCAACTAGGTCTTGGACATTCGGATCGTGCACATGCATGTATTCATAACGCGCTTTGCACCTGAGGTCGATTTTTAATAATGAAACATCACATACATTGACAGAAAAGATCCTCCAGAGCAAAGAACGACCAGAAGAACATGACAAACCAGCACAAAGACGGGGCACTTTTGGATTACTTTTACCAGCATGCCACACTCTCACACACTCGGGAGCTCATTTTAATGAAATTAGCAATTTGGCGATGTGCAAAAGTGCAGGGCAAAAGGCGGCATACACGTGTGTTTGCAGCCTTTTGCCCTGCACTTTTGCACTCCGACAAGCAAACTGAGTAAACTCTGGCATGCTCGCATACCAGGCAGCGTTTACTTTTAATTGTGAGCGCTGCTTGCCACGCAAACATAGGGATCCATCGTAATGCTGCCTGTCATGCACGCATGGTAGGCAGTGTTTACAATTGCAATGACACCATGCCCAACATGCTTTTAATTGTGAGTGCCGATTGCCATTCTCATATGGCAAGCATTGCACACAAATACAATTAAACCCTGCCTGACATGTGAACATGTCGAGCATGGTAAGCAGTGTTCACAATTACAATGAAACCCTGCATGAAATGCTCACATCTTGGTCAGGGTTTAATTGTATTTGTGAGCGCCGCCTGCCATGCGAGAATGGCAGCAGTGCTCACAATTAGAAGCATGTTGGGCATGGTTTAATTGTAACTGTAAATGCTTCCTACCATGCTACCATGCAGGCAGTGTTTACAATGGATCCTTATAGGATAGCTTGCATTATGCTAGTGCATAATGCAGGCGGACTCCTTAGATGAAAATCCATGCCAGCACAAAAAATGCTGGAGCATATGCATGGTGGAGAGGAAGGAGGTGGCAGAAATGCAAGTTGCGTTCCGCACTTCCTCTGTGCCATACAAATGATTGAAAATGTGGCGGGGCATGAATGGAAGGCGTTAGAGCCTTATTCAATGCTTTTGTTCATTACATTCATGTTACGCCACTATAGAAAATGAGCTCCTCAGTTAGGAAGTCTCCATTGACCTTTCCATACAACACAACCAGCAACACTAAGAACTTGACATCCAAAAGACAGAAGCATGGCAAACTGGCAACTCCAGATCAACCTTCAGGCCTGATTCATTGAATTTTTTGCGTGGGAAATAGGAGACTTGTGTGCCAAACTGCATGCGTAATCCTGTTAGTCGATTCATGAAATCGAAAGTGCAGTACATTTTCAGGACTTGCGCGGAGTTCGCACAGGCTCACCATGTCTCTGCGAGCTGTAGAGCGCCTTGCGCGAGAGACCACACAGAGCATGGGCGTGGCTTGTGCAGAGGGATTGGAAGGGGGAGAAACACAGAAAATGGGGAAGAACATGTGAAAAAGTGAGCGTTATGAGGGACGGCCCACAGGCAGTCCCTCGCACGGCCACAATTGCGCCAAATGACATGTATTCACAGAACCACTAGTGCAGCATTATGGCAGACATATGGCCACGCAAATCCCTCGATCTCTACACCACCGAAAGGCAGGCGTACAGACACTTGCGCATAGAAATCACTGTGCAGAGATGGGATTGCATGTTGGATTTAGGGGTGCAAGCATGCAGATGGGGTTCCGATCTAATTTAGGGGTGCGCGTATGCAGTGTAGCGGGGTGCAGGAATGGTTTACAGGGGTTCACATGCAGATTTTCTGAGTTTATACGAGTTACGAAGTATCATACGCATGTTGTCGGGGTGCTGGCAACAGTTATGGAGGACCCTGCGCAGGGTCCCTGAGATGCAAGCCTGCTTGCGGAGGACCTCACGCACTGTTTGAAGGGTGTGTGTAAACGCACCCAGGTGAGCACGCAAATCTAGCTGTTCTGGCTGTTTATGCTTTGCATGGGGCGTGCCGGGGCTGTTACAGACTCAACTTGCGAATACAGTAACTTTACACAGTAGATTCCATTAATACACAGGGCTCATTTTTATTATGCATGAAGGCTCACGCAGTGTCGCTCTCGGCATACAGCAATTGCGGGGGAAATGTTCATTTTTCCATGAATTGGGCTCACTGAGTGTAACTCAATCTTTTCACTGTAACATTAAACTCCAATGAATGGAATCCTCATTAATTGTATTGTATTGTATTGTATTTGGTTAATTATATAGCGCTCTTCCCACTTGTGTGGCCTCAATGCGCTTTTCTGGTAGGAGCGCCCTTGGTGACCGTGGTCAATGTGGTGAAAAATTCTAAGAGGTTAAGTTTAGGAGATGCGTTTGTGCATTTGGCCGGTCTAGGAATTAGGTGGCTGGCTAGGCTCGACTAAGCAGCCCATAGAGAGGCTAGGCATGTGGGTGGGCACTGTTGGTGGAATTGCGATAGATTGCTATTGTATAGAGAGTCAATGTGTGGCCAGCTATACCAAGTTCCTTTCGGATGGTAGTCGCTTCATGCTAGTGGCAGAGGTGTTGAGGTAAGTTAGGTATTTCAGTCTCGACTGCTATGTGTGTTGCTAGACCGGATGTGATTGGCAATAGCAGTATTCTATGGTGCATGGTTGCATGGCCGTGCCTGCGGCCTGTGTCCACACTAGCGGTGTGTATGCATACCGAAGGCTTGGAAGTTTATTCATCTGGAGATTTAACAATGTAATAGGCCGAGACAGAGATTAAAACTAAATTTGGAATACCTGTATAGTTGGAGAGAGGCCCAGTTTCCACGCTACAATAGGTTTCATTATATAATAGACCGAGGTGGGGGCTATACCCAGATCTGAGAATCTTGTATAGTGGGAGAGAGGTCTAAGTTTCACAATGCGGTTTGAGTACAATATTACCAGAGATGACACACCTAGACTTGAGAGACCCGCTTAGTGGGCGAGAGCCCCAAGTTTCACAATGCAGTTTGAATACAAGATTACAAGGGACAACAGACCTAGACTTGAGAATCCTGTATAGTGGGAGGGGGGCCTAAGTCTAACAATGCAGTTTGAGTACAAGATGACCAGAGATAACACACCTAGGTTTGAGAATCCTGTATAGTGGGAGAGAGGCCTAAATTTCACAATGTAGTTTGAATACAAGATTACAAGGGACAACAGGCCTAGACTTGAGAATCCTGCATATTGGGAGAGAGGCCTAAGTCTAACAATGCGGTTTGAGTACCAGCGATAACACACCTAGGTTTGAGAATCCTGTATAGTGGGAGAGAGGCCTAAATTTCACAATGCAGTTTGAGTTTCACAATGCAGTTTGAATACAAGATTACAAGGGACAACAGACCCCGACTTGAGAGCCCTGTATAGTGGGAGAGAGGCATACATTTCACAATGTGGTTTGAGTACAAGATTACCAGAGATAACACACCTAGGTTTGAGAATCCTGTATAGAGAGAGGCCTAAGTTTCACAATGCAGTTTGAATACAAAACTACAATGGACATCACACCTAGATTTGAGAGTCCTGTATAGTGGGAGAGAGGCCTAAGTTTCACAGTGCAGTTTGAATACAAAAAAGGTAGCAGGCGCCCCTCTCTCGAAAGAACAAGGCATGATAACCTGTTCAGTGGTTATTAACCACATTGAGAGTTCGCAGCCATTGCTTTTTGCTCACTGTACCTTCACAGATGGGAAATATCCATTTGCATATCAGTCTTTGTCCCGCCCACAAGGGCAGTCCAGCACCGAAATGCTATGGCAATTCCTCTCTGAACAAGAGTACCACCAGCAACCCCATACACGTGTTTCAGCCTTGTTGGGCATCATCAGTGAGGTGAAGCTGAGCCTCTCTAAGCACAGGTTATCAGGCCTTGTTCTGTCGAGAGAGGGGC
The DNA here is from genome assembly GCF_040938575.1 of Ambystoma mexicanum. Lineage (NCBI taxonomy): Eukaryota > Metazoa > Chordata > Amphibia > Caudata > Ambystomatidae > Ambystoma > Ambystoma mexicanum. Next base: position 861,227,631 of record NC_090924.1, on the reverse strand, counting down.
GCCCGCTACCTTTGCAAACTAAATTTCAAGGAACCTGGGATTGGTAACCCTAGGTCTCCTGGGGGCAACCAGACGTGGTCTCCCTCTCACTGTGCTTAGAGAGGCATCAGCTTCACCTCACTGATGATCCCCAACAAGGGTGAAACATGTGTATGGGGTTGCTGGTGGTACTCTCGTTCAGGTTGGAATTGCCATTGCATTTCGATGCTGGACTGCCCCTGGGCAGGACAAAGACTGATATGCAAATGGATATTTCCCATCTGTGAAAGGCAAAGTGAGTAAAAGCAGTGGCTGCAAACTCTCAAGTGGTTAGTAACCACTGAACAGGTTATCAGGCCTTGTTCTGTCGAGAGAGGGGCGCCCGCTACCTTTGCAAACTAAATTTCAAGGAACCTGGGATTGGTAACCCTAGGTCTCCTGGGAGCAACCAGATGTGGTCTCCCTCTCACTGTGCTTAGAGAGGCATCATCTTCACCTCACTGATGATCCCCAACAAGGGTGAAACACGTGTATGGGGTTGCTGGTGGTACTCTCGTTCAGGTTGGAATTGCCATTGCATTTCGGTGCTGGACTGCCCCTGGGCAGGACAAAGACTGATATGCAAATGGATATTTCCCATCTGTGAAAGGCACAGTGAGTAAAAGCAGTGGCTGCAAACTCTCAAGTGGTTAGGAACCACTGAACAGGTTATCAGGCCTTGTTCTGTCGAGAGAGGGGCGCCCGCTACCTTTGCAAACTAAATTTCAAGGAACCTGGGATTGGTAACCCTAGGTCTCCTGGGGGCAACCAGACGTGGTCTCCCTCTCACTGTGCTTAGAGAGGCATCAGCTTCACCTCACTGATTATCCCCAACAAGGGTGAAACACGTGTATGGGGTTGCTGGTGGTACTCTCGTCCAGGTTGGAATTGCCATTGCATTTCGGTGCTGGACTGCCCCTGGGCAGGACAAAGACTGATATGCAAATGGATATTTCCCATCTGTGAAAGGCACAGTGAGTAAAAGCAGTGGCTGCAAACTCTCAAGTGGTTAGTAACCACTGAACAGGTTATCAGGCCTTGTTCTGTCGAGAGAGGGGCGCCCGCTACCTTTGCAAACGCAGTTTGAATACAAGACTACAATGGACAGCACACCTAGATTTGAGAGTCCTGTATAGTGGGAGGGAGGCCAAAGTTTCACTAAGCAGTTTATATATGGGAAATAACGCAGCTAGAGGGTGCAGTAGTCCTGTCTATGTGTGGCGCGAACCAATATTCACCATTTGAGCTACCTGTGGCAATGTCTAACATTTACATTACTGTCTGGTTATTAAGCTGGTTAGTTTCAACATCCTGGCCTGAAGGATTGTGAGAATAAGTAGAGCGGCAGGGCTTCCAGAGTACAGTGATTGCTGTACTCCCCACCCGTGCCTTACCTACCTGGGTAACGCTGCTGGTTGATGGCTGGCCACTGGCTTCCCCTGCTGACACCTGCAGACACACCTTGGAGTTGTCATTGTAGGAGCTGCCCTTTGCCTTGTGGCCCTTGACTGCAGGGGCTGCCGGACAGAGGGCTAACCAGGGTAGGTGAATTTTGAGTAAACCCGATCCTCTCTACTATCCCAACTAACCAACTCAGATCTCCAATTCTTACTAGCTTACATCACACACAGACCCTCTTTTCACATGATTTCTGCCTAGTAATAAAACACTTATTTATTTTGTGGGTATTTGTAATGCAATTTACAGCAAATGGTGTTTCAAGGCACAACAAGACAAGGTGGGGGAACAGGGATGGAGAAAACAAAAACAAAAACTTTACTACTAGACCTTGAGACATTCGGATAATGCAAGTGCCGTAACATGAAATTCAGGGGGGAGGTGAAGTACAGGAAGGGGAGACAAGAGCAATGTTAAGGAGGAAGGAAGGAGAAAGGTACATTAAGTGCAAGTGAACAGGTTCAAACACAGCACAAGGCTGGAATGAAGAACAATTGGAGTGGGTGCATCATTTGGGAAAGCCTCACCTCATGGTGTAGGGGGCTACTTCAAGTACGCAAGTACAAGTATGAGAAAGCAACATTGGAATGCCCCACCTCATGGAGAGGGGGGCTACATCAACTATGCAGGAACAGGTAGGTAATGTAAAACATTGGAATGCCTCTCCTCGTGGTTCAGAGGGCAACATCAAATTATGCAGGTACAGGTGGTAAGATGCAGTGTGGAAGTAGGTGCGAGTGTAGCAGCAGTGCAGGATGTGGGGGTTATATTAATAAGTCAAATGAATGCGCACAAGGGTTAGTCAGGAAGTTTGTACTCAGAGGCTACTGGTAGAGAGGGTGAATGCTGTGCAGGCAGAAGCATAGTAGACAATGTGAGGGCACAGTAATGGTACAACAACTGGACCAAGCATGAATAGTCAAACAATGCCTTAGGAGGAGGCTTCATGGTGGTCCCGTAGGAGTGGATAGTCAGGCAGTGGGAATCAGGAAGCAGGGCACGCGGCCAAAGCTCAGGATGAGGCAGCAACGCTTACTTGTGGTCTTGTATCAGGTGATGCTGCAAGAATTCAGTTGGATCACAGCGGTGATAGGAGAATAAGCAGAGGGGGAGAAGGAATGATGGAAGGGGAATGGCAGCACAGCACTTTGGCTACAGCCGGACAGGCCAGACGGGAGCATGGGCCTCAAGAGACGGCCTTGAGCAGGGGGCCGGCTCCGTCTGCCGGCTCCCCAGATTGGGTATAAACAAAGAGATGCGGTCAATGGATTTAGAGTGGGGAGGTCTCTGTGTGAGCTTGCTCAATGTCAGCAAGTGCTGGAAGTGGCAGCGGCTATTTTAGAGGGCTAAAGGCTTCCGAGGCATCTCATTGTAGCCCTGCTGGGCTTACCTGAAGTGGTGTTCGTGGTCATTGTCATGTAGCTTCATTGCCAGGCACAAGGCGTTGCAGTGCAGCCATGGGACCTCGGCCTGCTCCGATGTTTATACAGGCCAGACAGGAGCACGGGCCTTAAGAAGGGGGCCTTGTGCAGGGGTTCGGCTTTGCCTTCTGGCTCTCAAGATTGGGTATAAACAAAGGGATGCAGCCAATGCATGTAGAGTGGGGGTGGGTCTGTGTGAGCTCGCTCGATGTCAGCTAGTGCTGTAAGTGGCGGCGGCCATTTTAGAAGGGTAAAGGCTTCTGAGGCATCTCATTGTAGCCCTTGAAGTGTTGTTCGTGGTCTTTGTTGTGTTGTTTCATGGCCAAGCACAAGATGTTGCAGTGCAGCCATGGGACCTTGGCCTGCTGCTAGAAGGAGGCACACCACTGTTCACATCTTTGATTCTATCACACACCAATGCAGAGAAATCAAGGCAAATAAAGAGTGCCTGAAATCAAAGTGAGAGGTGCAAAAATGTTTCACTACTTTTTCAAGTGTGACACATATGATTCAACTGGAGAAATATTGCGCCAATACAACCAGTGAATAGGTGTCACCTTTTGTAATGGACAGCACCTGATACAAGACATGCAGACTGTCTCAATGTAAAGATAAAGGCACCAAACCATAATCATTTTATTTATTCACATTTCACCCGTTACTTGCTTCCTTGAGAGGCAGCACTGTAAACAGGAAAACTGTGCCTGCTGCAATGGAACTGCACATTCAAGAAATACTAAGGCCGAAATGTGTAAGAAATGTAAGTCAGCTAACAGAAGAACACAGCATCTGTTACCAAAATAAACTTTAAAATGGCCAAAAATATCAAGTAGTAGGATGTGGTCCAGTGTTCTGAATGGCACACTTATGCAGTTTCCCAACTGCAATCAAGTGAAGAAAATGATTCATCATCAATTCAGAGTCTTTCTAATGTAATGTTTTATTTCTCCAACTGTCAGATTATAATACACAGTTTATAATAATATGGTAGACATAAATAATATCCTACATTGTATATTTTTCAAGAAATGGTAATGTTATTGTGCATTTGTATAGCGCCTTATTTACCATTGGTATGATCACAAAGCGCTGTGGGTTGAATCCCCCGGATGCACTGTAGTCCTGGTCAGTGGAGAGAGTAGGGTAGGAAATAGTACTTGGGTGCACTCAGTATTTGTGTAGGCAGCGTGGTTTATGTGGTGTGTAGCTGCATTCTAATGCTAGGCGTGGTTCAGTGATTGTCTGAGATCAGTACAACGTGTGCAACAGGTCATTGACCTCAGAGTCTGCATTCTGGAGGTGGTGGAGCTTGTGTATGAGATTATGTGTGCAGATGGGATGATTTTCTTCGTGGGGTATAGCTGCATTCGAAAGACTGTTGAGGTGTTCATGGTGGTGTGTAGGTATGTGTGGAGCTATTGATCGAGGGGTATAGCTGCATTCTATCGTTGGTTGGTGTAGAGGAGAGAGTGAGCATATCGATGTGTGTGTCTGTATGCATTGGTGGGTGACCATATTCCTGATTACTTTCCAGTGCCTGCTAATCTGACCACATCTGTTCTAGAGGTTTGCAGCATCGGTTGTCTGAGAGAAGTTCCCTATCTAGTGTGGAGATTGTTCTGATTACCAGGCTAGAGGTTGTCTTTCCCTGCTAGGCAGTATCATCTGTGTTGATTCGGCCTATTCTTAATCTTTATTGGGTTAAGTGAATTGCAGGCCTTTGGTTGTCCCTGTGTCTTTTTGAGTCTGCCATTGATTATTGGATGATACCTTCTCGTTGTTTGGTTGCATCCATTTCTGTTCTATCGGATTTACAAATACTAACTAGATTAGATGACTAGTGTTCGGTGGACCCAAGGTCTAGCATCAGCAGCTATAGTCTCCCCAGTCCCGTTGAGACAGCAGATGCTTACATAATGACACCTCTGCAGGGTGCATTTTATTCAGTTCTGTTCTACCAGACATACAAGTGCGTAGCTAAGAAGACTGGCACTTGGTAACAGGAGGCCCAGCAACAGATCAGGCTGTGATATTAGTAGTGAGTCTGATTGCCATTGTTACATTCAGCTTAGGCTGAGGTGTTCCTGATCTGGTGTGCGGTTAGAGAATTGATGACAGGCGGCATCACCTCGATGTCACTTGCATGAGCTTGCTTTGCCAGATTCCTCGCCTGATTCAGAGCGCGTTCCCTTGAGGTGAAAGAGTCTGTCCGTTACTGATGCTGGGTTATAAGTTCCAGTGTGCCCATTTTCCAGGTCCTGGGTAATTGTTGATAGCGAGTGGATGGGTATTTATGTTGTAGTTTATGGTTTGAATTGTGGAATTACACCGTATCAGTGTCCCTTGTGAGAGCTAGGAGTGCTAGAGATCTCACCTGAATGGAGAGCTTAGTGATTATCCACAAGAGACAAAAGAGAAAGTCCAACCAAAGCATATATATATTTTTTTATTATTTGTGTTATTATGGTTAAGTAAACCTTTTAACTCATAAGAACATGATTCAAAAACATACAATCTTAAATAGATGTTAAAAACATTATATAAACATTATTAAAAAGAGGAGTACATATTTTCAGGTAATACAATTAATTCCTCCAGTAACATACCAGGTTCATAAGATATCCCTATTTAGATTTTTGATGCACTCTAATATTTTAAGCCACATACAATACATTGTGAAATTTAAAATCCTACAATCACCTGAGTTCTAAAACTCCAGATTTGATCACTTTCAAGGTTTTCTAATTTATACTTCATATTAACATAGCCTTTCAAGTGTATCTCTCTCATTTCCATACATTTTGTCAGTAGATGGCTGGAAGTTTCAATATCATAGTTACAGAACCTGCAAGTAGGGTGGGCATAGGATATGTTTTTACATGCCCCGGTTCTAGAGAACGTAGGGAGTAATTCTAATCTATGTGTCATTATGAATTTAGACTTATCGGCTGCGTTTGATTTGGTGAACTGGGATAGGTTATGCACCACATTGGCAGAAAACTTCCATCTCTCCCAGGATGCTACGCTTTGGGTGAAATCTTTCTTAGCAGACCGAACTTCCAGAGACGATTTAGGCAAGGCAGCAGCGGACACTATTTCAGCACCCATTGGAGTACCACAAGGGTCGTGCCTCTCACCCACCCTGTATAATGCCTACACTAAGCGCCTCTTCGCTGACCTCGACACGATGGATGTCATCTATACTTACTTCGACAATGACACCCAGATCCCGATACCCATCTCAGGAAACCACGAGCAAGACACAATCTTAATAAATAAAATCTACGCCATCATCCAGAATTGGATGGCAGTCAACAGCCTTTGCCTCAATAACGAGAAGATGTAGATTCTCTTTGTGGGGGCTCCCTCCAAAATCAAATCGCTCCACTCTGACTTCTCCTCTATCACCATTGATGGCACACCCATCCCCATTCTCAAACAGGTCAAAACCTTGGGAGTTTACCTTGATTCAAATTTAACCCTGACCAAGCATTTCAACACTCTCTCTACAGCCACCACATACACTGCTAACTTAATTGCACTAAGTCGACAATTCCTGACCCCTCACAATTGCATTACTCTGCCCGTGCATTAATCTTGTCTAAACTAGACTACTGCAATGTGCTACTTCTAGGCAAAACCAATATCAACCTTGATAAACTACATCTCCTACAAAATAAACCCTGAGAACAGCACTTGGCATAGAAAAACACGACCATATCTCAAAGATCAGAATGGAAGCTCATTGGCTACTCTTCAAGGCTAGAATTCTCTTCAAAACGCTTTGCATCACACACAAATGTCGTGCTAAGACAGCAACCATCTACCTCACCAATATAGTAATGCCCAACACATCAACAAGAACACTGAGATCTAACTACTCCTCCCAACTCCGCATCCCACGGTCCAAAGTCATGAGAGTGGGAGGGAGGAGCTTTCAGGTCCTAGCCCCACAAACATGGAACTCCCTCCCAGCGACCCTGAGAAACGGACCCTCGCACCCTAGATTTAAAAAAGCCCTAAAGACTAGGAAAGAACTGGTCTTTACTATACCAACAACCTGCTGTAAATACTCATTGGTTATGGCCCAAACATTTACTGTCTTCATATTTGTCTCATCCACCTGCTTTTATTGTGTAACCTTTCTTCCACTGTAACCAGAAATGCAACGCCATCTGTAAAATACACTGTGATACCCAAGGGTTTGGGTGTATAACAAATGCAATAAATAAATACATAAATAAATAATCTTATTACTTTGATATGGTAATGATTGACCAAGTATTTACAAGGTTCTTCAATCGGAAAGGCCTGTTTTACATAATGACAATATTTTTGTAGGTTCCAAGATCGGTAACATTGGCAGTTCTATTCCATATTTTCGTCTTGCTTTTAATTTCCCTCTCCATTAATGTAAAATTCATATCTTATTTAATTTCGAAACCAATGTCCTCAAATAATACATAGAAATAACATTGATGTCCAAGCTGCTGTAAACTAGGTTCAAAAATATTAAAATTATTCAAATGTTGTGTGTATCATTTCCGATATCACTTCAAACTTATTTTTTCTGAATGCAATCAAAATAGTCATACCGTGTGAACTCAAAGATCTTATTTATTTAGATAAGACAATTATTAATTCAAAAAATAGAATTACAAAATATAAAAAGCAAAGAAATATTTTCGTTGAAGAAACAGAACAAAAACACATGTTCAGACAAACTTAACAATTTTAAACACATTTAGAACTAAAGGGTAAAACAATTAATAAAGAATAATCAAATACAAATTGACAAATGTGAAGTGTTGGAAGCACCTCGCTAAAGTGCTTCCACAATGTGCCAATTCCTCAAATTTTTAAACTGTCTTAGTAATCATACGCAGGTCTGCCTACGTGTATGTGTCAATTACAAACTAAGTTCAGAACTATTCACAAGTTGAGTAGACATCTGAAACACGTTTCGGCAACAGAGCCACCTGCTGGGCGGTGAAATCGAAAAAATGCCTTCCTCAGGGCGAAGAACAAATGAACCCTGTGGGCTAGCAGACATGAAAAAAGGGGTCTCATGATTGCTTTCAGAATATGCTAGGCTGCTTTTGCAATTGCTGTTTATTTAGACTGTAACATAACTTGGAATCCCAAATATTAGTCTTACCCGAATTTTAGAGGGCAGAACATTTGGGAAACAAGCTGGAGCATATGCGTGGAGGGATAAGGCAGGAAAACACCTTCTGGCCTTGACAAAATTTGTGAACAAAAGGTGATTGAACCTAATGTCATTATATAAAATAATTTAGTGAAAATGTGATCAATACAAAAATACTTATTTGTTAGAGAATGATGTTGGGCAATGATGCAGCCCAGACAAGAGAGAAGGTGAAAAAACCATATAGAAGCTGATGACAAAACAAAGAATCAAGTGACCCTTTACGTGCGGAATGAAGATCGCACGTGTGAAGAAGACAGAAGAAAATGAAAAACGTTTTATAATTGTACAGATGCAGTAACGCAAGTAGATGAAGTAATTGTGAAGGCTGGCTATACTTAGTGACTAGATTGCAGGCGGTACTGCCAAGGTATATATATGCATAGGAATCTGGAAGTTCCACGTCGCATTTTAGCAAACTGAAAATCCTGTGAATGGAAGAACTTGAAGTGTGGCGCAGTAGAATAAGCCCGGTTGGAGATGGTCTTCCTGGCCCTGTGTCCAGGATTGGGGCAGCCAAGAAATTGTTAGCTATCTTGGAAAGATACAATGAATGAGAGGTGATAGCTGAGCTCCTGTTAAGGTGCGGCAGAAGGACAATGAGTGCCAAGTTATATTCATTTAATACCATTAAATACAAGCAAGGAACTCAAAAGGTTGTTTCCAGTCACATGGTCAGATGAAAATATACTTTCGGGCAAGCTACGCCGACACAAGAAGATAAGGCCATTCTCAAACTCCCTTCTATTCCCAGGAGCAGTAATACTTGTAGGGCCAAGTTCAAAAGACTATTCAGATGGCAGACAGCTTGAGTGATGATGGATGATGGGCTAATTGGGTGGGGGGGGTATGGTCAAGTCCGACCCACCAGCACTTGGGGTTCCAACTTGCATGCTGCTAACGAGTGGAATATTCCAGAAGGGTACAAGCGTGCCAACCAATTATAACTGGCCACGTATCAAAGAGCCCTATAGTTTAGAGACCCAATGAGACGTTGTGTATTTGATGATGCTCACAATGACTTGCACTAGGGACGGGCAGAGTTGTCCACCTGACAGCAGAGACCCAATCACAACCCCAAACCCTATAGAAAGTATACCTAGATGTTTCCCGTTACCCAATCACAGTCGCACATAAGTTTTCTTAGTTTGCCACGTAGTATGACATTAATGATGATGAGTCTTTAATATAAGTGTGTTTTTCAAATGAAATGCTTTGATATCTTAATGCAAGACATCCGTTGATGTCCGTTGTACTCCCTGTTTTAGATCATTGTTATTAAAGCAGCCAAAATCTTTGCCAACTTCTTGAGTCAGATTTATTATTGATGTTTAAGTAATTTCTGCATCCCCATTTACCCTGTAGAGTGTTACTTCGTCTTAAAGGACCTTTGGGTTCACTTGGTAGCAGAAAGGGGATGGTTTATAGGCCCATCGATAAGTAGGTTTTTGGAGTAGTTGGAACATCGGGCACCCTCCACCATCCAGCCGGAGGACCGCTAAGTTTCCTGTGGAGAACGCCCGATATAGAACTCTTGCAAGAACAACCGATACAGGTGGGACTTGTCCCTCTTTGAGGAAATCCCTCCTGGTTTCCACAGGCGCTGAGCGGACCGAAGGTGACAGTTGCAGATTTGAGGAGGGGGCGATCCTGAGGGTCCCGAGCTGAAAGACGAATGGTGAGTAGATTGAGGGGACTGGCAAACTATGGGAACGGGATTGTGGTAGCACGTAAATAAGTAACAGGGTTGGTTGATATAAGACGAAGAGCGTCAAAAAGTGTTTTTGAATGAGGAGCGTTATGTAGAGCCGATGGTCCTAATTCAAGGAATTCTAGAAGGAACGATCTCAAAACCAAAGGGGGTAAAACTAGGCTGCACACAGACAGGTCTGTGAGAGGAGATAATTCAAACTTTAATTGAACTATTTTAGGAACTGAGAGGAGAGGAGTATATACCTTGGTGTGCATGTAAAGAGTCTACTAGTTTGTTTGTTTTTATATTTTTTGTATTGAAAAAGTGTCGAAGAACGACAAAGATATCCAACCTAGGTTATCGTCTGTGCCGACCGCAGGGTAGATTGAGACAATTGGAAACTAGAGGCTTTGAGCAGCGAGTGTTGGAGCGTGCTCATATCTGTTATTTTTCTGAAACATATTTTGTTTAATCACTGGTGAGTATAGACAGTCAATTGAGACTTGTCACAATGGGAGAGTCACAACACTGATGCACATGTGCAAAACACTACCAAAGCATATGCCCAAGATCAAACAGTTTAGTGCAGAATGCGTAAAAGGCACAACAGATAAGATGTTCATGCTGTGGCCACAAGGGGATCATTGGCAAAAGTAGTTTTACAACACATGACCACATACTTGCATGCAGCGTACACGGGAAAACAATTGAAGAAAAGGTTAGCTATTGTAGAGCTCTGGAAAATGTACCAGGAGGAGCGGGAAGATCCGTCCCCTGAGGAATGGATGCTTACCAGAGCAGTGAGGAAGGTGTTGAGCCTTCTGCTCCCCTTACTATGCTGGAAGTAAATGGTGTTAGTACGGAAGACGCAGGACTGTATCCGTTAATGGCACTGAAAGCGGCGTCAGGGTATAGTAACCCGATATACGAACCGCCTGCTTATGGTAGTGCCGATAGTCAAGAAGAGACTAGAAGAAAGGAAGAGATCTTTAAGGTCTTTCAGGGCATTGAAGAGAAAAGTGAATAATCAAATATAACCACATATATAGAACAAAATATTAAAAGATGGAAAGGAGAAAAGAACAAAGTTGACGCAATTACACTTGTGCAGAACAAATGGATGGGTGGACAGATATTGCTCAAGCTTGATGGGAAAAGTATTGAGGAGGTAAGACAAAGGGAAGATCAAGACGAGCATGATAAAAAGGACAGGGAATGAGAAAGGAGACTGAAGGAAGATGAGAAACAATAGAAGGAAAAGACAAAGATGAGAACAGATGCATCAGGAGTAATAACAAAGAAAAGAAGAAAGGGCAGAGGAGCAGAGAAAGTACTATAACAGGAAGAGGGCAATCGAAGAACAGGATAGGCAGGAAAGGAAGAGAGAAGAAGAGGAAGCACAGAAATTAAGAGATAAAAGGATGCAAAGATGAAGAGAAGAAGAAGAGCAGAGGGAAAATGAAAGAAGGGAGGAGAAAAGACAGGAAGAGGAAAGAATTTAATGGGGTGCGAGAAAGCAAAGGGAATAAGAAGAAGAGAAAGAGCGAAAAAGGAGACAAAAGGAACGCGATATTGAGCGCATTCAAAAGGAGTTATTGGAACCAATACAATGTGGCAATATTGAAGAGTTTGCTACATTAAAGGAGGCAATGCCAGGGCCGTCTAGGGTTGCCCTGGTAGAGAATTATGACATAGGGAGTATCGGAGATAGGATCGATAAAGCCTATCAAGATTTAAGGGAAAACAGCTGATTGGAAAACCGAGGGAAGGGAGGTCAGTCTTTAGCCATCCAACCACAGAGAGAAGGAAAATATTTATTTAGTCTTGAACATAGAGCACTGTCTCTATAAAGGCTAACTTTGAATAAGGGTGAAGGGGACGATAGCCACACTAGTTGCAGACTGGATATGTCAGACGAAGAAACGGATCCATTCCGCGGAGAGGAGACGGGAAGCGCATGTGGTCCTGAAGGATGCATGCTGTCAGATAAGGAAGTAAGATGGTCTGATCTGGAACAACCTAAGGATAGGATGCCAGATCCCATGGCATATCCCGAGCACCCTAAAGGATGATCGCATAGTGAGAAAGGAGAATCGCCACCATATACAAGCAAGCTAAGGTCATTGCCAGGTAGAAGGCGATGTGGAACCATTGTCCCTACTATGGATAGGCAGACAATTGGAGCCGATTGCAAATTTGGGTTCACGCATCTCCTTTTGTTGGCGAAAGGAGGGGCTAGGCCACAGTATATCCCTTGGTCACAGATGGATAAGGATAGTTCAAGATGTAAACTCCTGAGTTTGACAGGCGGGAAAAGGGATTTATGAACTAGAAAAAAATGACAGGAGGAAACACACTAGCCATACGGGACATTAAGGGTCTCCTAGCAGCCATTCTTGGGGAAAGGGCTGATGACATCTGGACACCTGCAGGCTACTCAAGTGTCACGGTGCAGAATACAGCTCATGATAGAGCGCCATTTAATAATTGTAGAGCAGATGTTTGGAGAGCTCTTAGGGTACAGTATCCTGACACGTCAGATATGGGTGCAATTATGGCACATAAAATGCAAGAAGGCGAGAATCTGGTTGCTTATATCCAAAATATTCAGGAACAGTGGACTTTGGAAACTCAAGAGCCATGGGGGAAATCAGTGGCAGTATTTTACCACATTTTATGTCAGGGACTACCAGAGCAAGTACAGAGACAGCTCAAGAAATGAGTGGGAATGGAAGCATTGCCTTGGGCGGAGATACAGTTTACAATAGTACATCACTGCCGGCTACTACACGAAAAGAATAAGAAGAAGGAAGAGGCTAGGAAGCTTGAGGAAGCCAGGTTAGTCCAGAAGAAATGGTCAAAATATGCCATAGAAGGTGCTGTATTGACAAGCGGAGAAGGGCTGGGAATGCAGCAACAAGTAGCAGGTACATCACTTCCAGAATATACAGAATAATAATCAGAATATGCAAGGGGGGTTTAATCAAGGAGGGCAAGTTAGAAAAGCACCTCCTATATGTTGGACGTGTGGCATGACAGGGCATGTTGCGCGCATGCATGGTAGCCAAGGGTATGTACAGAATGGACAATTCTCAAGAGGGGGTACAGCTCATCCTACAGCATATAGCCCACAAGCTAGGGATGGGTTTGCCCAAGATCACACAGTGTATCAAGCACAAGTGCCGCAAATTAAGCAAACACCGCAAATGCAACAGGCACAACAGCCACAGCAAACACCATTGAATCCACTGCAAGGACAGTCACAGCATGTACGCATGCAGATACAACAGAATGCAAAAACAGGGCAGTTATTAACTCCTAGAATAGGGGGTGTCACTGTGGTGGGAGGAAGTCCTTTCACAAGTACAGGGATGAGCATATATCCACAATAGGATGGCTCACAGGGCGACTTGATGTGTTCAGTACTATCAGTGACACCAGACCCCCAAGAGGAATCAAGGTTTGATGTGACCATAGGGGGCAAATCTTTTTCTTGTTTAGTAGAAACTGGTGCAACCCGCTCATGCATAGGTGAGGGCAAATATCCAATGTTGGGAAATGCCATGAATGCGCAAGTTTTCTCTGGTGCTACAAGCAGAGTTCCTTTTACTGATGAATTACCAGTCTCAATAGGAGAATGTGACATGTCTGTTCCATTACTGTATTCAGGGCAGACACCAGTTAATATTCTGGGACAAGATTTACTGATGAAGCTTACTATGACGATCTCGTTCACTGATGATGGCATAGTGTGTTCTACTGCAGGGATACACTATTTAAACATGGGCGAATTCATAATGGCATTTACAGGACACATAGCCCTACAGGGAGTGCCAGTGGAACCTGAAGTTGTTCTTTATGAGATACTTATTCTGTTAACATGGCTACCCGGCTTAGCGGGAAAGACTATGAGAATACCTGATGAGTTTTTATTCAGGCCACAGATTCTTATGGACAAAGAGGGGGGCGGACTATTCCTCTAGAACTAGTTTCAGCCATAGTACGAGGGGAATTGGCCACGCTCGAAGGATTTGATGAGGGCAGGCCATGGAGAACAGTGATTGCCATTGGGGAAGGGTATAGACTGACTGACATCACAGATGAGGATATGTTTAAAGACAATCCAGCAGATGATGAAGTCATATTTGAGATGAACATTACCTACTTGATCAAAATAGAGAAAAGAGAGGTCCCACAATGAATGATGATAGTGCGGCAGCGCCCAGCATATTTTGGCGAGATCTTAGAAAAAGTGCCAACCTCGTTATGGACTACAGGCCTCTATGAAGTAGGCCTATTAAAGAGGATAGGAGAAGTTAATATTAAATTGAAGCCAGGAGCAATTTTACCTCGAGGTAGACAGTATCCCATGTCTCGAGAGGTGGATGAGGGTATTTAAAAAACTTTTTCTGCACTAATGTAACAGGGTATCATAGTTATGTCAGAGTCAATACTGCTGTGTACCCTGTGAAAAAATCAAAGGGGGGGGTCATGGTGATTAATCCAGGACATGAGGCTGATTAACCAGGTTGTAGAGACAGAGTTGCCTCTAGTTCTGAATCCTGCGACGATACTATGTAGTATCACCATGGAAGCACAATATCTCACAGTGATTGACTTGAAAAATGTGTTTTTCTCAATCCCATTGCAAAGGGACTCACAAGATCTGACGTAATTTACGTTCCGTCAGATGAAGCTGAAAAGCACTTGTTTACCTCAAGGGTACTTTGTGTCTCCATCTATCTTTAATAGGGTCTTCCAGATGGACCTAGGCAATATTAATTTGAAAAGTGTTGTGCTGCAGTACATAGATGATATTTTGGTTTGTAGCACAACAAGAGCTGAGGCAATTATGAAAACACCAAAACCGCACACAATAAAGCAAACATAGCAGTTCCTGGGACTATGCAACTATGTTAGAGCATGGGTATTTGATTATAGTTCATACACTAAACCACTTTTGGGGGCTCTAAAAAGGCACAGCTAAACAAAGATAAAATAGAATGGACTGAGTAAATGGAGTAAGGGTTTGAAGAATTAAAGAAAGCAATTTGTACAGCTCCAGTCTTAGGAATTCCCAATTATTCTGCGGTGTTCTACTTGTTTTTGCAGACAAATGGGACAGGTATGACAGTAGTACTTACACAGAGCACTACACTGGGGTATAAACCTCTGGCATATTACAGTGGGATTTTAGATCCAGTTATGAGAGGACACTTTCCTTGCGAACAATCGCTGGCAGCACCCATGTTTGCCATTGTGAAGTCTACAAGCATAGTGATAGGGTGTTTGATGACATTGTTTGATGAGCATGCTTTGTTTGCCATTTTGGAAAAACCTAAGGGTACGTTTACATCCCAGAGAGCATCTGCATATGATGTTGTCATATCAAATCCTGCAATCAAGATAGTCAGGTGCAGAATAGTGAACACTGCCACATTTGGAGCTGAGCCCGTGGCTGAAGGTGAGAATGTGCATGACTGTGCTAATTATGAAGAGTCATATGACGACATACCAAGTGTAAAGAAAAACCCGCTGTCAGGGGGGGAGTCTCTTTATTGAGGGATCATCGAAAATCAATCAAAATAATGGAGAAAGGCAGACTGGTTCAGCTGTAGTAAGACACAGAGAAAATTGTGAATTTGAAATTGTGGCAAGCATAAGGCTGCCATCTCATTTTTCAGCACAAGCAGTGGAATTGGTGGTGCTTATTATCGTGCTTCAGAAATATGAAAGGGAGGAAGTGATGGTGTACAGTGACTCTGCCTATATGACGTCAACCGTTCACGCTGGAAAAGAAGGGGCTACTTCCGAGCGGACGGCACTCCAGTGCAACACGCAGCATTATTGGACCGGCTTATTAAGGCACTACAGCTTCCAGCAGCCATTGCAATAGTTAAATGCGCAGCAGATACTAAGAGAACTGATTTTATTTCACGTGGAAAGGAAGCCGCAGATGAAGAAGCCAAAAGGGTTGCAACTTCTTCAGAAATCTCGAGGTTTGATACTCCTCATATAAGAAAGGGGGACATTATGGCAGTGATAATGCAGGAAGTTTTTAATCATCGACCAACGTCTGACCGACCTTAAATGAACAGCTGATCTTCACTATTCCATATTGTGTAACTGCTTCCTTGCTAAGTGCAACACAAGCATGAATGCCCATTTTTGTCAGTCCCGCCGGGATACAAACCACAATGCTAAAATAGCCGTCTGATTACAATTCGCACCCTCAGCCCGGAAATTGTTTTGGAGCTGCTTTGCTCCGCCCTCCCTGCCTACATAGCCTATTCTGGGGCACCGGCAGGTGTAAGCCGGCCCCCAACAAAGGCACACCACTAAGGCACCTGTCCTGCACCTGTCCTGTGATGACCTGATGCCAACGCCAGGACCCCTGCTTCTCACCTCACGATTCTCAATATCCTGTGTATGGCTTCTCTCCCTCCTACTGCCGTGCTACTACTGCCATCGCTTTCACATTGCACCGCTACAAACTAATCTATACCAGGGCATGGTAATCTCAACCATAGACCCATTATATAATTGTATATTAACTACTGTTGCCTGTTACATTTGTATGCATGCATGTTGCCCGCCCAGTTTATCTACGGCGTAACAACATGTTACTGAATGTACATCAACAAGCACTGCAGATGACTGGAATGTCATTCTATACTTTGCCCACCTCGACCACATAAACAATATTACAAGGACCAATGTTTATGAAACCTGTATCAATGCCAATACAGCCTAATTTATTGTTTGATGTTAGCCAAACCGTGCTTGTGATGGCCCAATATTGACTAGATCATCTTTACCGCCTGAATGTATTTTCAGATTATCGTACCTCGTGTCACTAGTATTGTGTAACGCATAATTGACTTTAAAACTGCTTCCTCAGTTAGAGGCCCACCCTGACCAGCTTCTTGTTCCTGCATAGGGTAACATACCATCTATTTTGTGATTTATCTGATTGCTTTGCGCCCAACTGACTAGTGCTAGCTTATGTTTACATATTAGGCCGGTATTCATCCTTGCTGACAATTTGATATCCTTTCAAGAACTCCTAATGATTGCAAATTGCCATCCCATTGTGTCTGTGTAATAATGCATATCTACAGCATATATCGCTTTGCCACACCTTGGTTGAGTCTCTTTATACCTGCCTTTATCATAGGCACCGTCATCATACTATTTAGCCATCCCACTAACAGTTGACTCACCCACATGTGTCGCAGCACCATTTCTATGGCTAAAAACTCCATCATAATGGATTGCATCAAACCTACTGCCTTCCTCCCTCCATCGACATTTACCAACAAAATCAAGCCTACCTCATTCTTACCACCACTAGAGCCCACATTCACTAATGACCCCATCATCCCTCTAACACAACCACTCATCCCTTATGTTTACATCCTGCCTGTAGCCGCCATCCATGACACTAGTTACATCTCCCAGGACACCATTTTAGAATCCCCTTTCCCGTCACCCTCCCAGACTTACCCATGTCTAACTATAGTAAGAAATACCAGGCTAGGCTCAAGGCTGGGTAAATCCTACAAATTACCTCCCATCGCCTTACCTATCAACAATCCCTTCCAAAACCCTAAAACACCACCACGAAAAAACCCCCAAACCACCAGGAAAACCAAGTCGACACCAACCATATTGAAACAAACCCGTCTACAATACTAGCCCCACAGCAATCACTGGGGTATTAATCAATATTAGATCCTTAGTAGCCCATGCAGCCGATATTGCTGACTTGATATTAGATAAAAAATGTGTATTTCCCAGCTACATGCAGCAGCAGGCCCGTCCCTCCTTATCGCCACACCTGACAACTACACAGTTCTCAGATCCGACAGAGAGTCATCCAGAGGTGGTGGCATTGCCTCCATCGATAAAGCCTCACTAGGACTTAGAATTGTCCCACATGACCCTACCATCTCTTGCGAATTATTGACAGTGAAACTACCCATCTCCTCTTCGCGTACCTTAACTATGCATCTAATCTACAGACCTCCGGGACCTTTAGGATCCTTTGAAGATGAAATCGATATAGCGATATCTACTAATACCAAACCTTCTTTGCAAATCCTCTTATTAGGTGACTTCAACCTAGGATGTAATGACCCTACTGACCATTCTGCTTTGCTTCTGGCCAACTCCCTATTTGAATTAGGCCTTACTCAGAGAGCACTTATTCCCACTCATGAAAAAGGAAGTATTTTGACTGGGTAGCAGCCCTTAATTGTACAATTAATATGACCAATATCGAACCACTACCATGGACGGACCACTTCCTACTTTCGTTCAACTTGGAAGACTGTATATCTCCTATCAAGTCGAATGATATTGCTCCCTCCCTGCCAACTAGAAACAAGAAAAACATTACAGTAAACAACCTCAAGCCTTTTCTTGAACCCCGGCTCAAACCCACACCCTCTGCTGACCCAGAGGAGTTAGTGGAGCTATATAATAAAATGATCACCATAGCACTTGGCCGTATCGCACCATTAAAAATTCACAAAAGCAAACACATTGCTCACTTGAACACATGGTACACCCCGAAACTGAAAGAACTAAGAAAAGAAAAAAGAAAATGCAAAACCACATGGAAAAATGACCCATCTACAGCCATTAAAGATATCCTCTTAAAAATCACAGCAAACTATAAATAAGAAATTCTATTAGCTAAATGTGATACTTACAATGAACGGATTGACAAAGCTAGCTCCAGTACCAGAAATCTATTTACAATTCATAGAGAACTTGAATCACCCCCCCCCCCCCACCTTCAGACGACTGCATTAAGGAACAAATCTGGTGTATGAAAATTCAAGATGCCCTGGCTAATAAAATTACGTTGCTCCAAAATAAAGTTACGGACAAAAAAACTCAACTTGCTCCCGCAAGGAAAAACCTGGATACAAATTCCTAACCTCCCTAAACCGACTCAACGATTCAAATTCACTCCAGAACCCCCCAAGAGGTGAAAAAAATAATAGCCTCCCTCAAACCGTCAAATTGCCAAGGGGACGCTTGCCCAGCCACCATCATAAAGAAAGCAGCGAGCATACTCGCCCCCTTTATCACCTCCCTAATCAATGCCTCCTTCCGTACATGAACTGTACTTACTAATCTGAAGAACTCTTGGGTGCTCCCCCTTCTAAAAAAGCCTTCTCTTGACCCCAGTATACCTACTCATTTTAGACCCATCACAACAGTCCCATTCCTGTTAAAGATTATAGACAAAGCAGCCTATAATCAGATCCAAAAGCATCTAGAGACCAATAAGCTACTCGGCCTCTGTCAATCAGGCTTTAGGCCCCAACACGGTATAGAAATAGCCTTGATTGACTTAAAGATCCAGATATACTCCGTATAACACTTGCCGCTCCACCTAGATAGACGGAAGATACCACGTTTATATCTGCAGCCTCATTTGTGCATAACCTGTATTGTAAATAATATTAATGTCTCCTATGTATATATGACTATATGTCTTCTTGTATATTCTCTGTGTTTAACTATGAAACTGCATATCCTTGTAATGCATCCAGATACCTCAGGGCGAGGCGCGTAATATAAATAATAAACAATACAACAATACAATTTGCCAAACACACAGTTAATGGAAATTCAAGGCAGTGCACCGTAGGAAGAGCAAGAATTGTGGAAGCGGGGTTGCTCTTTATCCCCCTCTGAAGCCTTAAGGCGGCAAGATAGCACTGGGAAGCCAGTAATGCCAGTAGCATTATTAAGGGTGGTGCTTGAACAGCTGCACCACCCTGCGCATGTAACTAGGAAAAGCCTTGCAGCAACCATTGCAGAGGATTGGTTTGTACCAAATGTGTTAGAACACGTTTCATTTTATATTGTAAATTGCAACGTATGTCAGAGGTTTACTGCTGGGCACACATTGCGAACAATCAGAGGGGTGATTCCTTGACCAAATGGTCCTTTTCAGCATTTACATATCGATTATGTTGACATGCTGCAAGTATGTAGTGGGACCAGGCATATGATAGTGGTGGTGTGTCCCTTTTCGAGATGGATCGAAGCAGGTCCATGTACACACCCTGACGCCATTTGCGCAGCAAAGTTTTTAGTACGAGAAGTATTTCCAAGATGGGGAATATGTGAGGTGCTAAGATCCGACAATGGCCCACATTTTGTAAATGAATTATTTGAACAAATTAGCTTGTTATTAAACATAAAACCCAAGTTTTCTTCTGCTTATCACCTCAAGCGAACAGGAAATATGAGAGACTCAATGGTCTTCCCCAAGAGAAAATTGCTAAATTAAAATTGTCACTGAAGAAGAGATGGGTCTATTGCCTGCCCCTAGCATTATATGCATTAAGGAATCAGCCTGGGTCGGACCACCACCTCACACCCAATGAAGTAGTAACAGGGAGGTGAATGAGAACACCTCTGACTCCTCCATCGAGGATTAGAAGTGATGCCCAGAAGACAGCAGAAACGTTAGCAAATGAGTTACCTGCGTGTTTGACATGTATCACTGGTAGTATCTCTGTAATTTCAGACTCAAGCGCAAGGGGTGTCGGTCTGAGGGCACAGATGAAGACCATTCAGCAACCCGACCTGAACAATTATTATCATTACCAAATCTTTTTGAGGGAGATGCAGTTTTCGTGAATGAAGATCGCACGTGTGAAGAGCACAGAAGAAAATGAAAACTGTTTTTTAATTGTACAGATGCAGTAACGCAAGTCGAAGAAGTATTCATGAAGTTTGGCTATACATTGTGAATATATTGCAGGCAGTGCCACCAAGGTATATATATGCATAGGAATCTGGAAGTTCCACATCGTATTTTAGCAAACTGAAAATCCTGTGAATGGAAGAACTTGAAGTATGATGCAGTAGAATAAGCCTGGTTGGAGATGTAAGGAGAATCAGGAAGGTTTGCCTGGCCCAGTGTCAAGGATTGGGGCAGCCAAGAAACTGGTTATCTAACATGGAAAGATACAAGGAACGAGAGGCGAGAGATGACCTTCTTTTAAGGTGCAGCGGAAGGACAATGAGTGCCAAGTTCTATTCATTTAATACCATTAATTACAAGCAAGGAGCTCAAAACGTGCTCTCCAGTAACATGGTCAGATGAAAATAGACTTTGGTCAAGCTACGCGACACCAGAAGATAAGGCCATGCTCACACTGCCTTCTATTCCCAGGAGCAGTAATAATTGCAAGGCCAAGTTCAAAAGACTATTCTCATGGCAGACAGTGATGATGGATGATGGGCTAATTGGGTGGGGAGGTCTGGTCAAGTCCGACCCACCAGCACCTGGGGTTCCAGCTTGCGTGCTGCTAACAAGTGGAATATTCCAGAAGGGTACAAATGTGCCAACCAATGATAAGGGGCCACATATCAAAGAGCCCTGTAATTTAGAGACCCAATGAGATGTTGTGTATTTGATGGTGCTCACAATGACTTGCACTAAGGGTGGGCAAAGTTGTCCATCTGACAGTAGAGATCCAATCACAACCCTAAACCCCATAGAAAGTATACCTAGATGTTTCCCGTTACCCAATCACAGTCCCACATGTTTTATTAGTTTACCACATAGTATGACGTCAATGATGACGAGTTTTTAGTAAATAAGTGTGTTTTTTTAATGAAATGCTTTGAGATCTTACTGCAAGACATCCATTGATGTCCGTTGTACCCCCTGTTTAAGATAATTGTTATTAAAACAGCCAAAATGTTTGCCAACTTCCTGAGTCGGTTTTATTATTGATGTTTGAGTAATATCTGCATCCCCATTCACCCTGTAGAGTGTTACCTCTGGGTTCAATTAAGTGACTGAAAAATGCAGCACAAAAAACGAACATCACTTGGAAAAGCTACATCTGATGCAAAGCGAAAATCAATATCAAAAGCTTCTGAAACACAACAAACGGCAGCATGACTTGCCAACCAAAGGGCAAGAGCACATTTCTCCAGGGCACATGAGACACCAGAGCAAACTGAAGCAAGACTTGCCGACAAGTGGACAAGAGCAACCTCATCCAGGGCACATGAGACACCACTTGATCAGGACACGGGATATGGCGGATACCCCAGCTAGTTTTGGATTTATTTTCAACTCACAGAAATCCCCAAGAAGCATGAAAGGCAGCCTATAATTTAATGAGTGATGAGAATCAATCTCCTGGGAGTTAGCTCAAGAACTCAAGCACACATCTGCCCAGTTTCTTGACGTGTCAATACCGAAAGCTGAAATTTCTAAATAACATTCTTCCATGCCTTTCCAAAATACATAGTGACTCAGGTAGCTCATGACTGCAATGACTCAAACAGTCTTGAGTGAATCATCACACAAGCTATGAAGATCTATGAAGTACAGAAGCCAACAAATCACAAAAGTAAAGAGAACCACCCAGATAACGCCTGCCCCACCCGCCATTAAGGTAGCTGGGTGAAGAGTTTTCCTCAGTTGGACTCAGAGACAGGGGGACAAAAGACTAATTCCTCTGCTGTTAAGGATCCTAACAGATAGAGAGCGAAGAGCTTCTGTTCACTGTTACCACTACTTCCTCTGGCAGTATTACTGCCAGATCGCAAGTGATGGTGGTGGTGAAAGACCCCATTTTTTTAGTCCATAGGACTCAATGGGGCATTTTCGGCGCCATTGCTGTGGTGGTAATGGTGCTGTGGTAATTGTGCCGAAAATGGGTGGGAAGTCAGCGCATTGTGACGGAAATGCTATTATTGCCGCATTTTTACCTCACCGCCCAACTTTTGATGAGGCCCATGTGTGTATATTGCCTGAAATTAGGTAAGTGCTTGTATGGCGAGTAGTGTGATTGCTGTTCTTTCTGTTGTTGCTCTACTGATTGTTAGCCTATTCAAAGTTAAAATGTGATCTATGTTAAGAATAGTAATCAGCAATAGCCTTTCCATTCTAAATTCATATGGTGAATACTTATCATTTAAATTTACGAGCTTGGTGTTACATCAGCGGTAAATCCACTGATTTACCAGCAAATGATTTTCTGTTAGTGCCACTTGGTCGCAGGTCTTCACAGCAAGATTACAAGTGGTGGTATGGCAGTCTAAATCACGATTTGGAGCCCAAAGGACTCCATAGAAATTTTGTGTAGATTTATAGCAAGCTGTAATTCTGTTCTGTGTTAATTGGGCATAAAGTAGAGAGTTCACCTCAACTTTTTACTGAAGTTGAATCCTACACTTTACCTCCAAATTTGGAATTCAGCAGTGCAGTAAAAGTGGCAGTTATTATGTCACCAACAAAAGATCAGTGTTAGTGGAATTTCCACCACTTTTTTACCGCACTGCTCAACTCATAATGAGTCACTAACTGCTTGAGAATTTGAATCACGTTTATTAGTGAGATTTCTTGAGAGGTAGCTTAGCGATAACTGCTTTCACTGTTAAATTCTTTCATGTTTGAGCAACATTAAGCATTCAGAAGGTGGCCAAAGAAGTACAGTGATATGTGAAATCACAAGCCATACTACGGGACAATATTTCAGACTTCAAGCTAGCTATAGAGACAGAGTCAACCCTAGCCGACATCAGGGCTAGTTCTGAGTGGCTGCGTAATGATGGGATTGTATTGCATGGCTACTGTGAACTAAGAACAAAAGAGGGATCAAGCGTTGATTCTGCGCAAGCTTGTATGGACAAGAGAAAGAACGTTGTGACGTACCATCTCGGAGCTCTGTATAGCGAAAGATACTCTCGTGGGGAGATTGGCAGAATCCTGGGAGGTCGGGTGGTTGACGAAGGAACGATCTAAGAATATTATACAGGTTCGTGAGATTCTCATATGAGAAGTGTCTATCTAAAGAAAGTAAAGCTAAAATGAATGCGTACCGTTGCTTAGCAACGTCCCAGCATACCCGGAAGTGTGCGATCCTGAACCTCGCGTAAGAGGTGAATGAAAGGTAATAGAGGGAGCGGGCTGTAATAGATAAAAAGGATTAAATAAGGACAATAGATTAAAGGTGTAAGACTAGACAATGTGTCCCTAGGATTGGATTTACGGAGCGTCCTCTGGAAAGATTAGTGACGCGCTGACTGCAGTGCTTTGGTTCCTCATAACAGCTTCCCGGTAGAGAAGTGGGTGGAGCCAGCCACACGGGAGGCATAGAAGCTGAAATGCAGCATACACTCAGGGGTGCCATGTTGGGTGAACCACACACAACCACACCAATCCTTCTCCACTGCCGCCAGAGGGACCAGCAGAGCCCAGTAGTCCCAACACATCTCCCCTTTCAAATACCCTCAATTATTGGGCAACGGTACCCATCACAATACCAGAACAGGGAAATCTCTGGGTAATTTTC
This sequence comes from Ambystoma mexicanum, assembly GCF_040938575.1. NCBI lineage: Eukaryota > Metazoa > Chordata > Amphibia > Caudata > Ambystomatidae > Ambystoma > Ambystoma mexicanum. Next base: position 861,203,484 of record NC_090924.1, on the reverse strand, counting down.
TGGTAGCCGTATAGTTCACATACCAGGAAAGAATCTGTGACCAAGGGCCAGAAATGGGAAAATACTATCCTTACTCCAATTGGATCACCATATTAGGCTGGTTATGCCATTTCTAATGTCAGCACTGAGCTACAGCAATAGCATGTGCATGGGACAACCAAGACCACACACTAGAAAACTACAAAGCATACAGAACAAGACAGCTAAAATCTGATGACACCAGAGGCAGACTGCAGACCTTGCAAATAAATATATATGTTACAGAGCCTACGCTAGCACCCTGTAGTTGTGGTTAAGGTGCTCAACTCATAGAAATAGCTCTTTTTGGGTGGCTTATAACTTCCTCCCACCCCCCCCTTGACGAATCCTCACCAAACTGCGCAAGAAAGTACATGGCTCCATCAGAATTGTTCTCATTGCTAGATACATATCTAGAAATGAGACCAACAAGCACCTATATACCTCCAACCCAGAATTCTGGATTGGAGGTATAAAGATGCTTGTTGGTCTCATTTCTAGACCTAGATATGTCTAGAAATTAGACTAACAAGCACCTTTATACCTCCATTCCAGAATGCTATTCTAGATTCATCCCAGAAACACGTTTTGAATGATCTACAGAAAATCAACTTCTGCAGAAATTCATTTTTATCACAGACAACAAGTGCATGATCGTCTTTGGAAGAACCGTGAATTGACGCTAAAACCAGCCAAAAAAGGCAGAGCCTTGGTGCTGATGGACACAACTTAATATAAAATTGAAATTGAAAATCAATTATCGGACCAAAATACATACTTAGAGTTATTTACTGACCCAACTGAGTCAGTACGAAAGATAAATGCAACTGTTCTAGATGAACCAGAGACAGAGGAACTCATTAGTCATCGGACCAAACAATTTCTGACAAATTTACATCCATCGATGCCAGTGATTTACACATTACCAAAAATACACAAGAAACTCCTAAATCCACCAGGGAGACCCATTATCGCTGCGACCAACAGCCTCCTGGCACCTCTGGCACAATATATAGACAGAGCTATCCAACCACTGACCCGGAAATTTTCCACATTCATTAAAGACACACTTTAATTTTTATTAAAGTTACAAAATATCCAGTTTGATGTCAGAACAAACTAAATATTTTCAATGGATGTAACAAGTATGTAAACTAACATCACACATCAAGGAGGTCTCGATTCAATGGAATGGCTGTTACTCAATACACAAGAAGCATGCATAGCTGACTGGTTACTGATCTTGAAACTTCTAAAGATCGTACAAAACAATAACTTTTTCATGTTTGAGAAAAGATATTTCATTCAAATCTCAGGGACATCTATGGGGGCCTCAATGGCTCCCACTTATGCCAACACCTACATGGCGTAGCTCGAAGATCAAAACATAATACACAATACAAGATGGAACAAACATCTGAAACTGTTTGTAAGATACATAGATGATTTATTGGAATCTGGGACGGGACACGAGAAGACTTGGATGAATTTTTTTAAATTTATGGACAAAATGCGCCTCATTAGGAGTTTGGAGGCAGCCATGCCCTTAATAAGGGCATGGCTGCCTCCAAACTTGAGTCCGGGTCTGGGTTCACTGAATGGGGAAATACCGGGCCATTCCAACCTTGGAGGGCCCGGTATTACCCCATTCAGGGAACCTCCGACCCGGACCATTCCCATTCCCATTTGAGCACCCATAGGGCTCAATGGGAATGGGGAGCATGCTAACAACAGGCCTGTTAATGACGGGCCCGATGTTACCATGCTGGGCAGCTCGCGGGACCCGCTAAGGACGTCTGGTAAAACCAGGCGTCCAGAGCAGGTCCCGCGAGCGGACCTCGTAATAGGGCGGTAAGGGGTAATGGCTCCGGCAGCTTTACCGGTGTAGTTATCCCCTTACCGCCCACCTCATAATGAGGCCAAATGGTTCCAAGGATTACATTTACCTCGAAAGTGAGTCAATCATCAATAGAATTTTTGGATGTAAAAATCTATGTAAAGGAAGGACAACTACACACTACGATCTTCACAAAAAAGACTGACCGAAACAGTCAATTACAAGCCAGAAGCTTTCATCCCCAGAAAACCTTTTCTAGCATTCCACTCAGTCAATTCCTGAGATATCGTAGAATTATCTCTGATGAGACTGACTATAGGAATAAAGTGTAAGATCTGACAGAGAAATTTTTCGAAAGAGGATATGACCTAGAGACTGTAAAACAATGTGCAGAAAAGGCAACCAATGCACAGAGGCAAGAAGCTCTACACCTAAAAGAGCAGAAAAAAGTTGAAAACCTAGTGTATGCTACAACTTTCTCGAATCAAAGTGACAAAATATAAATAATTGTTAAAAAACATTGGAAGATTCTATCACTTGATCCAACTTTGACAGACTTGTTTCCAACGACCTCGGCTTTTTGCATACAGTAAAACAGATCCATAAAACACAACTTGATCAGAGCAGATTTCTCAGCACAAAGAACAAAGAATCAAAACTACAAGGGGACCTTTCCATGTAACAACTGCAATAACTGTAACAACTTGATAAAGGGGAACTACATCACTCGCCCTCATATGGGATATAAGATCAAATTAGGCCACACCTCCACATGCAACACAAAAAACATTATATATTGGATTAAATGCCCACGTGGAATCTTTTACGTGGGAATGACCACGAGAAAAGCAAAGACTTGTTGGTCAGAACACAAGTCAAATATCCGAATAAAGAACGAAAGATCACCAGTAGCCCAACACCTTTTGAAAGAATCACATTCAATTGCACAGATAAAATTCATCATCTTGGAACATGTGACCCCACCGAGACGAGGAGGTAATCTCAAGAAACAACTTCTCCAGCGTGAATTATTCTGGATTGATGGATTAAACACAATGTTTCCGAAAGGAATGAATGTGGATTGGGATATGAGTTGCCACCTGTGATCAGAAACACAACTGACCCAACAATAAGAGCTAGATCAGTACACAATGACACAACATCAAGTACATCCAACTAGAGGTCAGACTCTCTATGAACATTATCAAATGCACATCACCCTAGGATGTGTTCATTAAGAGCACATAAACCTTGTAGAGATGTATCTGATTGAGTACTCTGTTTATTCAGTGACATGCCGTTTTGCATAAGAGATGAATATTGATTGATGTTCAGTCTTAAACGAATTGTTTATCCCAAATTTCAAAAGAACTTTGGTTGAGTCACAATAATAATATATTGTTGTGAAACATGAAAGTGACACATGGGATTATAAATAAACAATGAACTCTATTATTGCGCGGTCAATCGCATCTAATATACAACTTTTATCAAGTTTGATTTTTTAGCTCAAATATTCATTTATGTAAATGATGAATACACTAGGAAGAAGTAAGCGGGTTGGTAGCTCGCTGCCATAATCACTATATCTATAAATGATGACAACACACAGAGCGAGGTATTAATAACTATGTCATTGAACATAATTGTAAGATGGCGCTCTGCAGCAGCAGGAAGAAGTCATAAAGATATTGACTAGACAACATTCAGGTTTCCTTGGCAACCGCATGCTGAACGGAGAACCTTGCAGACACACTGTCCGATGCATTCGCATGGAAAAGTAGTAAGTGCTTTATCAGTATTTTGTAATCATAACGAAGGCACAGATGAATAGCGGATACTCTAAACAATCAACCGTTTGTTCAGAATTCACAGTTTCCCGACGATCTGCAACGAGCCGACGCGCTCTAGTTGAACAATACACCACGAGGCTGACAGATGATTCCAAATACATGCACGTCCCTACCACACAGAGAAGCAGCAGTAAGCATCATTATATGTAAAACAATGGCAATTCTTCAATACTGCTAGAAAGAGCCCATGTAGTCGTCCATGACACAAGTTATATTATCCTTTTCAATCGATAGAGAAGTTCCTGCAGATTACCAGATGGGAGCTGATACAGACAATCAACACCACTATAAAAGGGTTTAATGCCATAAAAGAAGAGTCGAGGGCCATAAGGTTTATGACCCTCCAGAACAGGTATGTCCTTGACATGATTACAGCAATAGAAGGAGGTGTTTGCACCAAGGTCTGGCCTTCTTGCTGCACTTTCACACCCTCACATGACAGTGTTGACAGTGAGAACAGGACTCTGACGGATGCTATAACTATGTTGACAGAACTGCACACAAAAATGGAAAAGGAGACATAGGCTATTGGAGATGACGATTGATTCTCATTTCTATTTGCATGGATTACTGACTGGATGGCAAATGTGTTCAAGTTCCTTGGAGCAATATTGGTGATGATAATGTTTGGATTCTGTGTTATAAGAATAATGATTGTACAGTGGTAGAAAACAGCAAAGAAAGCAACGGGAATGAAGATCATGTTCGATGTGAAGAATGAAACAGAAAACAACACGCAGACTGAAAGTGCCATTAGAGACCATATAAAAGCAAATATTGTGGCACTTGAAGGAACGAAATTCCAGTACCCAAGAGATACCAAGAATTATGTGGGACATTGGGTCTTGTGTACCCCAAGGGGAGAATGCAATTACATGACAGTGTGGACAAACACATCAGAAATGCGGGCATCCTGAGGATGGTGATGAAGATATGTATACCAAACAAACCCTTCTTCAAGAGAAGATTCAAAGAAGCAGGAAAACTTGAGGAGGTGGTCGATGACTTGACCAGAGGGGTTAATGTAGAGGAGTAGACGTACACATACGCAGGAGATCCTATCCCCCTACCTCCCCTTTATTGGAGACATGAGACTGTGCCCTGTCTAACACCAGCTATTGTACCAATACCACAGCGAGTATTTGGAAGACGGTATCCATTCAGACAACCATATCTAATGTACCCTCAAGTTGATGATGGCCTGCAGGAGGAGCATCCTGAAGGAATATAAGAAAGTGCTAAGAAAATGGATATAAGAAAGTGTGCACAAAGTCCTGAATTACTGAATGAATGACAAAGTAAATAATCAAGTGAACCTTTAAAGGGTAAAAGAAAACGATTACTTGTTAGAAAGTGCTGCAGAAATCAGAAGTAAAAAGAATGTACATACGCTGAAATGCAAGATAGATCAAGTCATCGTATAGGCTAGCTACAAGTAGTGAAAAGAAATGCAGGCGAAGCAACCATTGTACAGAAACTGGACATTGGTATCATGAAATAAGTAAGCCAAAGAATCAGGAAGAGAAAATGGAAGGATGTGTCGCAGTAGAATATCAGGTTGTTGGAGCTGTGTTGGGAGGATGTGTGTCCTGAAGTCAAGAACTGAGAAGTGGAGGTCAGCTATCTATGCTGTAGAGAAACATGTGTGCAGAGGATGAATCCTCTCAAGTTAAGGTGCTAGAAAGAACACAGAAGATGCCAAGTCTTAATTCATTTAAACCTTTAAAAGCTTGCAGAATGAGCAGAACCATGGTCTCATGTCACGTGAGTCAAGGCTGGAAAAAGACCTTGAACTTGGAGTTTCAGACACGCTAGCGTACCCTCGCTCCCATTGCATTCCTAGGACAAGAATACTCTGCAAGGCCAATTACAAATAGAATTTCATGGCAGAAGTCATGGGTGATGAGAGATGTTGGGCTAATTGGGTTGTAGGGCAGCTTCATGTCCTATCTCCTTAAACCTGCGTCTTGGCTTACCTGCTGCTAATTGAACTGAATGTTGCAGATATGGCACAAGCATGCCAAACCAATTGTATTATTCCATATAGCAAAGGACCTTATAGCTTGAGAAACCAATGAAACACTGTCTAACTTCATCTCTAAAACTCAGGACATCCTGTCCTCACTCTCCTCCTATCACCTCCCTCCCTCTATTCCCTTGCTCTTCCTCTGGCCCTTCTGCAGCCACCCCCCATCCCTCCTTCTCTGCCTTTCCCCTTTTCTCCGCTGACGAGGTCTCCAGACAAGTCCGATCTATGAAAGTCTCGTCAAAACATGTTCACCCCTGTTCCTCCAAAACTATCAAGGACCACATTGACTCCCTGGCTCCTGCCCTAGCGGACTTCTCTCCTTAACATCCGTGAGGAGCTGCTCTCGAACCTTGACTCCAACACTCCGTGTGTTCTCATTATGCTCGATCTCTCTTCTGCCTTTGATACTGTCAACCATGCCATCCTGCTCAACCGTCTCTGTGATAACCTGGGCATCACTGGCCAGGCTCTGGCGTGGCTGACCTCTTTCCTCTCCAATCGACCCTCCCAGGTCCAACTGGGGTCCTTCCTCTCTGACATCTTTTTCTCTACCTGTGGTGGCCCCCAGAGATCTACCCTCTCTCCCTGGCTGTTCAACCAGTATCTGGCACTCCTTGCCCACTGCATCGCCGCTCTCTGCCCCAACTTTCAATGCTATGCGGATGACCCCCAGCTCATTTCCAGGCTACCCTCGGCCTCCTTCTCTCCTTCCCTCAACTCTGACTGTCTGTCTGCTATCCAGGAATGGTGTGCCGCCAATGACCTCTGCCTAAATGCCAGTAAGACTGAGATTCTACTCATCAGCACACCCACTCCCTCCTTCCCTGCAGCTCTCTGGCCGGCCTCTCTTGGCCCACTTCCTGCCCCTACCTGCAAGGCAAAAAACCTTGGGATCATCTTCGACTCCACACTCGCCTTCTCCACTCACATATCTGACGTCTCTAAGAAGTCACACTACCAGCTGCACCTCCTCAGAGGTATTCCTCCTTTCCTCTCCTTCCCCCAGAAGCTCACTGTCTCCCGAGCCCTGGTTCTCTCGAAGCTGGACTACTGCAACAGCCTCTATCTAAATCTGCCTGCCTCTACTCTCTGCCCTCTGCAACTTATCCAGAACAGGACTGCGAGACTTGTCCTTGGCCACAAGCCCAGGGACCGTATCGCTCCAGGTCTGAAATCTCTACACTGGCTCGCAGTGGCTGTGAGGATTAAGTGCAAAACCCTCTGCATTGTCCACAAGGCCTTCTGGGGCCTGGGGCCTAAATACCTTCAACTCTCTCTTCCTAAATATCTTCCTTCTCGAGCTCTTCGCTCGTCCGTCTCCAACTCCCTCAGGGTCAGCCGCTTCTCCAAGCAATGAGTTGGTAGATCTCTCTCCTCGGCAGGGGCCTCCCTCTGGAACAGCCTTCCTGCCTCCCTGAAACTTGAGGAGAAACATCTCCGGTCCCGGAAGCACCTCAAAACCTTCCTCTTTGCTTCTGCTTTCTCTCCCCTTCTCCCCTGTTAAATTCTTGACTGAAACTGCACTGAATCTGCAACTGGGCCACTCCCACCGATCTCGGTCCTGGCCCAGCCAAACTCCACTTGCACTGCCTCCCTGGCAAACCCTGCACTGCGGGACTGTCTCTGTAACCCTACAGCCCGCCTTCCCAGCACTTGTCTGCACTTACCTTGCACTTGCCACTAGCTGGCCCTATTATGTATTTGTTATTCTACTTCCCTGTACTGCACTTCCCCGCCTCCCTGTCCCCTTGCACTTTTCCCTTCCCTTCACCCATACACTTGCGCAATCTGAATGACACTTGGCCTAGTAGGATCGCTGTCTGTCTTCCCTTTGTTCCTCCCTCCCTGCCTTGTCGCGCCTTGAAACACTTGTGTATAGGCGCGTTACAAGTGCCATATCATATCATATCATAACTGATTTATCTTAAATGACACGTGTGAAGAGGTAGGCATAAGTTGTCCACCTGATATCGGACAACCAATAACAAACCATGCTCCTATATGATTTATACCTTGATGTGTCCCTTAACCAATCCCAACCCTTGATAGGTTTTTCACTATTGCCACGTTGCATGACGTCATTCTGATGCATAAAGTAGTATATAATTGTATTTCATGTGGTAATCGCGGAGGAAATGGGCGTACGTCTGTTGATGTTCGTTGTAACCTCCCTGTTTTAGATAATTCCTAATAAAACAGCAACTTGACATATTCTTGAGTTTGTCCGGTAATTTGGATTCAGAATTATTCTGGTGTAGTCCCATCCAGTAACAGATGCACGTTTGAAAGGGTCATATGCTCAGGTGGCTCCAAAAGGAAACTTTTTTTTGTCTTTCTGGCTTTTATGTTTTTTGGGGATTTTGTTTTTTTTGTCAGAGAGTTGACGAAGTAAGGTGGGGGAGGGAAGGGGTAGCAACCACAGATACAGAGGTGTGCAGATGGACAGGGGAAGATACTGGGTGTGCCTTAAATATGAGGTGGGAGGCAGTGTTTCTTGTACTGCTTGACCGCAGCTTCGAAAGCACTTTCAAACTGCTCCCACCTGCAGAGTGGTGTGTTGCCATGTGTTGCGGTATATACAGACAACTGTGGCACTCAGTGTAAGGATCGACAGCATCCTGTATGTCCTGAGAGGGAGCCGGAGGGATCCTCTGCCCCACAGAAGTAGCTTGTGTGGTGGAGAAGTGGTTGAATAATATGGGGTAGAGGAAGGTAAAGGCCATATTGGATGGGTGGATCATGGCCTTTGTCCGCAGACAGTGCAGTGCAGTGAGGAAAAGAAGTCTGGAAAATATATTTGGGATTATTTTGTGGATGGAAAGGGTGGGGGAGTGGAAAAATATATAGAGGTCTTTTCATACGTGAGAAGAAGTTGTGTAGGTGCTGGGGTGTGTTCCGTGAATTTTTCTGTTGATGGACATTATTGGGATTGGGGGGGTGTGGATGAGTATTGTTATTTCGAGGTGTATTGTACATACTTGTTATATGGTTTAATTGTATTGTGGTGGTTGTGGCCAGTGGCCACATGCACTATAGTAATATGTGTATAGTTAGTATAGGTACTAAAAGGGGAGTATATGGGGCCTCATTACGAGTCTGGCAGTAGCCGTTGCTGGTAAAACCAGCAGTCTGCCGCTGGACTCATGTATTTTTCCAGCGCCTGCTCCACAGAAACACTGTAGGATTGCGACCCTGGAAGTCAGGCGGCAGAAAAAGTTTAATCCCCACTCTCATTTGAGCCCTAGACGACTCATTGGGAATGGAGATGACGGAAGCACCGGCACCGTTAATAACCCTGCCGGTGCTTCCCGGAAAGTCTGCGGGCGGGTGTTGTCCTGCCCGCCAGGTCAGACCTGAGCCGCCGGCCGCAGACTCAGAGTGTGCCGGTCCGGTAACAACGGTGCCGGTAGGCTTACCGGCACAGTTGTTACCGGACCGGCATGCTCGTAATGAGGCCCATAGTATTTATAAATTCGTGGAATTAAATCTTAAAAGTGCAAATAGTATTTATGATTGTAGTACGATTGAGGATAGTGATTGTCGATCCCTGTTTCGTCTTTGACATGGTCAACCATTCTATCCTTATTAAACGGCTCCATGATACCTTTGGCATCACGGACCGGGCACGGCACTGGCTGACCTCTTCTGTCATTATCTGCCCTTCGCAGCTGCAACTGGGCTCTTTCTCCCCCACCAATTCAATCTCTACTTGCAGTGTTTCCCAGTGTTCTACCCTATCACCGTGGCTCTTTAATATCTATCTTGTCTCTCTGGCTCACCTGATCTCCTCATTCTCTCATCATTTACAGTGTAATTCCGATGATACACTCCTTCTTTGAAATTTCCCTGTGCTACTTTTTCCTCTCCGTCTGTCATCTCTGATTGTGTGGCCCCCATTCAGTTGTGGTTGTCGGCTAACGATCTTTGTCTGAATGCAAGTAAGATGGAGATCCTTCTTATTGGGACAGTTGTGCCATGTTTCCCTCCTACCTTTTGGCCGTTGTCCTTAGGCCCTCTACTATCACTATATCCTGTTAGGCGAAAAACCTTGGTGCCTTTTTCGATTCCTCTCTTTCCTTCACTGCTCTCATCTTGGATGTTTTCAAAAAGGCCCACTTTTAGGCCAACTTTTAGCTTCACCTGCTTAAAGGCATTCCATGTTTCCTCGCCTTCCCCTAGAAGCTCAACGTCTCTAGAGCCTGGTCCTCTTTAGGCTGTACTAATGCAACACCATCTTCCTCAACCTCCCCCTTTGTTGCCTACACCTCCTTCAGCTAATCCAAAATAGGGCTACAAGTCTTATTTTTGGCCACAAGCCCAGGGATCATATGTCTGCAGCCCTTAAATCTCTACACTGGGTGCAGGTGGCCAAAAGGATGACATTGAGGACCTTGTGCATTATCCAGAAGGCTTTTTGGGGCCTGGTACCACGCTATTTACAAGCTTTTAACCCTAAATACTCCCATGCTAGAGCCCTACACTCCTGTAACTTGAATTCTATGCGTTTTAACTGCTTGCTGAAACAGAGAGTGGGAGGCAGCTCTCTCTGTTCGGCTGGTGCCTTTGGAACAGCCTCCCTGACACTTTTAGACTTGAGCAGGGCTTCCTTAAGTTCTGGAAATTTCTCAAAACTTTGCTTTTGTCTTCCTCTTTCCCTCTTTCCCTTCTTTATAAACTCATGCTACTGTCACTGAAACTGGTGGCCTGGCCCCTCTTAAACCTTACAGGTTGCAGGCCCTATGCCCAGTCAACATAGGAACCCCAACATTTATTCAGCATTGTGCTTGCGGACCCACTGCCTGGTGGCTGTGCCCCCAACTCTTGGGAATGCTCTGTCCCAGAACTTAGGCAGAGGCGTCCGACTTTGGTACTCATTGCCACTTCCTTCCCAGTCTTCCTTTAGCAGTTTCCCATCTGTTCATGCACTTCTCTCACTGCATAATGCATACGTGCATTTACAGCAGCACTATGTACAATTTATTTGTATAAATAAGGGAAATGTAGATGGAAAATATTTGTTGAACAGATAGGGTTACGTGTAGATTTTATGGAAGGGATTTCTGGAAGGATGTGTGAGTGTTTGAAAGCAGGCAGTGAGGGAGTGTTAGAAACATAAAAGTAAAAAGGGTAGAAGGGCTGTGCTGTGTGATGGTGTGCATGTGCCATTCAGGTCTTTTATTGATGCCTGACCTAGAAACGGGACGTCCGAAACCGCGGATATTTATGAAGGTGCATGGATTATGGTCCTTATTGTATGCTAGAGAAAGGTATTTGTGACAGAAAATTGTTTCTGTTTTTTTTCTTTTTCTCTACTGTACAATTGTCCATTATTGCCATTACCATAGTGCAAAATGGTAATGGACATGTTGGAGAATATTATTGAGTCTAACTCCTTTATTCAAAAATGTAAAGTAGATGGAATCTATAACATTATTTTGTTCTATTTTTGTAATTGTGACAGGTGGCTTCAAAAGGAACCTTTTTTTGGTGTTTTTTGCAGGAGAGGCCAGTAAGTAAGTTGGGGAGGGAAATGAGGGAACGGGGACCAATGACTGATATGGAGGGGCAGTTGGACAGGGTAAGATATTGGGTGTGCCTTAAATCTAAGGTAAGGGGCAGTGTTTCTCATGCTCCTTGACTGCAGCCTCGAACGCACTTCAAAGTACTTTCAAAACGGCTCCCCCTGCAGAGTGGTGTGTTGCAGTATATACAGAGTACTTTTGTCTTGAAACAATATGGATCAACTGCCACTTTTATGGCTTGCAAGGTAGCTGGTGGGAACTTCTGTCCCACAGAAGTAGCCTGTGTGTTGGCAGTATTAGTTGAGGAAGTTGCGGCAGAGGAAGACAGCCTACTACTTCTTGAGAAAGGCACAGCCTTTCTCAGAGCATCACATTGGTTGGATTTGGTGTGGCGGTGCATGCAGGTGGTCCAGTATGAGTACTGCCCAGGTTGTCCACGACTGGGTACAACGTTGCACTCAATGCTTTTCACTTTGGAAGTCTTAACCTTCAGTACAGCCCCAATGATGGTAAAGAACTGCCATACCCATGATTCTCTCTGGGTGCTGGAGGTAGGCATTCCCTCTATCTCATTTTCCTTACTCTCTTGATTCTTTTCTGTATCATTGCACTTGTTCTGTTGTCCAGGCCACTGGTGGTGGTGGTGGCTCCTGGGGAGGAGGGGTGGCCATGGCTTATGCCATTTTTGAAGTTAAATAGCAGTTGTGCTAATATTCCTCCAAGCATGTACTCTCTCCTGAATTGCAGCTGGAAAATCAGTAACAATAGGTCTAGTAGTTGTGCAAGGGTAAACTTTCAGCTTGAAACTTCCTAGAGCTGCTGGAAATTGAGTTTATAACTGTTTGCAATGCATGGACCCATTCGCGAAGCGCAGACTCGTTCATGAACATGTCATCACGCTCCACCACCATGCACTGCTCAGACTAATACCCAGGACACCGAAGATGACATCATAAATGTCATTGAGGACATCACTGATGACATGACATATCCAAGCCACTTGTTTTTGTTTACTGACATATGTAGGCCAGTTGTCTTTGGTCACTGACAGTAATAATTTTAAAATTGAAAATATGCTATATATTTAGACGTTAACCTTCTCCTATGTTCCTAAAGTACTTTCTTTAGGGTTTGGTCTCAGCTCATGTTGCATATATATGGGACAATAAGCAGGCCTCAAACACACAATTCATTTGTAAACATGATGATCAATTTTAATGTTTTTGACATTTTCTGGTGATGTTGTTTCTTTTTTCCTTACTTTAGTTTCCCTGTATGTGTTTCTGATTGTTATGCATTGTGGGTCTTCATATGTATTGTTTGTACTAACACACGTATATAGTAAGGCTTTAATTGTTAGCTATTTATTATATGTTTAACATTACTCAAAACTGTAATATTGTAGCGTTCATTATTTTACTAGCCGAAATTACCAGATAAAAGATATTGCACTTCTATGGTGCATGCCGCAGCCATTGTTCCTGTATTAACAACAACCCTGCAATATAATGTTTTGTTTAGATGAATACATTTGGTAATACATTAAGTAGTTCATGATAGGTCTCCCGATCACCACAACCCCCTTGTACAGACTTATTATCAAAATGTATTTAATATGTGATGTCATCATTGATGTCGTCTATGACATTTGTGATTTCATATTTGATATCCTGGGTTTTAGTCTTAGCAGTGCACAGTAGTGGTGTGAGTTATGGTTGCTTGGCATACCATAACTGGCGAATTTCTGAGGTTTATTTCGATTTTATTTGTGACCGTAATAGGTTTTTATTATTGCAACTTTACCATCACATCCCTTTAACAATGTTTTTTCACTGAATTTCGTAGGTTTTTATTAGTGCAACTTAACCATAGCGTGTCTTCAACAATGTTTTTTCACTGAATATATATATATATCTGTTTCAGTTTGTAATCTTTGCTAAAAACATATTATTGATCAATTACACAAACATAAAATCAAAAATGCTTTTCAGTGTCAACTAATTCTAGTTAAACATATTTAGTCAAATTCTGAATACCCTGGATTCCAGGAGTTTAAACCAAAGTAAACTTTCACAAAGTTACTTCTGGGTATGGTTGACGCGGTTGTGATGCGTTTCGCCCCAAAAGTTATCAATAAGACTTGCACAGTTTGGCTTTGCGATCAGTCTGGTAGACAGAGGCAAAACCGGTCTTACACCAGATTGCACCCCAGGTGGGAAACATCATTGACCCTCCCCACCCCACCGCCAAAAATGACAACACCAAAAAAATGGTATGTTACAGATATTGTAAATAGGGCAGTTGATAAAGAACTAGATGGAAATACAAATGCAATAGAAAATGCATACATTAGATATTAGGTGACAGTCTTAGAATGTTACCTGCATTATGTGTTAAAAAAAGTAGGTTGCAGGCAGTACAGCTTAGTAGGTGATACATTGTTCTGAGAGCTGAGCGCATTGAATATCTCAGGGTTAATGTGATGGCTGGGGAAATCACTATGCAAGCTTCAGGTCAGAAGTTTCAATCCCAGCCGGTCCAACTCATCCATTCATCCTTCTTAGTGTGATACAATGAGTGCCTAAATGACATATATGGCAGTATGATCATAAGTGGTAACAAGTAACCCCAAGATGAGGGGTCAGTTGTGCCAGGGGTTACAAAAACATTAAACTATAAACACGAGAAGTGATAGAGCAGGATTTATCCCTACAGCTGTCACATGCCAAGGTTTCCCTGACATCTCACTTGGAGTCACCCTTAATCCAGAGACAGCCCACTTCATGCAGTGATATCACAGTGACACTTACAGCCACAAATTGGACGCTTTGGAGACAAAATCCAACAACGAGGACTTAGCAAAATATTTAAACACTTGACCATGTGCCATTAAAGACGCCCAAGTAACTGCGGGCTACCAACATACAACATAACATGCCCTTACACACTCAAAACCCACATTTGCATAAACTGAGTATGCCATGTCAGGTGCAAATAAAAGACTAATAAAATTCTAAATATTAAACTCAAATACAAGCATCACTTGTGACATAAACGGTTGTCCGTCCAACACTCAACTCAGGGCTTCCAGTTCCGCGCATGTCATACTGTGCAAACGTGACTGGTCATAACATCCACAGATTAGGGTCTTCCGGGAATACTTCAAGATGGCAAATGCAACCTAGTTAGGTCGTTGTCTAGTGAACTGATAAAGCACAGAGAATTGATCTCTTCTATCATTAGTGACTTCATATGGCGCAGAGTGTGTGTACTCTGTCAGCAATCACTTTGTAAATACAGCGTTTCCAAGCAGGGCAACAGGGCGAATGCAGGGGATCGGGTGGGTGATTTGAATACTGTGTGTGACTATTTCCCAACAAGCACGGATTGGTCAGCAGGTCCCTACCATATCCCATGAACTCCTGAGAGCCCATCCCCAAGGCGGACCGGGAGGAGGGCTTGCCTTGTCTTGTGACATGACCTGCTGTTGACTGTGCACCACTGGAGATGATGCTGTCTCACACATCTGATCAAAGCCCTCCCCATGCATCACCAGGTGTCACTCCCAAATGCCTGCATCCCTGCATGCATAGAAGATCAGAACAAAACCCAGAAATGACAGGGGCGCGGATGAGGAATAGGTCTGCTGTCTGTGCCGGTGCGAACGTTCAACTTTTTTCAACCCAGCCAGTGCTGCTGCCTCCCCAGAAAATTCTGTCTTGTTTAGTGCAACAGAAAGAGGTGTGAACAGTCGGTCAAACAAGCGCTGGCTTGTTGGTTAAGTTAGTACTTCTTTTCTACTCCCGTACATTAAATTAACATCATCCCACTTTTGTGTTTTGCTGAATGAATGCTAGAGTGCTCTCGCCACGCCTTTTAAGACTGATACTGTGCAGTCCCAAACGGAATCCATTCCCTCTAGCACTGCCCTCCATAACTTCTTTCTAGTAGTGAAGCACGACCACCATGTACATCAAACTCTCTGCAGACTCGAGCACTACCATTTTATTTATTTTCTACAACGATCGGTCGGACTGGGGCATAAAATCGTCTCAACAAAAAAGTGTCCCACCGTTACAAATGGGAATTTATTCCTTTTGGGACGCTGTTTGAATAGTACCCAATAGTACCCAAGGGGGAGGTTTTTGATGAAATATGATGCAAATTGTACATTTTAAAGAATATTTATTCAGCAACACGTGTCAAAACTATTAGCCGCATAGTGAAGTAACTCATCACACTGGCACACATTGGCCAAATAAGTTCTCCACTTTGACCTAAAAACTGGCACACCCACGCCGTTTGCGTTTTTTGGCTCGGCCATGGGCCTATTGCCTTAATGCCCTATAATCCAGTCTGAGCCTGTCGATATACCACAAAGTCACAAATACACTATGCTCAAAAGCCATCGGCACCTTACCAGCTAGGAAGGCGCATACTCATCTTCCCGACCCGGGTCCCGCACCACACCCAAAGTCATCTGAGTCTGCTGCCCGCCCCCCGACAGCCCGAGTCATGCCGCTGGCGCCGCCTTACCTGCAGCTCGCTCCTGGCTGACCAGGTACTCGTCCTTCCTCCGACCGCCCAGGACCACGTGCTCCGGCCCTGCACCAGTGGCTGGAGGGGCAGCTTGGAGCCTGACCCTGTGCTAGGAACAGCGGAGACCCTGGGTGCAGCGTGGGTGTGTGACCCCACAGGACCATTATGCCATCTTGGTTGGCACTGCAGTGGCAGACAGGCCCGGCACAACACAAGGGTCACAGTGGCTTCTGGGCTCTGGGCACCTGCCAATGTCGTGGCTGGGCCTTGATCTCGATTCCTAGTAATTACTGCACGCGCCAACTGACACAGGATCACAGCAGGGCAGGCTGCCCAATTAATCAACCCCCCACCCCGTGTCAGTGCATGCGCTGGCTGAAGGAGGACACGTGCGCCTAGGCCTGGTGCCAGCCTGGCTGGTGCCACAGTGAAAGCAACACATGTTGCTATTTAGCTGAGGCTGCTTAGCAATACACATTACAAAAATCAACGTGGCTGCCTGGTGCGGCCTGGCTATGCAGGAGCACTGCGAGTCCCGCACGAGATAATGCAAAGACTGGCTACTGTCTCTACTTGCAAGTGCATGCTCGCCACTCAGTCAGTGGCCACTGGCCCGCCGCCTGGGTCTGACTGTGCTGCAGCGCAGTCAATTTCAAACATACAGTACTACTGCAATGCAGTGAAAGATAATTTTTTCACACTAATTAAAAAATCATTTTGAGATTCGGACTCACGCTCAGCGCCCCCTAGAGGCTGACATGTCACTGACGTCAGGCAGCCGCATGATCTTCCTGACACAAAGACCTCTATTAGAGAGGAAAAAAGGTGAAAATGGATTTAGTTGGGAGAGAGGGAGAACATTTAAAACAGGATTTATTTGACGCGGAGGCAGAAAGCAGAAATAGGATAGGCCATCTCTTTGTAACTATTGGCGAGGAGAGAATCCCATTGACTGGTCACTTGCATAAAATACACTTCCATGCCATTTATTGGAAGTTATTCGTATGGAGTTGAAAATCCCAGCATTGTCTGGAGGCAGATTATATTTTGTAGCATTAACTGAGTGTACAAGGCCCGAACCAATTTCTCGTGGCTATTACTGCTAGTCAGGAGAGAATCAGGGCGTCCATCTTCTGCTTCACACACACACATTAGACTTGTCTTGTCAGTGGCAGGAAGTGCACCAGACGTGCAGATATGCCTGGAGTACCTGCATGCGTCAAGCAGAAGGGAAGGCATCTGACTAGAGGGGAGAACAAGTGAGGGAAAGTGATAAGAAAAATCAGTCTCAAAGCGTATCACTAGGGTTTCACTAAAGGGGGATAACAATTTAAAACACATAAACACACTGCCGGGAATACACTTTCTAAAAAGAAAAACCTACAAGATGATTGATTATTTACATGCTATGGCAGTTCGCTATTTTTCCAAGAACATATTTACTAGAGCAATATAAAGTAACAGATAATTAGATAATTAGTCATTTTACTGACAAAGTGAAGATCAATAAATGTAAGCAGGAAATATAGGTAGATATTTAAGAAAGGAAAGTGTGAGAGGGAACCTGAGTGACTTTTAAAGTTGTGTAGATGCGTGTGAGTTTCATATTTCTTAGAAAGACTCCCCAGCACGTGTGTGTTCATTTTGCAATGTTTGAACATTGTGTAAAACGCCATTTTACCCAGAGAAGTTATTATAGGCCCAGGGCTTTATTACAGCTCCTTCACAGCTGGTGGTTTAACTCCGCGAGTGCAGTGTTCACACCAGAGATCTGACTGCAACCTGCAGTTACAGGTTCAAATCCCATCAGGACTAATGACTACCCTTACCTTTCCAAAAGTTACTATTTCTATTTGTAAACTGCAGCTCACAGGTTTGTTTCCTTTTAAGGCCACCGACCTCTCTACATTTCATTTTTTTTCAATATAGCTTATAACATGGGGGATGATAACACTGATACCTTGAGTACTAAGCTACGCATTGTTACTCTTGATTCATGGAATCATTTGCGTGAAAAACGCAGCTTTGTGCGCATTTCTGCCTGAAAATCCCTGTTTCAAGTATGGGGATTTTCGGGCAGAAAGTCGCGCAAATATGCGTTTTTCACGCAAATAATTCCATGAATCAGGCAAGACTTCACTCCAGAGTTTTCCACCCACTCAACGCTCTGCCAGTCACCACGTGAGTTCTGCACGAGATAGTGCGCCTCTGTGTTTGCAGCTAGTGCAAGCATAATGAGGGTGTCTTAGACCCTGTTGTGAGCATCCAGTAACTACTGTACGAATCAGGATTAGACCGTGTGTTACAAAGGCTATGCTTACAGTGCAAGTGCGCAACATTTATAAGGACCTCAATGCTGAGGCGCTGGGGACATATGTATAGCACTTGGGGCTTGGTAAAGCAGGCTGGCATTCCAGGTGGCAAGTTACAAATGGATTCTACTGGAGCTAATTGTGGTATGTTTGTGGACATATTGCGACATTGTGCCTCATCACGAGTTGGGCGGTATCCCAGTGGTAAATCCGCCAGTATACCGCCCAAGGCAATTACCATTACCACAACCTGGTCTGGCACTATTAGCGCTGGATCCCAAGATGCAGTGGTGCTGTAAGTCCCAATATTTTTAGTACATAGGACTCAATGTGTCATTTTTGCTGCAATTGCAACAGTGGTAATTGCGCCGCAGTAATTGCGCCAAAAATGGGCGGAAAGTCAGAGGATTTACCTCCAGCTCAGAGCCGGAGGTGAATCCTCTGAGTTTCCCCCAAACTTGGGATTGGGAGGTGTGGTAATGGTGCGATAATAGCGTTACCGCCACATTTTTTACCATACCGCCCAACCCGATTAGACCCATTGAAAGGTTTTCGCAGGTTCCAGTTGTTGCCGCTTAGAAGTGTTCACTATTATCTAATGGTGTCTATTGTTTCAATTAGTATTTTATGTAACTATGAGTATTCCTACTTTTTCTGCAGTCCCAAAAATAGTCAACTATCCTTTGGTCTTTAAGTCCGGTACACAAAAATATCGAGTTATTTAAACTGTTTTCCAAACTGTTTTCAAGGCACAATATAAAGTGTTACACTCTTGGCACCTAATTAGTAGTCCTATTTCCATGTTTATGCCATTAGTTAGCCCTGCTTCAATATCTGTCTGTGGCCAAAGACTCCCAGCATGGTTGTTTATCTCCGGTTTGCTTTTATTTTGTTATGGCTGCTGCTTGCCTGAGTGTACGTCTGAAGAAGAGTTTATCAACTATATCAATGCTCAGAAATGCTGTATCATAACAAGAATCTCAATGAAAATGTAAGCACAGGACAGAGTTCTTTTCATAGTTTTTGTAAACGAGAATGAAGAAAAAACAACGGTTTTATTTACATTTCGCTACCAAGTTCCTCATTTTGATGCACGCTTAAAAATGGTAAAACATGTGAGAAGCAAATGTCTGCCTGTTTTACCGCATATACATATCCCGCTACGTGTGGCACTGCCTCTTTTCATTTCCACATGAGAAACCTGGCCAACCACCGTCAGTGAAACTACACGGAATACCTGCGCATTTCCACCGACCGCTTTATCTTTAGATTTTACATGTGGATATTCCGGGAAAAAAAAACTGGATGCCAGAATAATGGTGCATGCAGAAATCATGCCTAATATCACAAACACCACCTGAAATAAGCGCATGCTCTATCCAAGGGACACATCAGGAGTAGCGTACATTAAGGGAGTACAAGAGGAGGTCAGAAAAGATCATTAAATAGTGAACGCCTGAAATGATGCACAGGCTAGGGAGTGGGGTCAATATAAAAGGACATTTCCACATTCACGACACCGCTGCACCATGGAGGGAGCAGCAGTCTACTACATAGCATATTGGCAAATACCACTTCTAATATCAGCTCCCTGGCGGAGCAGCCGCTGGCAGCCCATCAGTTTTCCCAGCAGTCCATCCAGCAGGCAGCCCACCAGACTCCCTAGATGCACCCCCATCAGACAGCACAGCAGCAGGCCCACCCAGTCCACTGGGTGCCCAGCAGGCACCTGAGCCGTGTCAGCAGAGGGTTAGGCAGAGGAAAGATCCAAGGGTGTACAGGCCAGGTTTTCTCCCCTCAGTTTCAGCAACTAGCAAGTATTTGCCATCTATCGGCTTGGCATTGCCACAATACAATCAGTCTGGGAAGACATCCAGGTTGACGCAGAACCCAACAGGCAATATCTAACAAGTTGAAGCTGCTGAGTGTATTGTGCTTCTTTGCAAGTGGCTCATTTTAGGGCACAGTGGCACTTACTCTTTGTTGCATTCTAGCGCCCAAGTCTTCCACATGGAATTTGGAAGACTCAGCAAATCTATGTGGGACGGTTGCTGGATGGCAGAGCTTTATGTGTGTTCCCTGCAGGCCTGTTAAATAAAGAACCAGAGAACCACTTACCGTGTTCGTGTGGTCTCTTCACTGGCAACGAGGAGTTGGAGCGGGCCTATGAGGGACCTGAGATCCTGCTCTCCCGTTCCGGCCGCAAGCTCTTGAGCCTAGCCAAAGGTCATTGGAGAGTGGTGGGCACCCTGCTTGCCCAGCAGATCACCTCCATTGCCACAGCAGGGACGTCGCCCGGCAAGGGGTGGATGTAAGGAGGGGGTCTCATATATATATATATATATATATATATATATATATATATATACAGTAAAAAAACTTTGTTAAAGGGAAGTTATGGTTCCAAGTAAAACAGAAAACCCCCTGAAATTAGCCAGTTATGGTAAGTTAAACAACCATAAGTCGCACCACCACTGTGCACTGCTAAGACTAACACCCAGGACATCAAAGATGACATCACAAATGTCATTGATTACATCACTGATGACATCACATGTCTGGCTCCCCCTTTATTCCTTTACTGACATATCTAGGGCACATGGTTTTCTTCAGTAGGAGGCAGGAAATAACAATTGAAAAGGTACTATATCAGTAGAGTTATCCCTCAATTTTTTTTTTACAGTAATTCTCTTAGGGTCCATTCATATCATATGAAACATATACATAATGGAAGACATAGGCTTGTAAGACAGCAGTTGTTTCTGTGCATTAAGATAATCATTAGGGTTATCAGCACTTTTAATATTTCTTTTTTTATTACTATACTTTCCCTGTATTCATATTTGTACACATTTTACTCACACTACTTTCATTAGGATGCAGTCACATCATGTGATACATAGGGTAAGTTGCACCTTTGAAACAGAATAATAATTTCTCTACAAAAAGATAATTTGTTAGGTTATGAACACTTTCTGCTACTGCTATTGTTTTTTTGCTTATTTCACTTTCCATGTATATACTCATATTTGTAGGTGTTGTTATTTATTTGTGTTTTGTCTGTAGTAAGTAGGTTTTATTAGCTACGTATTACTTGTGTAACAGTATGCAAAACTGTAATAAGAAAGTAGTTATAATTTCAGTATTGAATATCGCAAAATTATGTATATTACACTTCCATCATGTATGTTGCACACAATGCGTATGTTTCTACATGAGTATTTTAGTATACTTGATAGAATTTATAATAGAATGTATTTATATCAATGTATTGATTAATGCACTAAGTAGCTCATGATATTTATGCAAATGATCCTTGACACTTTTTTGTGAACATTATAATAAGAATGCATTGCACAGAATTTTTATGAAAAGTAAATGCACATGTGATGTCATCAGTGATGTCATAAATGACATTTGTGATTTCATCTTTGATGTCCTGGGTGTTAGTCTTAGCAGTGCACAGTGGTGGCGCGAGTTATGGTTGTTTAACTTACCATAACTGGCGAATTTCAGGGGTTTTTCGGTTTTACTTGGAAATACCGTCCCTTTAACAAAGTTTTTTTTACTGAATTTCATAGGTTTTTAGTAGCACAATTTAACCATAACATCCCTTTAACAAAGGTTTTTTACTGAATTTCATAGGTTTTTAGTAGCACAGCTTAACAATAATATCTCTGACTTCATGTACATGTAACATGGAACATACTGAACCCCCTCTACTGAATTTGATGTCCACGAACTGTTCTAATGTCCGCGGACATGTGCGGACAGCAGCAGCACTACCCAAAAAGTCTTGGGGGTATCTGTAATTGTTATTTCATAACATATGAACACTGCACACATTCACAAACCAGCACACATACACATTGTATGTAGTAATAAATAAGAAGTGTAACCCATATATATAACACATCAACCATTCATTTAAATACAATATGTTCTAAAATGGAATATACCAAAAGAAGAAAGATAGGCTTCCAACATGATTACCTCACAGAAACTCCACAACTAAGAGCAACAGCAGATCTACAGACCAGTAAGAACACACCTTACCAGAACCTAGCAAGTGTACTTCATTTTCTCATATATTTCTAAAATTTCTGTATTAGATACAAAAAAAGTGATATTATTTTTTTTTCTCACAGAAATGTCTAGTACTCTGGAGTGGCTAGAAGAGCATTTCCCACGTCAGGAAATGTCTGAAGATAGTGAACCTAATGGTAGACACTTTTCTATATAAACCAATTAATAAATATTATTTTATATACATTTAACATATACATTTTCTTTGTACAGACCATACAAACATTGAAAATAGTAAACAAAAAGAAATATTGTATAAGACTCTCCAGCACATGGAAGAAAAAATGGACCTACTCATGGAAAATTTCAACAATTTAAAAAAAGTTGTGGAGGATCACTTGAAACAAAAAACTAGATACCATTGTCCCACATGTTCCTGTCGCCCCTCACCATATCCCAGTCAATTATCCCCAAACCCTCTCGATGAACAAAAAGATTTTGATGAGACTTCATCCCTTCTTCACCTCATATGAATCCTCTTGAAACCCCCAATTCTCCTGTGTTTGTCTCAGTTTCTGCTTCATCTTCTGTGTCATAAATTTAACATCCCTATATAATAAAGTAAAATTATTATATTGTGTCCTAATTAATTTCTTGTTTTTTTTTAAAAAAGCAGTTGAGGTGTCCACGGACAGCGTGGGTGTCCGGAATGTCTGTGAAGATATGAAAATGGAGGTGTCCTAAGAACACTATACCTGTCGGTACTGTTTGCTAGCAAGTTGAAACTGTTCTAAAAACACACAAGATGTCCGGGATATACGCAATTAACCAAAATGGAGATGTTCTAAGAACATTATGCCTGTCTGTAATGTTCGCAAACAAGTCCAAACTGTTCTGAGAACACATCCAGTGTCCGGGATGACCGTACTCAAACTAACACACGCGGTGTCCTGAAAAGTTCGTAAATAAACAGAATGGGGGTGTCCTGAGGATGCTAGACCTGTCCGTGCTGTTCGTAGGCAGGTTGAAACTGTTCTAAGAACACATCAAGTGTTCCGGGATGTTCGTAAGTAAACAAAATGGGAGTGTACTCAGGACACTACTGAAGTGGGAGAATGGAAGAAAAGGCTCCCACCAATTCCCTCTCACCCCTGGCCTAGAGGATCACGGCCCAGGCACCGCCACGAGAGGAGTTTGCCCATCTACCAGACGACCAAATACCCTGGCACAAGAACATACGGATGTGCCCTCCCGCGTGCCCACCCGCGTGCCTACCAACCTGCCCTACCCTTGCCGACGCCTGCGGCATGGAGGGACTTGACTGAACCATCCAGCACCAAATCAACACATCGTTAGAGATGCCATGACGACCTAGCCTACGATCAGCATACCCCGTGCAACATACACACTGGACACTCCCACACCAATCCACACGAAGAACATACTCAGTGCTATGACGTAGGTGACGGACACACCCACAGACGCGCACCTTTATTATTTTTCACTTAGGCTTTTTCAAAATGCAGAAACGCAAGACGCACAATGAACTCATCTAACAAGCTTGCTCACGCTTCTCCTAAACCCATGCGCAATAATGAGAAGTATAACGAAGATGCGATACTGGGGATAAAGCAATAGGATACCATAACCTAAAGCGCCTGTGTATCAAACGGCTCCACCTGTACACCAGGCCCAAGTAGGCCTCAAGCAAGAGTTTCCATGAACATTGAATGAGCAAGAGTACAGTTGCTGACCCTGCAGAATGAGCCCGGCGAAAGCAGACAGTCCAGGGCACAATGTTGCTAACTCACATGTCGCAAGCCGACGCCAAGGTCACACCTGCAACTTAAGCCAGGCACAGAGTGGAAAATGTAATATTAATTGTGCAGAATTCTGCCTCAACCACGGTCCCACCTCACGTGACCAAGCCGGACCTGACAGGGCGCCAGGCCCGGGAGGAGGGGGGTGCCTGGATCCCACGTCTCAAGACACAGGCAGATACAATTAGGCGACTCAATGGACATCTGCGGCGGTGGGAGTAGTCGGCCTTCCAGCATATGAATAAATCTCACATTGTCTGCACATACCCATAGTGAAACATTGTTGCAAATGACAGGTGCACCGCGAGCTGGGAACAGCGATGGTCCCAGACTGGGGGGCTCATGTGTGGACCAATCAGAACATGGGGCTCTTATCACTGACGCCACTAACAATGACCAATCCTCAGGGGTCTCCATGTAACAATTTTCATGTATCAATTTGAAGGGACAACCCAAGTATACCACCTGACTAACCCTCAACCACTAATAATGCTCTCTATACGTATGCTATACTAACCCTACCAGAGTGGCGATAGGTTTTTTGCTAACTTTCCCAGGTGACGCAAGTAGCGCGTCATACTAAGGTAAGAAGGGCCTGCGAGCCCCACGATTGGGAGAGTGTCAGGACGGACGCGTACGATCCTTAACCCATCCCTGCCGTTTTGTTCAATAAACAGCAGAACCACCTTGCTTCTTGCGTGTGCCTCATACTCATTTTTTTTGGAATACACGGGAGGAGTTGGGGCCTCCCTGCCCGGAGGTCCGCGGACGGGCCAGCTGACCCCGGGAGAATTTCCCCCCCGACAAGTTGGAGGCACTGCTGAGATCTGTTTGAGGTCTGCTTTTATTTTTATTTTTCCGAGTGCTCCCGTTGCGAGGAGGCCCGGTGGCACGGCCCCCTCTGCCGCTGCCCCCTTTTGAGAACTACAGGACCATCGCAAAACTGTGAGAAGACCGGACAACGCAATCCGGATATTGGCCTTCGGGAGCCGGTTGAGAAGTATCCCGCCCGCGGTTGGCGAGTGTCCAGACGTGGTCCAGACGAGGGGAGGTGGCGAGCCGCTTGGAGGGGTGCACGCAGTCGAGCGGCCCCGCATCAAGAGCACTTGGTGAGTATGCCACGCACAACAAGCAATGTGAAATTGTGAGGGAGGGGTGAGGAATTGAATGCGGGAGGCGGAAGGTGTTGCATAGGTGCACGGCGAAGGTTTGACAAATTAGTGTTGGCAATGAAATGAATGGTAGCCGGACAAGTGCGAGAGCAGTCCGCTACGTTACGGGAGAGAAGGGGGCGGAGCACGAAAACATCACGTGCGGTCGCTCGAAGACACTGATTGGCCTAGGTCACGACCACGTGTAGGGGTGCGTGTGTGTGCGCGGTTTCCTACGATTTGGTAATTATTGATCAATGAGTAGATGAGGATCCCTATTGATCACGCAGGAAACTTGATAGATAGATGACGTTTCCCTGTGGGCGGTAGCTAGCTGGTTGCCCGATACGGAAGATAATTGGCTGGTTAAGCCCTCCTGTCGAGGGGCGTATCACACGCGAGGTGACGCAGTGTGCGCAGTCCGATTATATTGTTGATTACCTTGTTCCAGGCGTGACAGGAAGACAGCTGTGGGGTTAACGGGGGTGGATTGCAAGTATATTTTGAACTTTGAAAAAAAAAAAAAAACACGTGAAGAACTTACCAGTAGTTTGAGGAGATCGGTGACGTCACCAGTAGGGTTTTCATAGGATATCTCGAGCACAAGGCATCTTTATTTTTGAGCGTGGAGGCGCGTTACAAATACAAATACCATATCATATCATATCATAAGAGAGTTGTGGTAAGGGAGTGGAAATGGAGGTAAACGGTAGTGAATTGACCGGGGGGAAGGCGGAAAGGGGGGGGTGGCTGCGCACGGAGAACGCCGGCCATGGCAAGTGTAAAGGAGGGAGGAGGAACAAGTGGAAGTAGGGCGGCTCTATAAGAACGTCACAAGGGGCACGCAGCCGCAGGGGGCTACGTGCGCCTCGGCCGCAGGGGGCCGTAAGGGTGGAACAGAAAGAAAACAATATACAAATGTAAATGCTATATTTTACTAATTTCCCTTATCGGATTATCGCAAGTCCCCACATTTACGGGGCCAGGTAAGAGGCTGTATATTATAAACTGTCAGTAAGACAACGGCTACCAAATAGGGGAAGGATAACAAGTGAAGAGCTACTATGTCATACGGGACAGGATCGGGAGGGTGGGGGAACACCCTCACTACCCCGCTACAACACATATGTAAAACATTGTCACCCCATAGGGAGAAACTGATCAAGTATAGCATTGAATGGACACAGGGGACGGACAACAAAATGATGACACCATGGCCACCTAATGGTAGTTTCGATCCATATACCCAACATTCGCTATTAACCTATCTGCATAACACATACAAGGGGAAGAAGTTGACGCACCACGTGGAGGTGTTTAACTTATGGAGGATGTTCCAAGGGTCCCGACCAGGACCAAACGGAATGTTTATTATGGGTGGAACAACGGAGGAAGAGAAGATTAAAGAGGAAGGAGAGAATGGGGAAAAAGAGAGTGAAAGCTCACAGAACACGGGGAATGGAGAAGAGGGAGAGAAGAGCAACAACATAAGTGAAAAGGAAATAAAAAAAGAACAGACCGGCGATATACCCCTAGCGAAGGTAGTGAAAAAGGAGGAAGGGGGGTTATATCCTTTAACAGAACTACGGGACATGGGTCAATTAAGGGCGGCTGAGGGGTACTCGAACCCGGCATACAGCCCGCCACCATATACAGCCACAAGTAGCCACGCAGGAAGGGAACAGAGTAACACGACGGGATCAGCCTGCACGAAAATGCCCGCAGGGGAAGGAGGGATTGGCGAGGAACGGATCGCAGGAATAGGACAGGATGAGTGGGTAGCTGCGCAGGTATTATTAAAATTATGAGGTTCATTAACAGAAGAAGAGGAGGAGGTAGTGAGGAAAATGGACGAGGATGACACCAGGAGCAGTGACGGGAAAGGGGAAGAGGGGAAAAGAACGACTAGCAGAATTAAGGGATGATGAAATATACACTGATCAAGCAGCTCGAGAGAGAGGAAAGAGAGAGAGCACGGAAAAAGAAAGAAAGCAAGGATGAGCTGGACAAAATAAGGGAACGAAATGAGGAGAAAAAGAGAAGCAGAAAGGGTGAAGGCAGCAGCAGAAAGGGCAACACTTGTGTATAGGCGCGTTACAAATGCCATATCATATCATATCATAAGGGTATCAAGAGCAGCACTGCGTGACAAGAAAAGGGAAGAAGAAGAGGAAGAAAAGGAAATGGAAATATGGAGAAGGAGATTACTATCGGAAACGACAAGGAAATACGAAGAAAGAAGGATGATAGAGGGCATAAAAGAGCAGGAAAGAGCGAAATGGGAAAGAAAGAAAGAAGAAGAAAGGATAATGGAAAAGATGAGTATTGAAGCAATGGAGGAATTGAGAAAGAAAAGAGAAGAAATTGGTAGAGAAATAGAAGAGAAAAATGAAGGGGAGAGAGGAGGAAGAAGAGGGGGGAGTGAAGTAAGGAAGTACATATACAGAGACACAGAAGTAGCAACAACATCAGAACAAAGGGGAGCGGTTGGCAAAGAAGGCAATGGAGGAATAGACCTAATAGACATAAAAACAGTAACGATTAGGGGGAAAAAGACAGACTGGGGATTGCCATTAATGGAGGACTTTTGCAGTGAGGAAGGAGAAGGGATAGAGAAGGAAGGAAGAGACAGTGGAAGGGAAAGCTTAGATGAACTATACATCACCCGGACAAACGGAGAATCACCATGGATCTGCAGGAGAAAGGAAGAACTGGAGGGAAGTGAGGAGGAAGAGCAAGGAATAGCGGAAAGGCAGACACGTGCAACCACACCGTCGCCATCCCGTCCTACATGCTCCACTACCTCACGCTCACTACGTGCGACGTGCCCATCTAAACTCGCACCCTTCCCACACGAACTGACACCCTATGCAGGTAGGCTTAGAGACCTCCCTGGAAGCAGGCAGGGAGAACGAATACACACGCCCATATTAAACAGAGGAAAAGATATAAGAAAGGGAAGAGAGGGAGGTGAAAAAGCTACGTGCAATATGGATCCCATTGACGACCTAGAAGATAGAGAAGAAGAGGAGGGATGTACGGATTCGATTGTGTGGGACCCAAAGGGCCAACAAGGACACAACCTAATGCCACTTCTGGAGAGGGGAGGGGTTAGACCACAATACGTCCCCTGCAAGCATGCAGACAAGGAAAATATAAAGTGCAGACTCCCATCATTAAGTGGAGGTGCGGGTAAATGGATATATGAAATGGAAAAGCACACTGCAGGACAAAAATTGGCAGTGGGGGATGTAAAGGGCCTTCTAATATCAATATTAGGGGATGCAGCGGATGACATCTGGAAGAGAGCGGGCTTCCCCGGGGTCACAATAACAAACACATCACACGATGGGGCACCATTCGCAAACTGCAGACATGCATTATGGCAGGCACTGAGGGTACAGTATCCAGACACATCAGACATAGGAGCAATTACCTCGCGCAAGATGCGTGAGAACGAAGATCCTGTTGATTATATCCAGGAAATACAAGAGAAGTGGCGCATGGAAACTAGAGAACAATGGGACAAGACACCAGCAATATTTTACCATATACTAGTACAAGGGCTCCCAGAAGCAGTTCAGAAACAACTGAAGAAAGTAGTGGGGATGGAAGCAAAAGCATGGCCAGAAATACAACTGACAATAGTGCATCATTGTAGGACATGGCAAGAAAAGATGAAACAAAAGGAAGAGGATAGAAAAACGGAAGAGGCTAAATTAGTACAGAAAAAACTTACTAAATATACAATGGAAGGTGCACTAATAACCACACCTACAACAATGACCCAAAGCCCCACACAAGTAGTGGCTGCACAAGATCCCTCCCAAATACAATCATCACAGACCATAACACAACAGCTGCCGCCAACCCAACCATACACGACTAACATGGGAGGAGGATACTCAACGCAAGGAGCTGGGTATTATAATTACAACAGGGGGAGGGGAGGAATAATGAGAGGGAGGGGATACGGATATAACACACAACAGCAGGTGGGAGGACTTAGAAATTACTACCCCACCGGGCAACCAGTATACCAGGACAACACAGGAAACTTCCCATGGCAGAACAGGGAACCACCGGTGTGTTGGATTTGTGGATTAGTAGGGCACATGTCACGCACATGCAGAGTGAGACCAGGCACACCATCATGGAGTGAACAGGGACAACAAGGACACACACAGGAACAGCAGGGCATCCAGCAACAGCAGACACTGCAACAGGGAAATTGACAGCAACAACTAGTAACACAACCACAGCCACAGGCATATTCACTACCACAACAACAGGTAGCAATAGCACAACAACCCCAAATACAGCAAGTACAGCAACCTGCACAAATCCAAGACAATAACATATCCTCTAGCAATACACAACTACAGCAAACACAACTGGGTAGGGTGACGGTCTTGGGACACAACCCTTACACAGGAAGTGGTCAATCATTATACCCCCAATAGGACAGCCCACAGACGGCCTTGGTGTGTCCCATCCTGTCGGTAACACCTAATAGTGCGGAGGAACCACGCATAGAGGTGACGATAGGTGACAAAAAATTATCATTCCTTGTTGACACTGGGGCGACCCGGTCCTGCATAAGGGAAGGTAAGTTTAAGATGTCAGGTGAAGCCATGAACACCCAAGGATTCTCTGGGGCTAGGGGGTTGGTTCCCTTTACTGATAACATTCCCTTATCAATAGGGGATTATGACATGTCAGTCCCACTTTTGTATTCTAGAGCCTCACCAGTAAATATACTGGGGAGAGACATAATGAGCAGACTGAATATGACGATCTCCTTTACGGAGGACGGCATAATTTGCTCCACTCCAGGAATTAACATGCTTACTGCACGACAAATTATGCAAGCATACTGTGGACAGACAGAGGTTAGGGCTGAGCCAGTGGATGGTGAACTGTTCCAGTACGGGACATACATGGCATTTGAATGGATGCCAGGGATAGAAGGAAAGATTTGGAGGAGGCCAGCAGC
Organism: Ambystoma mexicanum; assembly: GCF_040938575.1. Classification (NCBI taxonomy): domain Eukaryota; kingdom Metazoa; phylum Chordata; class Amphibia; order Caudata; family Ambystomatidae; genus Ambystoma; species Ambystoma mexicanum. The sequence continues at coordinate 861,173,381 of NC_090924.1, read as the reverse complement.
CTATTTGTTCAGACCTGAAACGCCAGCAAATGAACCGGAAGGTAAGGTGATTTCAGTGAACATAGAGAGCATAATAGCAACTGCTGATTACATCGCAGTACATGCCCAAGACAGAGAAGGAAGAGCATGGAGGGCGGTGATAGCGCTAGCAGAGGGATGTAGACTCACTCAGGTGTCAGATGAGGAGCACTTCTTGGAAGAAAAGGAAGAGGGTGAAATGGTGTTTATGATGAGTGTATAAATATGGCTAAGAGTGACGTACAAACAGGTGGCACAGAAAATTGCAATGGCACTTGAGGCACCCACGTCCACCCCAGTTCCCTTCTTTGAGGAGGATATGGCAAAAGTACCCACATCATTATGGACTACTAGTCCCTATGACGTGGGGTGCATAAAAAGCATTGGGGGAGTAAGAATAAAATTGAAAAAGGGCGCAATTCTCCCCAGAGTGAAACAGTACCCAATATCAAAAGAGGCAGATGAGGGCATATATGAAACAATAACGGCCCTTATAAACAATGGCATATTGGTCCCATCAGAATCACCATGCAACACAGCTGTATACCCAGTGCGCAAGGATAAAGGGGGGTCTTGGCGCTTCATACAGGACCTCAGGCCTTTGAACAACATAGTGGAAGCAGAATACCCTATAGCAGCAAACCCGGCCACAATATTGTGCGGCATTCCAGCAGAGGCATCACGATGTACAGTGATAGATCTCAAAAATGCTTTTTTTTCAATACCCCTACACCCAGACTCACAAGATCTGACAAGCTTCACTTACAGAAACACAAAGTGGAAACACACAAGACTGCCACAAGGGTACTGCGAGTCACCCTCAATCTTCAACAGAGTAATACAGATGGAGTTGGGTAACATTGAAGTGGAAAGCACAGTGTTGCAGTATGTTGATGACATAATAATTTGCAGCACCAGTGAAAGGAGATGCAGAGAAGACTCATTGAAGATGCTGACAATATTGGCTGAAAAGGGTTACAAGGTAGACAAGGAAAAATTACAGTACTGTCAGGAACAGGTACTTTACATTGGTCGGCTCATATCCCAATATGGAAGAAAGATCGCACCAGAAAGAGAACAGGCCATTTCAAAAACGCCACTGCCACAAACAGTGAGGGAACTACAGCAGTTCCTGGGACTGTGCAACTACTGTAGAGCCTGGGTGTTTGACTACAGCTCGTACATAGGACCCCTACTTGAGGGATTAAAAGAAGCTAACAAAGGGGAGAAAAAGTTGGGGTGGACAATGGAAATGAGAGAGGCCTTTGATGAACTGAAAGATGCAATATCAACCGCCCCGGTACTGGCCACCCCAGATTATGAACGACAATTCTTCATATTTTCACATTGCGACTCAGCAGTGATGAAACAGTGCTGGCTCAAAAAACAAGCATGGGCTACAAACCAGTAGTGTTTTATAGTGGCCACCTGGATCCTGTGATGTTAGGACATTTCCCCTGCGAACAAGGTGTCACCGCAGCTGCCTTTGCGGTAGAAAAAGCATCAGCAATAACCATGGGGTGCCCAACCACAATATTTGTGGAACATGTACTATTTGCTATATTGAACAAGCCTAAGTCCACACTAACCACGCAGAGGGCGTCATGTTATGAGATCATCTTATCTAGACCAGAACTATCAATTGTTAGATGCAGCACGGTTAACCCTGCAAGGTTCATAGCAGAAGTAATTGAGGAAGGGGACTATGTACATGATTGTACGCAGACTACTGAAATGTACGCATGTACTAGAAAGGTTGAAGAGAACGCACTAGATGGAGGTGAGCTCTTGTTCATTGATGGGTCATCAACAATTGACCAAAGTGATGGGATAAGGAGAACTGGGGCAGCAGTGGTAAAAATGACGGAGGTACCGGTGTGTGTGGCGATGAAATGTGTACAATTACCACAGCATTACTCTGCTCAAGCAGCTGAATTAGTTGCACTGATTTTGGCGTTGAAGGAAAGCTTTGACAAACGGGTGACCATATATTCTGACAGCGCATATGTCACGTCTACTGTCCACTCAGGATTGTCCAAATGGAGGAGAAGAGGGTTTAGGAGAGCTGATGGCACTCCAGTGCAACATGCTCTCTTGTTGGCTGAACTAATTGAAGTAATAAATTACCCCCAAGAGTTAGCATTGGTAAAATGCACCGCACACACTAATGGAGAAGATCATGTCTCAAAAGGAAATGCAGCAGCAGACGCACATGCAAAGTATGCTGCATATTTTGGTGAGATATGGAACCCCCCAGAGTCAGAGAGAGGGAGAGGGAGGGGGATAGCTAAAGAGATGTTGATAAGAGAAGGGTACACCCATCTCCCAGCCACACAGATAATGGAACTACAAGCGGCTGCACCAATGACAGAAAAAGAAATATGGGTAAAAAGAGGATGTACAATGTCACCAACTGACGCACTATGGCGCCATGGTAACACTGGAAAGATGGTAATGCCATTGGCACTATTGAACACCGCCCTGAGCCAATTACACCACCCAGCCCACACAGGCAAGGAGGTCATTGCAGCACGAATTAGGGAAGACTGGTTCTGCCCCGAGTTAAATTCCCATGTGACAAATTTCATCAGCAATTGTCTCACATGTCAACAGTTCACGGCTGGTCACACGCTGAAGGTGATAAAAGGTACTATACCCCGGCCAGAGGGACCCTTCCTACACATCCATATTGACTACGTTGATATGATCAACGTATGTCAAGGAAATAGGTATATGATTGTAGTAGTATGCCCATTTTCGAGGTGGATTGAAGCAGGACCCTGCTCACACCCAGATGCATTCAGAGCAGCTAAATTTCTAGTGAGAGAAGTCTTCCCCAGGTGGGGAGTGTGCGAGGTACTGCGGTCAGATAATGGCCCGCATTTCGCCAATGAAATGTTCCAGCACATCACATCCTTACTGAACATCAAGCATAAATTTGCATGTGCATATCACCCGCAGGCCAACGGTATATGCGAACGCCTCAATGGCCTACTAAAAGAGGCAATTGCAAAAATACAGCAAACAACAAAGAAAAGTTGGTTGTATTGCCTTCCCCTAGCCCTATTTGAGTTGAGGAATAGACCAGGCGTCTGTCTGTATTGTTCGCAGACGAGTTGAAACTGTTCTAAGAACAGAGGCAATATCCTGAAATGTTCGTAAATAATCAAAATGGGGGTGTCCTGAGGATGCTGTCCGTAATGTTGGCAAGCGAGTTGAAACTATTCTAAGAGCACACGCTGTGTCCTGACATGTTTGTAAATAAACAAAATGGGGGTTTCCTGAGGTCGCTATGCCTGTCCGTATTGTTCGCAAGCGGATTGAAACTGTTCTAAGAACAAACACCTGTTTGTAACAGTTCATTTCGATTGTGTCACACTTTTAATTAGTTTCAGGACCCGAACAGTGTCCGTAGAACACCAACGCGCACGCGCAAAATAGTTCCCGTGCATTTGGTGTCCTGCGGACACCGGTTCCCTTCGCAGACATGTTCGCAAAGCTATCATGTGACCGCGCCCACACTGAGCGTGTGTTCTGACTGCGGACACTGTTCGTGTCCCCGAACAATTTAAAACTACCTTTTCAGGCAATCCACAATATTTTTCAATAATAAATCACCATAGCACAAGTCCCAGACAGTAATCCTGACTTTCTACATACTTTTTGGGACTTTTTGAACCTTTTTTTGGTGTTTGATCTGTCTGCGGACAGCGCGGGTGTCCACGAACCGCGCACAAGCACCCCTATAAAAGGCCACACCCCAGAGCTCATCCTCATTGTGTTTCTGGCTATTTTACAGAACACAGTGCATTTCTGCTGCCAATTTTCCAGATTTATTACTGAAACCTAATGGCATCCATGGCTGCATTACTGCTACCTGGTGCTACATCTGCCTCAGCACCACCCCCACCCCCACCCCTCCACCACCACCTCCCCAAGGGCCTGAAGAGGGGAACAGGAGTGAGGATGCAGAGGAGGATGAAAAGGATGACGAGAATGAGGTAGTGGAAGTCCCTACCACCAGCACTCGCCGTGAGTCTTGGGTGTGGCGGTTATTTACCATTCATGGTAATGGACCTAAGGCGCGTGCGAACCAAGTCACCTGCAAAGAGTGCAAAATGGTGCTCAGTCGCGGAAGGCTTGGTTCGTACAGCTTTGGTACGACTACTATGAAGCGACACCTAAGGTCGTTCCACGCTGGGGCCATTCGCAAGGTTGTACCTTGTGAAGAGCATAGTAGGTTGACTTCCTCTACTACATCCTCCGTTTCCGATCCTGTCACCACAAGGAGCACTCCTGTAGGACAGCGTATTCCTCCAGCTTGTCTCACAGGCCATTCGCAATGCTGATGACCCTTAACTTTCGAGGGTCACAGTTGTGTGTTTGTACTGTGATGCATTACTCTGCAGGGGGGAGAGACTTTGAAGTGCTTTTGAGACTCTGGTCTCAGAGCACGAGAAGACCTGCTCACTACCTAAGTAAGGCCCACCCTACTTCTTCCTCTCTCCACCCGCCCTTTCTTATCCCCGTGGTTGGTGTCCCCCCTTACCCTCCTTTTCCCTCCTCTCCTAGTGTGTCGTGTGTAAAAAAGAAAAAAAAAGGCTCTTTTCAGAGCCGCCTTTCACAGTTTAAAAATAGAAGTGGAAAATGAATGGAGCAGGTCCTTGTGTATTTTTTAGAAGTTCACGGACAGTCCGCGAACATCTAAAATGTTGGGGTGCTGCCCTATCATAACCATTGCAGTTTTGTCTGGGAGGAAGTGGTGGCCCTGAAAAGAGCCTTTTGGTGGTGTTTGTTTGTGTTTGAAAAATTTGAAATAGTCAACACCTACTACAAAATGGATGCTGTAATTCCAAAAAAGGTTTCAATGCATTTTTCTACATTTCTCAGAAAAATCTGATTGACAGCATAAGTAAGATGGACTCCATCTCTGCGAAAAATGTATGTGCTACGAAACATAATATTTTCATTGTAAAAAGAGGACATGCCAACTCTTAGAAAGGCACAAACAGCCTTATTGACATTGCGCCTTGCTTTCTCCATTTGTGGATCAAATGAAGAAGAACGCAGCCACATTTGTCTCTGCGCAATCCATGAAAAAATTACTTGAGAATTTGGAAACATGTCCATGACTTTCCCAAGTCCTTCTTTCATTGCAAATTGCAAAGAAATTCCAGACACATGTCCTAAACTGTTCCCTCCACAATGAATTAGAATTATGTCTGGATGATGCTCTGTCTCCAAAGTAGCACAGAGAGGTAGCAAGTCCAACCACTTCATTCCACGTACTCCATGCCAGTGCACTTCCACATGTGGGAATCCAAGATCTACAGCTATTCCACAGCTTTCTGCATGCACCGTCAACCAATGTATCCACGAGTCTCCCAAAATCCAAACAATCTGTTTTCTGAAACACACAGCCATAGCTATCTATTCTTCTCAAAGGAAAAAGAGTATCTGACAAACTCTCTCCTGGCACAACACACCCACTAAACGTTACTGACCAATCCCTTGCTCTGCTCATTCTCATTTGCATGCCTTCCCACCCCAAAATCCCCAGATGTAACACGCGATGTCGGCGGACATATCGTAATATGGACAGTCCTTCTACCGTTTCCATTTCACTCTCTGTGCCATTCCCTCATTGGATATAGCTAAGCAGTCACACGACCATCCACCAATCACATCCAAGACCTCTACATCTAACTCCATCATCATAGATCAGCACTTCAAATGTAGTGTTAATCACTCTGAGTACAAGTGTCGTATCATTGGAAAGCACCTTCTACAAGAAATACTGTACAAGTCTCCAAGATTTCTACTTGCAGCTGCATGCATATCCATATGCATGAACACAAACTACATGTATGCATATTTTCTGTATAGTACATGTACAATTATTATACATTCATATAAACAGATTAACTGACTTTTAGCTTGTATAACCTATAAAATGAACTTACTGTCATTTTCCCATCTGCTATAATCAACTGTCACTTCCAAACCTATCTGCTATTTAATTTCTTTTTACACACACATTTGCAAAACATCTTAAACTAACATATTTAAAGTAAAATATAAAGAGTGCACATAGTCAAACAAAATTGCATGCACACACTATGTTCAAATATCAAACAACAATACTTGTACAAAAACATAAAAATCAATGTCTAAATTAATATCAGTGCTATATACAAACGAAATTACTACTTTGTTTCCTTTACAATTGCAGTGAAGACCACTCTCCTAAAATGCAGCAGCAGAATTTGAAGACCAAACAACAACTAAGAAGAAACCTGTTCATTCCACAAAACAAGTAAGTTAAATACCACCATAATATTTGTACTATTACTCAAACACACTGTAGAGTTAATTCATGCCATTTCTGCGCCTAAAAACAGAGATTGTGCACCATTCTGTCCACAAATCCCCATTTGTTAAACAGAGATTTACAGGCAGAATGGAACACAAATTCCCATTTTTCGGCGCACAAATGGCATAACTCAGCCCCTAGAATTTTAATATGATAGAATAAACAAATGTTTTAATTGTATACCATTAGATTTACTATTTGTGCTTCTCCTCACCACTAGCTTACTTTCAACTGTCATCCGAACCCCAGTTTAGTAGCACATAAATTCAAGAATACCCATCCCAACTAGTTGTAGTTGCCCAATGCACAATCACACACCATCACATACATCTTTTATCATCATACTCAGACACTCATGCACACAGCACACATACATTGCAGAACACCCCAACACATACCTTCTTTATTTTTTTCAACAGACCGTAAAGAATGCCTACCAAAAATCAAGTCCATAGAAAGCAACGCAGAAGTAGAGCAAATGAAAATATAAGTGTCCAAAATAAACATCCATCTCTAGCAGAGTTTGTAAAAAAAGTTCAAACAAAACAGCTAATACAGTCATTTAGCGAAACAAAACAAGCTTCAAGTACAGAAACTTTGCCTCCTCTATCAAAATGTAAAACGAAACAGAAAACAATTAAAAAGAATTCAGCTACCACTACTGATAAAACTGCTCCTATAAATCTTGATATAGTGCCAAGTAAGCATACCAAAAAAAGTATTTTAGAAAAAATGTTCCGCCACAGAGTCCTTCAAAATCTTATAAAAACAGGAGAGAAATCATGCACAACCCTAAAAGCTACCGTAGGAAATTAATCTTAGAAGCTTTGATAGACAGTGCAATCCTTCTCAAAAGGAAGTTATTTATTTTAGTGTTAAACAAAATGAAACCACTAACAAAACTAATGACTAAATTACATAAAAGACTTCTCAATAAACGAAATGTCATCAAAAATAACTTCTTAAATATCTGTGGAGGTGAGTGGAGTCACACTACAAGCACAGAACCATATTTTAATGAAGAAGCATACAAACAAAAGCAAACACATACAATTGCCATACATAGCAGTGGGCGAGGTTATGGAAAAGTTAATAATACCATAATGGAACAAGAAATACTGCTTACAAAAACATCCACAGAAAACTTAGAATTACCTCTCCATTCAACTGAATCAATACGTCTAGTAAACAAATGGCCATGCACGTCAATGTGTAACATTCCCAAAAAATCTTTCAAGTCTTTACGCCAATTCCTCAATCAGTATGTGAAAGGCAAACACAAAATCAAAGACTAAACTACTTCAAAATATGGATACCTGTCCAGTGCGCAAGTATACAGGACTTCAAGGACATTCATTGGCCTGCATTTCAAGACCTACTTGCAAAACCACCTTCCATCATATCAAAATGATATCAACACATCATTCAACTATAAGAAATCTAGTGTATAAACTGTACTATGCTAAAAGTCATGCTTTAGCACTAGCCAATTTAAATAACATTCTTCTACATGGTACAGCAAAAGACCTACTTGAAGAAATCGACTATATCCAGAAAAAATATTTTGGAAGTGAAAGCCACTTACAGAATGAAATAGCTTTAAAACAAATTAGCAACAATTCTATGCATGGCAACCTTCTACTACACACATACAAAAAAGAAATACTGAAATTTAAAAGTACATCTGCTGAAGTACCAAACCATGTGTGTGTATGTTGCCGCAGAACCTTTTTATAAAAGTAACAGAAAAACTGTAGACCTAACATACAAAATAGAAGACAATGAAGATTCTAAATGGTTTGAATTAGCTCTCTACCTTATAGCAGAAAGCAAATACGAAATAACTGACCACTTAATACTTTGCAGTTACTGCACTACAAAACTTGACAACAACCAAACTCCTTCACGTGCTATCACAAATAATTTGGAATTATTTCCACTGCCAAAACCACTACAGCAACTCAATTTATATGACAGCATCATAATTCAAACAGTGCACCCCTTTCAAGCAATAATACACCTTTAACCAAAAACAGCAAAAGTACCTCCCTCTGAATTGGTGAAAGGCATTTGTGGAAAAGTAGTGTATTTACCATTAGATCTAAAACAAAATGTGCACACTCTGGGAGTGCAACGTCCAATGGAGCAATCTTTAATTATCTTAGAAAATAGTGTACCTACGAAAGACAAAACAATTTGGCAACAACTGGTAGATTTACATAAAGTTAGACAAGTCTGGCAATATCTAAAAGACAATAATGAATACTACAAAGAAAATAATATTGAAGAAAACTTGAAGGAAACCACTGAAATAATTCAAGAGTCACCAGAAGTTGGTCGATTTGAGCTTCTAGATCCTGCTACAGTATCCAATACTTTAGACCATCATACAATTCATCCATTGCACTCTAAAGACACCGTAGAAGATGCACTAGAAATGTACCAAAAGCGACAAACAAAAGGATCACCAATCAGCATATGGGAAAAAAGTATGGAAGCACGTGCTTTTCCTCTACGCTTTCCTACTGGCAAAGAAGGAAGGTACGATGATAGACCTATTCAATTAACAGCATCAGGATACCGCTCGTTACGGATGTATTCTGAAGATCCCAGATTTAGACAAAATGTGGAATACATATTCCACCTACTCTTTGAAAGTGAACTAGCAACTCTATGTTACGGAGTTGCACACACATTAAAATCAGGAACCCACTTTCAAAATATGTCAGCTACACAATTATTACAAAAAGTGCAACAAAAAGATGAGGTATTACAATCAAGTATTACAAATCTATTAGCAAACATGCGTGGTACTAAAGAGTACTGGTTAAGACGTCATGGAGATGTACGTTGTTTGATAAGAAACCTTGGCCCACCCACTTGGTTTGTTACATTAAGTTGTGCAGAATATGCATGGGAAGATTTACATGATTTCCTACACATATCAAACAAAAACACAACAAACATAGATATACTAACACCTGGAGAACTTTGTTCTCTAGATCCTGTTGATGTTTCAAGATATTTCACCATCGCTTCATTGCTATGCTACACTTTAATTGTAATAAAATTGTTCCTCCCCTCAGAGAAGTGCAACACTTCTTTTGGAGAAAAGAATACCAAGCCAGTGGAGCACCACATATCCACATGCTTTTATTGATTAAGGATGCTCCTAAATTTGGTCAAGACAATGATGCCACTGTGTTACTTGTGAAATTCCATCGGAAGCAACAAATAGAGATCTTCATGCACACATTTTACAATTTAAAAGACAGAAATGTGGCAAATATTGTCATCGCAAATACAAATACAAAGGGAAATACTACACCAAATGCTGCTTTGGTTTCCCTAGACCATTTACAAAAACAGGTCAAGTAAACAGCTTCATGTCTTCAGTTAGACATAGTGTTAACAGTAAATCACCTAAAAATACATATTACATAAAAAGAACAGAAGAAGAAAAATATATCAATGATTACAATGCAATCATTGCCCCTTTATGGAATGCAAACATAGATGTGCAGTACATTGCAGACAATTCCACTGCAGTTGCACGATATGTTACAGCATACTTAACCAAAGCAGAAAAAACAGAGCTCCAAGACCTCTGGAATGACCTGTTTTCAGACAAAACAGTGTCTCAGAAAGTATACAGCTTGGGCATAAAAATGCTCTCCCATAGAGAATGTGGCTCCTATAAAGCAGCAGAACGTTTAACTGGTACTGCTTTGTATGGAAAATCTGAAAATATAGTATGGCTAAGTCTTGGTCCTGCTAAATCTAGAAAAAGAGTTCTCAAATCATACGACGACATAGAAACAATAGCCAAACATGATCCCAACAGCCAAGACATTTTAAAAAACAATTTGCTGGACACATCCTAACCAAACAGAAGTACCACTTTGGAAATCATGTGTCTATACCACAGAGCCCAAAACTTCACATACAAAAATAATATAAAACCTGATAAAAAAAAGGTAGATACAGAGTGTCAAATTGTGAAGGCAGCTTAGTAAAACTCACCAAACCAAATTTAATTAATCATATCAAATTCTCATTAAAGACTCCTCAACATAAAGAACTATATTACATGTCCCTGCTACAACTCTTTAAACCATGGAGAAAAGAAGAAGAAATACTAGATAACTATGACTCCTACAAAGACGCTTTCAAAGCAAATGAAAGCACTATAACCAATGTAAACTTTACACACTACAAAACAATGTTGCACAATGATCAGCAACACGAAGAAGAACTCCAGGCCCAACTAGATAAGGACACTCCTGACAGTAGTCAACCTTCTGTAACAGGAAGCCAAGAACCACCGGGACAGCCACTAATAACAAATGAGGCAGAATTAGATATGACGGAAGTAGAAAACACCATGTGTCAGTATGAAGATGTAGAAGACTTAACTATACTACAATCAAAACTAAACAATGAGCAACATAGCATTTTTCAAGAAGTAACAAAAGAAATTGCACATGGTGTACAACATGAAAACAAAGAATGCACCTGCCAAAATTACAAACCTATGCTACTGTACGTCAGTGGTGAAGCTGGTTCTGGCAAAATATTCTTAATCAAAATCATAAGCAAATTCCTTCAACAATTGACAAACAACAAACTGTCAGCTGTTGTCACTGCCCCCACAGGTTTAGCTGCCTACAACATAGTCAGTGTCACTTTACACCGATTACTACTCCTGCTAGTAGAACACTAAAACAAATTAGATTATTACGCACTTTCTACAGAAGCTGCAATGGGACTACGCAGAGTATTAAAACGAATGAAAATGCTACTAATAGATGAAGTGAGCATGGTCTCCAACCTAATGTTGCCTTTGATTCACCTCAGATTACAAGAAGTACTCAAAACAAACTACGAAGAGCTCTTTGGAGGAAAACACATTATTGTTTTCGGAGATCTCCTTCAATTGACACCAGTGAAAGGTGAGCCTATTTTTAAAACCTTAGGACACAAACTCTGCTGTAAAACCGTTGGCAGCATAGGAAATGTCAACCTTTGGCAACATTTCCAATACAGAGAATTAACAAAAAACATGCAGCAATCTGCAGATCTCACTTATGCCACCATCTTAAAAAGTATTAGAGTTGGTATACTATTTCAAGAAGCATAAGCAATATTGAAAACCCGGCACATTCATGCACTTTATGGCGATAATGCATGTGCTATGGATGTTATGGAACAATTAGCCCACATAAATGTCAATTGTATGGCCTTAATGCCAACTCTTGCTAGCTGTTACAAATTCAAAGAAACAATGTTAAAAAAAGAAATGCAACCTATAATTGAAATTAGCGCCACAGACAAACTAGACATTCATGGTATGACACTACCCATGTGTGAACAACCACAACAAGACTAAATAGTTTAGAAAATTCAATCTCCAACACAGCTGGATTGGAAAAAATATTAAAATTATCCTTAAATTGCAGAGTAATGCTTAAACGTAACCTTGACGTGGTTCAAGGACTAGTTAATGGAGCACTGGGTACAGTTGTTGGCTTTCAAACATACCCACGTGACAACAACATTCAGTTTGTCAATATTCTCTTTGACAAACTTTCAGAAGTGAAAAGGATAGGATGCTCAACAGCTCGATTCCTTCTCTTCAAAGACATGTATGTACGCAGAGAACAATTTTCTCTAACTCTTGCATACGCAGTCACCATTTATAAATCACAAGGCCTTACCCTAGACAAAGCATTGATAGACATTGGTAACACCGTCTTTAAAGAAGGATTGAGCTACGTAGCACTATCACACTTACGTACGCTTGACAGTATATTTCTAATCAACTTTGATGCAAGTAAAGTAAACACTGATATTCCTTGCATTTTAGAATACAATAGACTTCGTTCACTGTGCACCCCCCATCACAAAAAGTAAAATGTTGTAAAAGAACTAAATCAAACAGAAATGCAACAGGATGTCACTGCAAATCCTCCAAAGAGAGTAAAAATAAATTAATACTTCATCAAGTACCACAAACAAAAAATAAACTATTAGGGAAAGTAAACCAGGTACTTCTTCAAAGAAGGAAGACAAACTCAAAAAAAGGCACTCAGATACAGAACTACCTGGTCCATTTAAACTTTCAAATATAATTGGTGTAAATTGCTACGCAAATGTAGCAATGAATATTCTATTTCAATTACCACCAATTGTTGACAACATTGACTTACACAGTACAGACCAATTGTGTTTGCAAATGTTAGTACTTCATAGAAATGCAACAAACAATCCTGACAACACGTATAGTGTTTATGGAATAAGACAAAAATTGGACTACTGTGCTGGAATGATGAAATTCACTATAAACTCACAAGAAGATCCACAAGAATTTCTAATGTACTTACTACAAGTACTGGAAAACAAAAACATACCTATAAATGAAATCTTCCAGATTTCATACATGTGGAAACATACATGCACTCTCTGCAACAATGTGACACAAGAACAAATCCCCAATGAGCCCTTCGTGTATGTATCAATACCTAATTGTGAATCTGTTCCATTTCAGCAACAAAATGCAAACCATGGTAGATTATGTACTACCTGCAATTCGGATAATCGCTCCACCTTACTAATACAAACACATAGTAATTACATCATACTAATGCTTCTACGTTATAATGCAGATGGTACCAAAAACAACTGCAAGCTGACTGGATTCACACATGGTCAAGTATCACTTGGTAAGAAAACCTTCACAACAATAGGTATAATCTACCACACAGGAGCCACAACCAATGCAGGTCACTATACTGCATATAAAAAAAAAAGAATTGGATGGTTCGAATGTAATGATAGTACCATTACTCTAAAGCAGAGATTACCAGAAAATCTTACAAATGCTTATTTAATCTTCTTAAAACCAAAATTTATTAACGAAACTGTACTTAAACATTAACAAAACTTCTATTAAAAAAACTATAAACTGTTAGAATATGCCAACAGCTATCTAACTGCCCCAAGATTCTACAACAACTAAACAGATAAATGAATACCACTAAATTATATAAAAAAATAGACAGTTAGAATACGCCAACTGGTATCTAACTGCCCCAAGATTTTACAATAACCAAACAGATAAATCAATACCACTACATTATAACAGAAAATAGACAGTTACAATATGCCAACAGGTATCTAACTGCCCAAGATTCTACAACAACTAAACAGATAAATTAATACCACTCAATTATATAAAAAAATAAACAGTTACAATATGTCAACAGGTATCTAACTACCATACGGCATGCTCCCAAGACTCTATGCCCTGGCCACAGCCACCACAGCATATCACACCCATAGAGTCAAACATTTTAACTATGCCATATGGGCACTTTTAATGTCCGCGAACATGACGAGTGTTCTTAGAACAGTTTCCACTTGCCCACGAACAGTACGGACAGGTATAGCGTCCTCAGGACACCCCCATTTTGTTTACTTACGAACATTTCAGAACACCGCACGTGTTCTTAGAACAGTTTCAACTTGCCTGCGAACAGTACGGACAGGCATAGCGTCCTCAGGACACACCTATTTCGTTTATTTATGAACATCCCAGGACACTTTATGTGTTCTTAGAACAGTTTCAACTTGCCTACGAACAGTACGGACAGGTATAGTGACCTCAGGACACCCACGTTTTGTTTATTTACGAACATCCCAGGACACATAATGTGCTCTTAGAACAATTTCAACTTGCCTACGGACAATACAGACAGCGTCCTCAGGACAACCCCATTTTGTTTATTTACGAACATTTCAGGCACTGCGTGTGTTCTTAGAACAGTTTTAACTTGCCTGCGAACAAAACGGACAGGCATACCATCCTCAGGACACACCCATTTCGTTTATTTACGAACATTTCAGGACACCGTGTGTGTTCTTAGGATAGTTTCAGCTTGCTTGCGAACAATTCGGACAGGTATAACGTCCTCAGAACACCCCCATTTTGTTTATTTACAAAAATCCCAGGACACTTGATGTGTTCTTAGAACAAAATCAACTTGCCTACGAACAGTACGGACAGGTATAGCGTACTCAGGACACCCCCATTTTGTTTATTTACGAACATCCCAGGACACATGTTCTTAGAACAATTTCAACTTGCCTACGAACAATATGGACAGCGTCCTCAGGACACCCCCATTTCATTTATTTACGAACATTTGAGGACATCGTCTGTATTCTTAGAACAGTTTCAACTTGCCTGCGAACGATACGGACAGTCATAGCATCCTCAGGACACACCCATTTCGTTTATTTACAAACATTTCAGGACACCGCATGTGTTCTTAGGACAGTTTCAGCTAGCTTGCAAACAATTCGGACAGTTCTAGCATCCTCAGAACACCCCCATTTTGTTTATTTACGAACATCACAGGACACTTGATGTGTTCTTAGAACAATTTCAACTTGCCTGCGAACAGTACGGACAGGCATAGCGTCCTCAGGACACCCCCATTTTGTTTATTGACGAACATCCCAGAACACTTGATGTGTTCTTAGAACAGTTTCAACTTGCCTACGAACCGTACGGACAGGCGCAGTGTCCTCAGGACACCCCCATTTTGTTTATTTATGAACATTTCAGGACACCCGTATTGTCCACGGTCAGAACGAACACAACAGGGGTGCCTGCCACCTAAATAAATACAACATTTAACCCATCTCTTACTCCCCCACCCTCCCCAAATAGTCTTACACACCAAAACACTTTACGAAATAGTATTTTTCCACCAAGTTTCACCACGCTGTCCGCGGACGTCCGTGAATCCAAGATGGCAGGCGTTTCCAAAAATCTGACGCACTTCACGCTCTTCACTGTCCAATCAGTGAACACATTGCATGTCCGCAGACATGATTCAAGCCGATTGGCCAATCAGGACACTGTCCGCGGAGCGAACAGGGAAGTGTTTCAGCGGACCGAACATAGATATCACACATTTTTTGTGACCTACTTTTTGGTCATTTTTAAAAAAACGACTGGATGGATTTTCACCAAATTTGCAAAAGCACACTTTCGGGACCAAGCTGTTGCTCCTGGTCCAAATTTGATGAATATCCGTCCAGCGGTTTGGGCTATAGGCGTGAGCACATTTATTTCCCCATTCAGTCTATGGGAAAAAAATAAGTTTTGGGACCCTCCCTATAACTTTGCCCCCCCTGGACCAAACCTCACCAAACTTTGCAACAAAATTCAGAGTGACCCATATACTTCTTTTTGCAAAGTTTGGTGAGGATTCGTCCAGGGAGAGCCGAGTTATAAGCCGCCCAAAAACGGCTCTTCCTATGGAAACAGCAACTTAACCAGCTACAAATGCCTGTTTGTAACGGTTCGTTTCGCTTGTGTCGCACATTTAATTAGTTTCAGGACCCGAACAGTGTCCGTAGAACACCAATGCACATGCGCAAAACAGTTCCCATGCATTTGGTGTCCTGCGGACACGGGTTCCCTTTGCAGACATGTTCGCGAAGCTATCATGTGACCACGCCCACGCTGAGCGTTTGTTCTGACTGCGGACACTGTTCGTGTCCCCAAACAATTTAAAACTACCTTTTCAGGCAATCCACAATATTTTTCAATAATAAATCACTATAGCACAAGTCCCAGACAGTAATCTTGACTTTCTACATACTTTTTGGAACTATTTGAACCTCATTTTGGTGTTCGATCTATCCGCGGACAGCGCGGGTGTCCGCAAACCACGCACAAGCACCCCTATAAAAGGCCACACCCCAGAGCTCATCCTCATTGGGTTTCTGGCTATCTTATTTCTGAAACCTGACGGCATCCATGGCTGCACTATTGCCACCTGGTGCTACATCTGCCTCAGCACTACCCCCACCCCCTCCACCACCACCTCCTCCCCAAGGGCCTGAAGAGGGGGACAGGAGTGAGGATGCAGAGGAGGATGAAGAGGATGACGAGAATGAGGTAGTGGAAGTCCCTACTACCAGCACTCGCCATGAGTCTTGGGTGTGGCGGTTATTTACCATTCATGGTAACGGACCTAAGGCGCGTGCGAACCAAGTCACCTGCAAAGAGTGCAAAATGGTGCTCAGTCGTGGGAGGCTTTGTTCGTACAGCTTTGGTACGACTACTATGAAGCGACAGCTAAGATCGTTCCACGCTGGGCCATTCGCAAGGTTGTACCTTGCGAAGAGCGTAGTACGTTGACTTCCTCTACTACATCCTCCGTTTCCGATCCTGTCACCACACGAACACTCCTGTGGGACAGCGTATTCCTCCAGCTGCCTCACAGGCCATTCGCAATGCTGATGACCCTTACCTTTCGAGGGTCACAGTTGTGTGTATGTACTGTGACGCAGTATTCTGCAGGGGGGAGAGACTTCGAAGTGCTTTTGAGACTCTGGTTTCAGAGCATGAGAATACCTGCTCACTACATAAGTAAGGCCCACCCTACATCTTCCTCTCCCCACCCGCCCTTTCTTATCCCTGTGGTTGGTGTCCTTCCTTACCCTCCTTTTCCCTCCTCTCCTAGTGTGTTGTGTGTAAAAAACCAAAACAATATATAAAAAATAAAAATCAAAAAAGTCTCTTTTCAGAGCCACCTATCACAGTTTACAAATAGAAGTGGAAAATAAATGGAGCAGGGCCTAGTGTATTTTTTAGAAGTCGCGGGCAGTCCGCGAACATATAACATTTTGGGGTGCTGCCCCATCATAACCATTGCAGTTTTGTCTGGGAGGAAGTGGTGGCTCTGAAAAGAGCCTTTTGGTGGTGTTTGTTTGTGTTTGGAAAACTTGAAATGGTCAATACCTATTACAAAATGATTGCTGTAATTCCAAAAAAGGTTGCAATGCATTTTGTAAATTTCTCAGAAAATTCTGATTGCCAGCATAAGTAAGATGGACTCCATCTCTGTGAAAAATGTATGTGCTACGAAACATAGTATTTTCATTGTGAAAAGAGGGCATGCCAACATCCCTTAGAATGGCACAAACAGCCTTATTGACATTGCGCCTTGCTTTCTCCATTTGTGGACCAAATGAAGAAGAACGCAGCCACATTTTTCTAAGCGCAATCCGAGAAAGAATTACTTGAGAATTTGGA
Source organism: Ambystoma mexicanum (assembly GCF_040938575.1). Classification (NCBI taxonomy): domain Eukaryota; kingdom Metazoa; phylum Chordata; class Amphibia; order Caudata; family Ambystomatidae; genus Ambystoma; species Ambystoma mexicanum. Next base: position 861,155,877 of record NC_090924.1, on the reverse strand, counting down.
AACATGTCCATGACCTTCCCAAGTCCTTCTTTCATTGCAAATTGCAAAGAAATTCCAGACACGTGTCCTAAACTGTTCCCTCCACAATGAATTAGAATTATGTCTGGATGATGCTCTGTCTCCAAAGTAGCACAGAGAGGTAGCAAGTCCAACCACTTCATTCCATATACTCCATGCCAGTGCACCTGCACATGTGGGAATCCAAGATCTACAGCTACTCCACAGCTTTCTGCATGCACCTTCAACCAATGTATCCACAAGTCTCCCAAAATCCAAACAATCTGTTTTCTGAAACACACAGCCATAGCTATCTGTTCTTCTCTCAGGAAAAAGAGTATCTGACAAACTCTCCCCTGGCACAACACACCCACTAAACTTTACTGACCAATCCCTTGCTCTGCTCATTCTCAATTGCATGCCTCCCCACCCCAAAATCCCCTTATGTAACACGCGATGTCCGCAGACTACCGCCATGTCAGCGGACATATCGTAACATGGACATTCCTTCTACCTTTTCCATTTCACTCTCTGTGCCATTCCCTCATTGGATATAGCTAAGCAGTCATACGACCATCAACCAATCACATCCAAGACCTCTACATCTAACTCCATCATCATAGATCAGCACTTCAAATGTACTGTTAATCACTCTGAGTACAAGTGTCATATCATTGGAAAGCACCTTCTACAAGAAATACTGTACAAGTCTCCAAGATTTCTACTTGCAGCTGCATGCATATCCATATGCATGAACACAACTACAGGTATGCATATTTTCTGTATAGTACATGTACAATTCTTATACATTTATATAAACAGATTAACTGACTTTTAGCTTGTATAACCTATAAAATGAACTTACTGTCATTTTCCCATCTGCTATAATCAACTGTCACTTCCAAACCTATCTGCTATTTAATTTCTTTTTAAACACACATTTGCAAAACATGTTGAACTAACATATTTAAAGTAAAATATAAAGAGTGCACATAGACAAACAAAATTGCATGCACACACTATGTACAAATATCAAACAACAATACTTGTACAAAAACATAAAAATAAATGTCTAAATTAACATAAGTGCTATATACAGACAAAATTACTAATTTGTTTCCTTTACAATTGCAGTGAAGACCGCTCTCCTGAAATGCAGCAGCAGAATTTGAAGAACAAACAACAACTAAGAAGAAACCTGCTCATTCCACAAAACAAGTAAGTTAAATACCACCATAATATTTGTACTATTACTCAAACACACTGTAGGGTTAATTCATGCCATTTCTGGGCCTAAAAACAGAGATTGTGCACCATTCTGTCTACAAATCCCCATTTGTTAAACAGAGATTTACAGGCAGAATGGCGCACAAATTCCCATTTTTCGGCACACAAATGACATAACTCAGCCCCTAGAATTTTAATATTATAGAACAAACAACTGTTTTAATTGTATACCATTAGATTTACTATTTGTGCTTCTCCTCACCACTAGCTTACTTTCTACTGTCATCTGAACCCCAGTTTAGTAGCACACAAATTCAAGAATACCCATTCCAACTAGTTGTAGTTGCCCAATGCACAATCACACACCATCACATACATCTTTATCCTCATACTCAGACACTCATGGACACAGCACAGATACATTGCAGAACACCCCAACCCATACCTTCTTTATTTTTTTCAACAGACCCTAAAGAATTCCTACCAAAAATCAAGTCCGTAGAAAGCAACGCAGAAGTAGAGCAAATGAAAATAGAAGTGTCCAAAATAAGCATCCATCTCTAGCAGAATTTGTAAAGAAAGTTCAAACAAAACAGCTAATACAGTCATTTAGCGAAACAAAGCAAGCTTCAAGTACAGAAACTTTGCCTCCTCTATCAAAATGTAAAACAAAGTCTTGGTCCTGCTAAATCTAGAAAAAGAGTTCTGAAATCATACGACGACATAGAAACAATAGCCAAACATGATCCCAACACCCAAGACATTTTAAAAAACAATTTGCTGGACACATACTACCCAAACAGAAGTACCACTTTGGAAACCATGTGTCCATACAACAAAGCCCAAAACTTCACATACAAAAATAATATAAAACCCGATGAAAAAAAAGGTAGATACAGAGTGTCAAATTGTGAAGGCAGCTTAGTAAAACTCACCAAACCAAATTTAATTAATCATATCAAATTCTCATTAAAGACTCCTCAACATAAAGAACTATATTACATGTCCTTGCTACAACTCTTTAAACCATGGAGAAAAGAAGAAGAAATACTAGATAACTATGACTCCTACAAAGACGCTTTCAAAGCAAATGAAAGCACTATAACCAATGTAAACTTTACACACTACAAAACAATGTTGCACAATGAACAGCAACACGAAGAAGAACTCCAGGCCCAACTAGATAAGGACACTCCTGACAGTAGTCAACCTTCTGTAACAGGAAGCCAAGAACCACCGGGACAGCCACTAATAACAAATGAGGCAGAATTAGATATGACTGAAGTAGAAAACACCATGTGTCAGTATGAAGATGTAGAAGACTTAACTATACTACAATCAAAACTAAACAATGAGCAACATAGCATTTTTCAAGAAGTAACAAAAGAAATTGCACATGGTGTACAACATGAAAACAAAGAATGCACCTGCCAAAATTACAAACCTATCCTACTGTACGTCAGTGGTGAAGCTGGTTCTGGCAAAACATTCTTAATCAAAATCATCAGCAAATTCCTTCAACAATTGACAAACAACAAACTGTCAGCTGCTGTCACTGCCCGCACAGGTTTAGCTGCCTACAACATAGGTGGTGTCACTTTACACCGATTACTACTCCTGCCAGTAGAACACCAAAACAAATTAGACTATTACAAACTTTCTACAGAAGCTGCAATGGAACTACGCAGAGTATTAAAACAAATGAAAATGCTACTAATAGATGAAGTGAGCATGGCCTCCAACCTAATGTTGGCTTTGATTCACCTCAGATTACAAGAAGTACTCAAAACAAACTACGAAGAGCTCTTTGGAGGAAAACACATTACTGTTTTCGGAGATCTTCTTCAATTGACACCAGTGAAAGGTGAGCCTATTTTTAAAACCTTAGGACACAAACTCTGCCGTAAAACTGTTGGCAGCATAGGAAATGTCAACCTTTGGCAACATTTCCAATACAGAGATTAACAAAAAACATGCGGCAATCTAAAGATCTCACTTATACCAACATCTTAAAAAGTATTAGAGTTGATATACTATCTCAAGAAGCACAAGCAATATTGAAAACCCGGCACATTCATGCACTTTATGGCGATGATGCATGTGCTACGGATGTTATGGAACAATTAGCCCACAAAAATGTCAATTGTATGGCCTAAATGCCAACACTTGCTAGTTGTTTTAAATTCAATGAAACCATGTTAAAAAAAGAAATGCAACCAATAATTGAAATTAGCACCACAGACAAACTAGACATACATGGTATGACACTACCCATGTGTGAACAAGCCACAACAAGACTAAATAGTTTAGAAAATTAAATCTCCAACACAGCTCGATTGGAAAAAATATTAAAATTATCCTTAAATTGCAGAGTAATGCTTAAATGTAACCTTGACGTGGATCAAGGACTAGCTAATGGAGCACTGGGTACAGTTGTTGTCTTTCAAACATACCCACGTGACAACAACATTCAGTTTGTGAATATTCTCTTTGACAAACTTTCAGAAGTGAAAAGGATAGGACGCTCAACAGCTCGATTCCTTCTCTTCAAAGACATGTATGTACGCAGAGAACAATTTTCTCTAACTCTTGCCTACGCAGTCAACATTCATAAATCACAAGGTCTTGCCCTAGACAAAGCATTGATCATTGATAGACATTGGTAACACCGTCTTTAAAGAAGGCATGAGCTACGTAGCACTATCACGCTTACGTACACTTGACAGTCTATTTCTAATCAACTTTGATGCAAGTAAAGTAAACGCTGATATTCCTTGCATTCTAGAATACAATAGACTTCGTTCACTATACACCCCCCATCTAAAAACATATCCTGTTCCACAAAAAGTAAAATGTTGTAAAAGAAAACTAAATCAAACAGAAATGCAACAGGATGTCACTGCAAATCCTCCAAAGAGAGTAAAAAAAAACTACTTCTTCATCAAGTACCACAAACAAAAAAGAAACTATTAGGGAAAGTAAACCAGGTACTTCTTCAAAGAAGGAAGACAAACTCAAAAAAAGCACTCAGATACAGAACTACCTGGTCCATTTAAACTTTCAAATATAATTGGTGTAAGTTGCTACGCAAATGTAGCAATGAATATTCTATTTCAATTACCACCAATTGTTGACAACATTTACTTACACAGTACAGACCTTGGTACAGACCAATTGTGTTTGCAAATGTTAGTACTTCATAGAAACGCAACAAACTATCCTGACAACACATATAGTGTTTATGGAATAAGACAACAATTGGACTACTGTGCTGGAATGGTGAAATTCACTATAAACTCACAGGAAGATCCACAAGAATTTCTAATGTACTTACTACAAGTACTGGAAAACAAAAACATACCTATACATGAAATCTTCCAGATTTCATACATGTGGAAACATACATGCACTCTCTGCAACAATGTGACACAAGCACAAATCCCCAATGACCGCTTCGTGTATGTATCAATACCTAATTGTGAATCCGTTCCATTTCAGCAACAAAATGCAAACCATGGTAGATTATGTACTACCTGCAATTCGGATAATCGCTCCACCATACTAATACAAACACATAGTAAATACGTAATACTAATGCTTCTACGTTACAATGCAGATGGTACCAAAAACAACTGCAAGCTTACTGGATTCACACATGGTCAAGTATCACTTGGTAAGAAAACCTTCACAACAATAGGTATAATCTACCACACAGGAGCCACAACCAATGAAGGTCACTATACTGCATATTAAAAAAAAGTGGATGGTTTGAATGTAATGATAGTACCATTACTCTAAAGAGTTTACCAGCAAATCTTACAAACACTTATTTAATCTTCTTGAAACCAAAATGTATTAACTAAACTGTACTTAAACATTAACAAAACTTCAATTAAAAAACTATAAACTGTTAGAATATGCCAACAGCTATCTAACTGCCCCAAGATTCTACAACAACTAAACAGATAAATGAATACCACTAAATTATATTAAAAAAATAGACAGTTAGAATACGCCAACTGGTATCTAACTGCCCCAAGATTTTACAATAACCAAACAGATAAATCAATACCACTTCATTATAACAATAAATACACAGTTAGAATATGCCAACCGTTATCTAACTGCCCCAAGATTCTACAACAACTAAACAGATAAATGAATACCACTAAATTATATAAAAAAATAAACAGTTAGTATAAGCCAACTGGTATCTAACTGCCCCAGGATTTTCAATAACCAAACAGATAAATCAATACCACTACATTATAACAAAAAATAGACAGTTAGAATACACCAACTGGTATCTAACTGCCCCAGGATTTTACAATATCCAAACAGATAAATCAATCCCACTTCATAATAACAAAAAATAGACAGTTACAATATGTCAACATGTATCTAACTACCATACGGCCATGCTCCCAAGACTCTATGCCCTGGCCACAACCACCGCAGCATATCACACCCATAGAGTTTCAACTTGCCCACAAACAGTACAGACAGGTATAGCGTCCTCAGGACACCCCCATTTTGTTTACTTATGAACATTTCAGAACACTGCACGTGTTCTTAGAACAGTTTCAACTTGCCTGCGAACAGTACGGACAGGCATAGCGTCCTCAGGACACACCTATTTCGTTTATTTATGAACATCCCAGGACACTTGATGTGTTCTTAGAACAGTTTCAACTTGCCTACGAACAGTACGGACAGGTATAGCGTCCCCAGGACACCCCCATTTTGTTTATTTACGAACATCCCAGGACACATAATGTGTTCTTAGAACAATTTCAACTTGCCTACGAACAATACGGACAGCGTCCTCAGGACACCCCCATTTAGTTTATTTACAAACATTTCAGGACATTGTCTGTATTCTTAGAACAGTTTCAACTTGCCTGCGAACAATACGGACAGTCATAGCATCCTCAGGACCCACCCATTTCGTTTATTTACGAACATTTCAGGACACTGCGTGTGTTCTTAGGACAGTTTCAGCTTGCTTGCAAACAATTCGGACAGGTATAGCGCCCTCAGAACACCCCCATTTTGTTTATTTACAAACATCCCAGGACACTTGATGTGTTCTTAGAACAATTTCAACTTGCCTACGAACAGTACGAACATGTATAGCGTACTCAGGACACACCCATTTTGTTTATTTACGAACATCCCAGGACACATGTTCTTAGAACAATTTCAACTTGCCTACGAACAATATGGACAGCGTCCTCGGGACACGCCCATTTAGTTTATTTACGAACATTTCAGGACATCGTCTGTATTCTTAGAACAGTTTCAACTTGCCAGCGAACAATAAGGACAGTCGTAGCATCCTCAGGACACACCCATTTGGTTTATTTACGAACATTTCAGGACACCGCTTGTGTTCTTAGGACAGTTTCAGCTAGCTTGCGAACAATTCGGACAGTTCTAGCGTCCTCAGAACACCCCCATTTTGTTTATTTACGAACATTCCAGGACACTTGATGTGTTCTTAGAACAATTTCAACTTGCCTGCAAACAGTACGGACAGGCATAGCGTCCTCAGGACACCCCCATTTTGTTTATTGACGAACATCCCAGAAAACTTGATGTGTTCTTAGAACAGTTTCAACTTTCCTACAAACAGTACGGACAAGTATAGCGTCCTCAGGACACCCCCATTTTGTTTATTTAGAACATCCCAGGACACTTGATGTGTTCTTAGAACAGTTTCAACTTGCCTACGAACCATACAGACAGGCGTAGTGTCCTCAGGACACCCCCATTTCGTATATTTATGAACATTTCAGGACACCCCTATTGTCCGCGGTCAGAATTAACACAACAGGGGTGCCTGTACCTAAATAAATACAACATTTAACCCCTCTTTTACTCCCCCACCCTCCCCAAACAGTCTTATACACCAAAACACTTTACTAAATAGTATTTTTCCAACAAGTTTCACTGTGCTGTCCGCGGACGTCCGCGAATCCAAGATGGCGGGCGTTTCCAAAAATCTGACGCACTTCACGCTCTTCACCGTCCAATCAGTGAACACTTTGCATGTCCGCGGACATGACGCAAGCCGATTGGCCAATCAGGACACTGTCCGCGGAGGGAACAGGGAGGTGTGTCCACGGACTGAACATAGATATCACTAATGTTTTGTGACCTACTTTTTGGTCATTTTTAATAAAACGACTGGACGGATTTTCACCAAATTTGCAAAAGCAAGCTTTCGGGACCAAGCTGTTGCTCCTGTTCCAAATTTGGTGAAAATCTGTCCAGCGGTTTGGGCTGTAGGCGTGAGCAAAGTTTTTTCCCCATTCAGTCTAAGGGAAAAAAAGAAGTTTTGGGATCCTCCCTATAACTTTGCCCCCCTGGACCAAACCTCACCAAACTTTGCAACAAAATGAGTGACCCATATACTTTTTTTGCAAAGTTTGATGAGGATTCGTCCAGGGAGAGCAGAGTTATAAGCCGCCCAAAAAGGGCACTTCCTATGGAAACAGCAACTTAACCAGCAACAAACGCCTGTTTGTAACTGTTCGTTTCGCTTGTGTCGCACATTTAATTAGTTTCAGGACCCGAACAGTGTCCGTAGAACACCAACGCACATGCGCAAAACAGTTCCCGTGCATTTGGTGTCCTGCGGACACCGGTTCCCTTTGCGGACATGTTCGCAAAGCTATCATGTGACCGCGCCCATGCTGAGCGTGTGTTCTGACTGCGGACATTGTTCGTGTCCCCGAACAATTTAAAACTACCTTTTCAGGCAATCCACAATATTTTTCAATAATAAATCACCATAGAACAAGTCCCAGACAGTAATCCTGACTTTCTACATACTTTTTGTGACTTTTTGAACCTTTTTTTGGTGTTTGATCTGTCCGTGGACAGCGCGGGTGTCCGCGAACCGCGCATAAGCACCTCTATAAAAGGCCACACCCCAGACCTCATCCTCAAAACTTCTTTTTTTCCCATAGACTGAATGGGGAAAAACCTTGCTCACGCCTACAGCCCAAACCGCTGGACGGATTTTCACCAAATTTGGACCAGGAGCAGCGGCTTGGTCCCGAAGGCATGCTTTTGCAAATTTGGTGAAAATCCGTGCAGTAGTTATTTTTAAAATGACCAAAAAGTAGGTCACAACAAATTATTGATATCTATGTCCGCTCCGCTGACACATTTCTCTGTTCGCTCCGCGAACAGGACACCGATTGGCTAATCGGCTTGCGTCATGTCCGCAGACATGCAACGTGTTCGCTGATTGGATGGTGAAGAGTGTGAAGTGCGTCAAATTGTTTTGATGCGCCCGCCATCTTGGATCCACGGAAATCCGCAGACAGCGCGGAAACAAATGGGGGAGAAATACATCTTTGGCAAGTGTGTTGGTGTGTAAGAGTGCTTGGGGAGGGTGGGGGAGTAAGAGATGGGTCAAATGCTGTATTTATTTAGGTGGCAGGCACTCAGTTGTGTTCATCTTGTCCGCGGACAGCCGCGCTGTCCAGGATGTCCGTAATTAACCAAAATGGAGGTGCCCTAAAGACACTATACCTCTCTGTGCTGTACGCAAGCAAAATTAAACTGTTCTTAGAACACATTCGGTGTCCGGGATGTCTGTAATTATCCAAAATGAGAGTGTCCTAAGGACACTATACCTATCCGTTCTGTCCATAGGCAAGATGAAACTGTTCTTAGAACACATTTGTTGCCGGACATGTCCGTAACTATCCAAAATGGGGGTGTCCCAAGGACACTATACCTGTACGTACTGTCCGCAGGGAAGATGAAACTGTTCTTAGAACACACTAGGTGTCCAGAATATTTGCAATTAACCAAAATGGAGGTTAATGACAATTTGATATGATTAATTAAGCTTGCTTCGGTAAGTTTCACTAAGCTGCCTTCACAATTTATCACTCTGTATCTACCTTTTTTTTCATCCGGTTTTATTTTTTTTGTATGTGAAGTTTTGGGCTATGTGGTATAGACACATGGTTTCCAAAGTGGCACTCCTGTTTGGATAGTATGTGTCTAATAAATTGTTTTTCAAAATGTCTTGGCTGTTGGGATCATTTTTGGCTATTGTTACTATGTCGTTGTATGATTTGAGAACTCTTTTTCCAGATTTAGCAGGACCAAGCCTTAGCCATACTATATTTTCAGATTTTCCATACAAAGCAGTACCGGTTAAACGATCTGCAGCTTCATAGCAGCCACATTCTCTATGAGAGAGCATTTTTATGCCTAAGCTGTGCAATTTCTGAGACAGTGTTTTGTCCGATGATAGGTCATTCCAGAGGTCTTGAAGCTCTGTTTTTTCTGCTTTGGTTAAGTAAGCTGTAACATATCATGCAACTGCAGTGGAATTGTCTGCAATGTACTGCACATCTATGTTTGCATTCCATAAGAGGGCAATGATTGCATTGTAATCATTGATATATTTTGCTTCTTCTGTTCTTTTTATGTAATATGTGTTCTTAGGTGATTTACTTTTAACACTATGTCTAACTGAAGACCTGAAGTTGTTCACTTCACCTGTTTCTGTAACTTGTCTAGGGAAACCAAAGCGGTATTTGGTGTAGTATTTACCTTTGTTTTTGTATTTCGACAACAATATTTCCCACATTTGTGTCTTTGAAATTGTACATTTTGTGCATGAAGATCACTATTTGTTGCTTCCGATGGAATTTTACAAGTGACATATTTTTTTGATAAACTGCAAAACAGTGGCATGTGGATATGTGGTGCTCCTCTGGCTTGGTATTCTTTTCTCCAAAAGAAGTGTTGCACTTCTCCTAGGGGAGGAGCAGTGTTATTACAAATAAAGAATAGCATAGCAATGAAGCAATGATGGAAATATCTTGAAACATTAACAGGATCTAGAGAGCAAAGTTCTCCAGCTGTTAGTATATTTATGTTTGTTTTGTTTCTGTTTGATATGCGCACTGTTTGAATTATGATGCTCTCATATAAGTTGAGTTGTTGCAGCAGTTTTGGTAGTGGGAATAATTGTTATTTGTGATAGCACGTGAAGGAGTTTGGTTGTTGTCAGGTTTTGTAATGCAGTAACTGCAAAGTATTAAGGGTTCAGTTATTTCGTATTTGTTTTCTGCTATAAGGTAGAGAGCTAATTCAAACCATTTGGAATCTTCATTGTCTTCTATTTTGTATGTTATGTCTATAGTTTTTGTGTTAGTTTTATAAAAAGTTCTGCGGAAACACACACACATGGTTTGGTACTTCAGCGGATGTACTTTTACATTTTAGTATTTCTTTTTTGTATGTGTGTAGAAGGTTGCCATCTGTACAATTGTTGCTAGTCTGTTGTAAAGCTATTGCATTTTGTAAGTGGCTTTCACTTCCAAAACATTTTCTCTGGATATGCTCTATTTCTTCGAGTAGGTCTTTGGCTGTACCATGTAGATGATTATTTAAATTGGCTAGTGCTAAAGCAGGACTTTTAGCATAGTACAATTTATAGACTAGATTTCTTATAGTTGAATGATGTGTTGATATCATTTTGATATGATGGAAGGTGCTTTTGCAAATAGGTCCTGAGATGCAGGCTAATGAATGTCCTTGTAGTCCTGTGTATTTGCGCACTGGATATGTATCCATATTTTGTAGCAGTTTTATTTTGATTTTGTCTTTGCCTTCCACATATTGATTGAGGAACTGGCGTAAACATTTGAAAGATTTTTTGGCAATGTTACACATTGACGTGCATGGCCATTTGTATACTGGACGTTCAGGTTCAGTTGAATGGAGAGGTGATACTGAGTTTTCTGGGGATATTTTTGTAAGCAGTATTCCTTGTTCCATTATCGTATTATTACGTTTTTCATACCCTCGTCCACTACTATATATGGCAATTGTGTTTGTTTGCTTTTGTTTGTAAGCTTCTTTTATGTAATATGTGTTCTTAGGTGATTTACCTTTAACACTATGTCTAACTGAAGACATGAAGTTGTTTACTTGACCTGTTTTTGTAACTGGTCTAGGGAAACCAAAGCGGCATTTGGTGTAGTATTTCCCTTTGTATTTGTATTTGCAAGGACAATATTTGCCACATTTGTGTCTTTGAAATTGTAAAATTTGTGCATGAAGATCACTATTTGTTGCTTCCGATGGAATTTCACAAGTAACACAGTGGCATCATTGTCTTAACCAAATTTAGGAGCATCTTTAATCCATAAAAGCATGTGGATATGTGGTGCTCCTCTGGCTTGGTATTCTTTTCTCCAAAAGAAGTGTTGCATTTCTCCGAGGGGAGGAACAGTTTCATTACAAATAAAGTGTAGCATAGCAGTGAAACGATGATGGAAATATCTTGAAACATTAACAGGATCTAGAGAGCAAAGTTCTCCAGGTGTTAGTATATCTATGTTTGTTTTGTTTTTGTTTGATATGCGTATGAAATCATGTAAATCTTCCCATGCATATTCTGCACAACTTATTGTAACAAACCAAGTGGGTGGGCCAAGGTTTCTTATCATACAACGTACATCTCCGTGACGTCGGAACCAGTACTCTTTAGTACCACGCATGTTTGCTAACAGATTTGTAATGCTTGATTGTAAAACCTCATATTTTTCTTGCACTTTTTGTAGTAATTGTGTAGCTGACATATTTTGAAAATGGGTTCCTGATTTCAATGTGTGTGCAACTCCGTAACATAGAGTTGCTAGTTCACTTTCAAAGAACAGGTGGAATACATTTTCAGGGTAATTCATGGAATAAATGTGCACCGAAAAGGGGAGCACAAGCATGAAAAACGCAGCGCACGCGTGCTAAAGCCGTACACGCAGCCGTTCGTCGATTCATGGAATGCGCTGCGCGTGTAAACTCTGGGATGTGCGCCAAATCCGTGGGTGGCGCACGCGGGTGCACACATCACCAAACGCTGTGCATGAAGCGCACATGGAAAGCGCACAACGTGTAGCGGAACACGGGGCATAACACGCGGAATGGGGAACAACGTGTGAAAATGTGGGCATATCAGGGGAAGTACGGGAGGTAAATGGTTGCTACGCCCACATGCGCGCAAACAACATGTATTCATGGAATCGAACAGGGGAAATCCATGTGCCAAAAAATACACACACAGGCCTAAACACATCTGCCAAACAAAGGCAGGCGGTAACATCCCTGCACATAACAAAAGTGTGCGCAAACAACAAACACGTACATACAGCTACAATGAATGTCCCATTCTGTGGCCCCCTAGGAGAAATGACTTGTTACGCAATGCACAGGGATCCAATAAAAGCAAGAAAAAGAAATAAGCGACCCCTGTAGTCCACGTGCCTGTTAAAAAACACATGCAGTGCGCTGTGGCAGCCAGGAACCCCAAAAATACGTACGTGATCAACACGCAGGCTAGTATGGGTGGAAAAAAAGGGGTACGCGACAAACAGGGACACCCACAGTGGGAAAAATAGCATGTGCGACTCACCGTCTGCCTTGCGTGTAGAAGAAGAAGAAGACGTAGCCAACATCAACCTGCTGTGAAGTAATCGCGTGTGAACCCCAAAGCCTGGAAAACACATGCACCGCTTTCCACGAAAAGCACGTACAGAGCGATGGAGACCCACGTGGGACCCTCAACCCGTTGCAGGAAAATGCCTGCATGTGTTACGTCACATACACGCTTACGCGCTAAGGGCCTTTCCTCGAATTACATACTGATGTGCAGTTTTTTCACGTGCCAAATCACTCCGTATCAAGCTGGCCTCGCAACAACACGTGGAAGACCACGCTCCTGCCCAGAAAGCGGATTTACTGCCCCCCCAGAGCCCTGAGCATCCTCCCACAACCCAACTGCTGCTGCCTGCCTGCTGCCACCATGCCCTGCCATTTGGTGCCTGCACATCTGCCATCTGCAGAGGTCCAGTTGCTGTGACCACCCCTGCTGGAACAGAAGACTCCCGACTGGTGTTCCATCACTCCACAGCCCAGCCCCAGGACGCAGTTGCCCACCCACACCTGCCTCGGGGTCGCCATGTCGGGGCAAACACCATCAGAGAACACTGGCGACCCCCAGCCAGAGAGGCAGAGGGCTACCAGCTTCAGTGACAAGGAAGTCGGTATCCTGGTGGAGCAAGTTCTGGGGCATTATGATGCCCTCTTCACACCATTGCGCGCCAACAAGGAAGGACAGGAGAGGATCTGGGAGGACATAGTGGGTGCCATCAACGCGGACGGAGGGGGTGGCAACCCGCGATATCAAACACTTCCGGAAGCGCTGGGAGGACTATAAATCCTGGACCCTCATGGAGGCAGCAGATGTAGTGGGGCACCGGGCCCATTTTACCACCAAGTAGATGAGGGTCCTGGAGTGCATTCGCCCAGTGCTTCACCACCCGATCCTCAGAATGCAGGACCGTCTGGAGTTGAACAGTAAGTGGCCATGCATTCACGTTTGAAACAGTGCATGTTGAAGCGTGGTGGTAGTTAGCTACTCGGCTGCATGTGTGACATGGGTCATGTATGGATGTGTGTGTGCAGGGAAATGACGGTGCTGCATGTGAGTCTAGTCAGGCGTGACCCCCATGGGTGGTGTATGTGTTACAATGCATCATGCTGAGCAGCATGCGGAATGCACACATGTATGTATGCCTGTGTCTGTACCGTGATATGTTTGTGGTGTGATAGATGTGTGCTGCTGTCATGAACATGCATGATGTCCATGTCCGTGTGTCAGAGTAGTGTGTGCGCCATGGATGCATGACACATGTCCGTGATGATGTGTTGAATCACTGATACAGCCTACTCATCCTTGTATCCACTGTGTCTGTTTGCATACGGGGCCAGATGCATGACCCTCCGGCGATGCGGGTGCATTTGATCAGTATTTCCTATGATGCATGTGAGTTGCAGCCCACCATTGGATGTATGTACGGTGCGGTGGACATGGATGCAAGTTTTTGTTGCATGTGCCATGCCGGTTCCTGCATGTGTGTTGCCTGCACTGACCCATGTGTTGTTGGGAGACATGATGGAAGTGACGTTTGACAGTGCCACTCATGTGCTATTGCTTCCTGTCTAGGGGACTATTGTACAGTACCCTGATGCTTGTGTTCTATGTCTCCCTCTACACAGCAGTGAGTGAAGAAGAGGGCGGAGACGGCGCTGTGGAGCAAAGTGGCGGGATGTATCCCCTGGCCGGCGACGCAAGGTCCAGTCACCCTCCTAGGAATTACCATCATCAGGGAGCGAGGGGACTGGTGCCGCGTCTGCCTCTACGGCTGCAGCAGAAGGGGCGGGTGAGCCCCCACAGGGGCTTGCAATGGCGGAAGACTGTGTGGAGCCATCCAGGTTGGTGGTGTGCATAGAGGAGGAGGAGGCCGCTACTGAGCCGCACATGGGGCCTGGTGGGGGTGGTACCACTGGTGCAAGTGGTGCAGTCCAGGGGCAGGAGGCAGCACAGGTCGCCGTGGAGGGGCCTGTGCATGTCACTGTCCCTGACACTGTGACTGCACCACCAGGCACCAGCAGGCATGCTCCATCCCAGGCCCGTCTGCAGGTAGGGGGAGGTCCACGTCATCTGACACTCCTCTACCTGTAGACGAGGGGACCCATGACCATATGGAGTCCGTCCTGATTGGTGTCGCGTTGCGCAAGCGTGACTTTTGTGATGACGTGCATGCTTCCTGGGGGGACCACGTACATCATCACGAAGAGCTGCGTGCCGACATGGCCCAGTTGGGAGGAGCCATGGTCAGGGGTTTCCTACATGTGTCGGGCACTCTGGAGGCCCTCTCCTCCTCTGTGCAGACTATGCGCCAGTCGTTCTTCATGCCATCTTCCGGCTCAGATGCCACCAGGGCCCCCTGTAGACCTGCCCCGACCAACGCAGCCAGCTAGGTGGAGATCCCATCCTTGCCACGGTCGGGAGTCGAAGATCCAGCTGGGGCGGACACCCCAGCAACTGCACCCCAGCAGATGGAGGATGTGCCGGCATCATCGGGCAGGGCACGTGCACGACGGCACTAGTGGATTCCATCAGCCCGGATGCCGTCGTGCTGGCAGAGGTAGTTGCGTCGGAGGCAGCGGCAGGCTCAGCGTGGGAGCCATCATGGCTCGGGGCAATCAACATCAGAGGGGCAGGCATCGGCCGGAGGGCAGGAGAACCCTGGAATGGGAGTGTCTTCCGTGTGGCAGCGGTTGGGCCAGCGGATAGATGCGGAGTGGGGGTGGGCGGAGGAGGCAAGGCTCACTATGGTCAGGGCGGAGAACTCCATGTGCAGGGCATTGAGGCGGACTGAGTGCCTCGAGGCAACTCGCAGGGAGTTGGAACAGGCCATGACTGCATCCCTGTGAGACCTTCGAGGACAGGGAAGAGGCCCACCTCCGGGACATCGACGTGGAGTTCGATGATGCCCTGGGCCGGAACATCACTGAGTGAGCCGTAGGACTTGCCCGCCGCCATTGTATATAATTCATTAGTCTTAGGTTTCCTTTGGTTTTATTTTATTTTGGAGTTAATGGACATTGCTCCACTTCATGAATATAGTTTTTTCTTCACAGGACTTTTTTGTAGGTTTCCTTTTGTTTGTGGATCATGGACCGTTTGGACTTTCATTGTATATAGTTGCAGACTTCTACATACTTTCTTTTTCTATATTCCCATGGATCAATGTTCTTTTTTTATTTGGATTATGATTTTATTATGGACATTGGCAATGGACCACTTTTTTTATTGTACATGATTTTTCTTTTTTTTACTTCATTGGATTTACAATTATTTTTCTACATCTGTCATTGTACATTGATTCTCATTTTACAATTCCTCCATACAGTTCATTATGTTTTTAATACATTTTTTTTAACTTCTAAATTGGTGTTGTGTTCTGTCATTGGTTTTGTGCATGTCTCATTGAACATTTCCTCAGTCATGTGTTGCCACTGTGTGGCTCCGTTTTGCATTACTGCATGGGCACGATGGTTCATTTAGACTATCATGGCATGGGTAATTTGGGAGTGAGTTCTGTGGATGGTTGCATGCTTGGACTGGGGGGCAAGGGGGATTAGGGTTGGCTTTAGGGACATGGCTCTGTTTTGTTAGGACATGTTGTTTGTTGGGACATGAGTCGGGGCCTGCTGGCAGGTGCCCGTCAATGGTGGGTGGGCGGGGGTGCAGGGGGACATGAGTCGGGGCCTGCTGGCAGGGGCCCGTCACTGCTGGATGGGTGGGGGTGCAGGGGGACATGAGTCACGGCCTGCTGGCAGGTGGCCATCAATGGTGGGTGGGTCATGTGTTGGGGCTCACAAGTGCATGGTGCCATGTGGGCTGCCTGCGGGGCATGCCCAGGGTGGATGGGCTGCCTGTGGGGCATGCCCAAGGTGGATGGGCTGCCTGCTGGGCATGCCCAGGGTGGACGGGCTGCCTGCGGGGCATGCCCAGGGTGGATGGGCTGCCTGCAGGACATGGCCAGGGGTGTATGGTAGTCTCCTGTGGTGTGGGCTGCCTGCAGGGCCTGGGGTGGGGGGAGGAGGAACACCCGGGAGGACCCACACTGCCAAATACACCAAGCGCACCCCCAGAATACATGTACCCCTCTCGAACTAGCGAAATCGCGTGTAAAACTCCACGTGCACCACTAAGAATACACATACCCCTCTCACGCCAGCCCAATAGCGTGTGAAACTTCACACACACCCCTCAGAATACACATACCCCGCTCGCGCTAGGCCAATAGCGTGTAAAACTTCACACGCACCCCTCAGAATACACGTACCCCACTCATGCTAGGCAAATAGCATGTAAAACTTCCCGCGCACCCCCAAAATACATGTACCCCACTCGCACAAGGCCTATCGCCTGTGAAACTTCCCGCGCACCCCCAAAATACACGTACCCCACTCGCACAAGGCCTATCACATGTGAAACTCCCCGCGTACCCCACAAATACACGTACCCCACTCTCGCCTGGAGTATCGCGTATGAAACTTCCCGTGCACCGTCAAAATACACGTACCCCGCTCACCCTTCCCATGCCCGCAGGCAGCCCATCCAACCTGGGCATGCCCCGTAGGCAGCCCAAGCCACAGGGGGGTGCTTTTTCTACACAATTTACGTGGCGCGAGCGGGGTACGCGTATTCCGAGGGGTGCGCCAGTACATTTTCATGCTTTTGGGTGCCGTGAGCGGGGTGCGTGTAGTATTTTCACGGGATTACAGTGTGACGGCCCTGTAAGCTGGTGCAGGGTTAGTGCGGCCCTTTGTGCTGCATTGGGGATTTCAATGCCTTTTCCTTGCGCAAGGGGCGTTCTTGGGGGCATAACTGGTGTTGCGGGATGTTCTCTGCGCCAGCGCTCAAAATGGCTTGTGAATTCTAAGAATACGCGGTGCGCCAGAATGCTGTTTAGCGCACGCAGCTGGCGCACCCTGGCGCACGCTCCCTCTCTGCGCTGCTCCCGTGCGCTGCCTCTGCACTGAAATCAATGAATTACCCCCTTTGTCTAAATCTGGGATCTTCAGAATACATTCGTAATGAGCGGTATTCTGATGCTGTTTTCTGAATAGGTCTATAATCGTACCTTCCTCCTTTCCCAGTAGGAAAGAGTAGAGGAAAAGCACATGCTTCTATACTTTTTCCCCATATGCTGATTGGTGATTATTTGGTTTGTTGCATTTGGTACATTTCTAGTGCATCATCTATGGTGTCATTAAAGTGTAATGGATGAATTGAATAATGGTCTAAAATATTGGATAATGTAGCAGGATCTAGAAGTTGAAATTGACCAGTTTCTGGTGACTCTTGAATTATTTCAGTTGTTTCCCTTAAGTTTTCTTCAATATTAATTTCTTTGTAGTATTCATTATTGTCTTTTAGATATTGCAAGGCTTGTCTAACTTTATGAAAGTCTACGATTTGTTGCCAATTATTTTTGTCTTTTGTAGGTACACCATTTACTAAGACAATTAAAGATTGCTCTATTGGACGTTGCACTCCCAGAGTGTGCACATTTTCTTTTAGATCTAATGGTAAATTAACTACTTTGCCACAAATGCCTTTCACCAATTCAGAGAGAGGTAAGTTTGCTGTTTTTGGTTGAAGGTTTGAATTATGATGCTCTCATATTAATTACGATGTTGGAGGGGTTTTGATAGTGGGACTAATTCCAAATTATTTGTGATAGCACGTGAAGGAGTTTGGTTGTTGGTAAGTTTTGTAGTGCAGTAACTGCAAAGTATCAAGGGGTCAGTTATTTCGTATTTGTTTTCTGCTATAAGGTAGAGAGCTAATTCAAACCATTTGGAATCTTCATTGTTCTCTATTTTGTATGTTACTTCTATAGTTTTTGTGTTACATTTATAAAAAGTTCTGCAGCAACACACGTCAGCGGATGTACTTTTAAATGTTAGTATTTCTTTTTTGTATGTGTTGCTAGTCTGTTGTAAAGCTACTGCATTTTGTAAGTGGCTTTCATTTCCAAAATATTTTTTCTGGATATGCTCTATTTCTTCGAGTAGATCTTTAGCTGTACCATGTAAAATATTGTTATTTAAATTGGCTAGTGCTAAAGCAGGACCTTTAGCATATTACAGTTTATAGACTAGATTTCTTATAGTTGAATGATGTGTTGTTATCATTTTGATATGCTGGAAGGTGCTTTTGCAAATAGGTCCTGAAATGCAGGCCAATGAATGTCCTTGTAGTCCTGTGTATTTGCGCACTAGTGGACAGGTATCCATATTTTGCAGCAGTTTCATTTTGATTTTGTCTTTGCCTTTCACATACTGATTGAGGAACTGGTGTAAAGATTTGAAAGATTTTTTGGCAATGTTACACATTGACGTGCATGGCCGCTATACTGGATGTTCTGGTTCAGTCGAATGGAGAGGTGATACTGAGTTTTCTGGGGATATTTTTGTAAGCAGTATTTCTTGTTGCATTATGGTATTATTAAGTTTTTCATAACCTCGTCCACTGCTATGTATGGCAATTGTGTTTGTTTGCTTTTGTTTGTATGCTTCTTCATTAGAATATGGTTCTGTGCTCGTGGTGTGACTCCATTCACCTCCACAGATATTTAAGAAGTTATTTTTGTTGAAATTCCGTTTATTGAGAAGTCTTTTTTGTAATTTAGTCGTTTGTTTTGTTAGTGGTTTCTTTCTGTTTAACACTAAAATAAATAACTTTCTTTTGAGAAGGATTGCACTGTCTATCAAAGCTTCTAGGATTAATTTTCTATGGTAGGTTTTAAGGGTTGTGCATGATTTGTCTCTTGTTTTTAAAGATTCTGAAGGAGTCTGTGGCAGAACAGTTTTGCTAAAATACTTTTTTTGGTATGGTTACATGCCACTTGGTCAAGTTTATAGGAGCAGTTTTAGCAGTAGTGGTAGCTGACTTCTTGTTAATCACTTTCTGTTTTGTTTTACATTTTGATAGAGGAGGCAAAGTTTCTGTACTGGAAGCTTGTTTTGTTTCGCTAAATGACTGTATTAGCTGGTGTGTTTGAACTTTTTGTACAAACTCTGCTAGAGATGGATGCTTATTTTGGACACTTTTATTTTCATTTGCTCTTTTTCTGCGTTGCTTTCTACGTACTTGCTTTTGGATAGGCATTCTTTGGGGTCTGTTGAAAAAAAAAGAAGGTATGGGTTGGGCTGGTCTGCAATGTATGTGTGCTGTGTGCATGAGTGTCTGAGTATGATGGTAAAGATGTATGTGGTGGTGTGTGATTGTGCATTGGGCAGCTACAATTAGTTGTGAAGGCTATTCTTCTATTTGTGTGTTACTATACTGCGGTTCAGATGAGAGCAGAAAGTGAGCTAGTGGTGAGGAGAAGCACTAATAGTAAATCTAATGGTACAAAACTTTGTTTTGTAAAACTAACATTCTAGGGGCTGGGTTATGTTATTTGTGTTCCAAAAAACTGGGATTTGTGTGCCATTCTGCCGCCTAATCCCTTTTTAATAAATGGGGATTTGTGGGCAGAATGGTGCACAAATCTCTGTTTTTTTGGTGCACAAATTACACGTATCAACCGCACAGTGTGTTTGAGTAACAGTAAGAATATTAAGGTAGGATCCCCTGTGATACCCCCAGCGTTAGCTGCCTAGGAGCAGGAGCTCCTTCATCGAATCCCGCCTCTGCAGGAGCAGCTGGCGGCCGACACAAAGCCCAGCTGACCCCCGATGATTGCGGTGATGCGCGGTAAGCGTTGCGACCGCATCCGCACTTTCGCCCTGAAGCGCCACACAGATCCCATAATTCATCCTTGATGCCACGGATGAATACCCCATGTCGCTGCCCTTGGTATCCCAACCTTACTCGCCGGATCACCATATGCGCCATTAAGGTATACGAGGTACCTATCTACTTCAAGATGGCCGCCCGCCCGACCCTGGAAGTTCGCCAAGCCTAGCCAGGCCCACTACAGGCCATACACTCGGCCCATTGGCTGCCTTGCCCTCTTAAGCCGGATTGGCTGCCTGCAGGCATAGCCGGCCCGCCTCCAAAAAGGCCCGCGAGAATAAGGCCGATGCCTGTTCTCTGCCCGTGGTCTTCCCCTGTGATCCCCCCAGCGTTAGCTGCCTAGGAGTAGGAGCTCCTTCATCGAATCCCACCTCTGCAGGAGCAGCTGGCGGCCGACACAAAGCCCAGCTGACCCCCGATGATTGCGGTGATGCGCGGTAAGCGTTGCGACCGCATCCGCACTTTCGCCCTGAAGCGCCACACAGATCCCATAATTCAACCTTGATGCCACGGATGAATACCCCATGTCGCTGCCCTTGGTATCCCAACCTTACTCGCCGGATCACCATATGCGCCATTAAGGTACACGAGGTACCTATCTACTTCAAGATGGCCACCCGCCCGACCCTGGAAGTTCGCCCAGCCTAGCCAGGCCCACTACAGGCCATACTCTCGGCCCATTGGCTGCCTTGCCCTCTTAAGACGGATTGGCTGCCGGCAGGCATAGCCGGCCCGCCTCCAACAAGGCCCGCGAGAATAAGGCCGATGCCTGTTCTCTGCCTGTTTACTGCCAATTCTGCGTCTGCAAGGCCCCCTGGACCTCGAACACAAACCTGTCAAGGTAACTTTTATCATGCATGTGAAATTTGCCATAGAGGCCACAATTTATCAGCATCCCATAAACACACCTGACCCTGCTGACTCGATCCTCTGCCCAGCATTTCCACGTACTGCTTAACCCTACTGCATGCTACTGCATACTTCTCCCACATGAAAGATATTGTCAATACCTCCCACGGCCCGGCGGGACGTCAGACCCTTAGAACTACTCTGACCCTAGCCATGCCACGCCTAGTCACTTGGTCCTTTTAGCCTACTGTACTGCTAATCTAGGGTCTGCATCTTAGCCTACTGTGCTGTCTCAAATCTAGGTGATGCCCTGCTCCATGTTTTTTAGCCTACTGTACTGCTAATCTAGGTACTGCATCTTAGCCTACTGTGCTGTCTCAAATCTAGGTGATGCCCTGCTCCGTGTTCTTTAGCCTACTGTACTGCTAATCTAGGTACTGCATCTTAGCCTACTGTGCTGTCTCAAATCTAGGTGATGCCCTGTCTTGCGCTTTTAGCCCACTGTACTGCTAATATAGGTGCCGCACAGGTATCTGCCACCCAGGCCCTACCTCCAACCTCCAACCTCCTGTTTGCACATGCTTTTTAGCCCTACGTTTGAATCCCTGACTTTAGATGAACCTGCTTGCACATGCATTTTAGCCTCACTCCTGACTTCTGAATCTGAGTGAACCCTGTGTACCTAGACTCATTCGCGCAGCCGTTGTGTTGCCTTACCAAGCCATTGTGCAGCCCACATCTAGCCATCGTGTTGCCCACACCTAGCCAATGAGCCACCATTACCGAGCCATTGTGTTACCACTGCCCATTCTTAGCCACTGTGTTGACAGCCATTGTACGCTCTATAGAATGATCCCCATCCTCTTCCTCCTGATCACCCTTTGCCCTACAATGACAGCAGCAAACCACCCACCGCAGTCTATGCCTACTGCAACGTCAAACTCTGATGACGAGTCCCGACCGACCAGCATCCCAGACACTAATCCACAAACTATAGAGATAAAGATACCTACCACCCACCACCCCATAACAAATATCCCATGCGATACCTTAAGTAGAAATGCAAAATTACGATCTAGACTACCCAAAATCTATGAACCACTAGCCAGACTAGCCACCAAACCTAGCTATACAAGAAACTACCAACGCAATGCCCCCAAACTAGACACCTCCCCCACCAAAAAATATTCCCACACTGACAGTCCCACTAACAACCACCGCAAATCAAGCAACAGACCCACCAAAAAGAAAAGCCATGTCACCCCTGCGACACCCAAACCAAACATACCGCTGAAGGGTGCCCTCATTAATGCTAGATCATTGATAGCACATGCCACCGAAATTGCCGATCTCATCCAAATAGGCAATTATGACCTTCTAGCCATAACGGAAACCTGGCTTCACCAAGCAGCAGGACCCGCTTTGATGCTTGCCCTGCCCCCTAACTACAACATTCTCAGAGAGGACAGAACCAACTCTCGAGGAGGCGGCCTAGCCATCATCGCTAAAAACAACCTCGCCATAACAATAGAAATGCCTTCAATCACCAAATCTTGTGAATCCTTAACCGCCAAACTCTCAACATCACCCTCTCAATCTATCAATATACACCTCACCTATAGGCCACCAGGTCCCATTGGAACCTTTGAGGAGGACATCTCCATGATCCTCTCAAACAATCTAAAAAACTCATCGCAAGCCATCCTCCTGGGAGACATGAACTTAGGTTTTAATAACCACAAAGACTTGCAAGCGACTAACATCGCCAATGTCATCACAGAACTGGGATTTACACAAAGAATCTCACAACCTACTCACGAAAAAGGTTGAACACTCGACTGGGTAGCCAACCACAACTGTAATGTAACAATTACCGATGTCTGCCCACAAATCTGGACAGACCATGCACTAATAACCTTCCTCATAAATGAAAACACCACCCAACCCAAGGAAATTGTACTGCCCCCCCCTACCGACCAGAAATAAAAAAAACATAACCACAGACAAACTGCTACCACTTATCCTCCCAACCCTAAATTCCTTATCTGAATCGCTAAACCCAACTGCCCTAGTGAACGTATTCAACTCAACCATGGCCACAGCCTTGGACACCATCGCCCCGTTGAAAATGAGAAAAAGCAAGCACAGAGCACACTTAAATACTTGGTTCACCCCCCACCTCAAATCCCTAAGAATTGAAAAACGCAAATGCGAATCCGCCTGGCGACTAACTCCATCAGAGACTAACAAAATAGCTCTCATCAGTGCCTCTAAGATCTACAAAAATAAAAAAAAGGAAGGCCAAAAAAGAAAATTTCAACAACAGAATATCACAGGCTAAGTCTGGAACCAAAGAACAATTTCTTATACTAAAGGAACTGGAAAACCCTATCCCTGCTCCAGACAACTGCGATAAAAATAAAACGTGGTGCTCCAACATCCAAAAAGCTCTAAACAACAAAATTGCCACACTCCAATCCAAAATTGAGAAAAAGAAACAAACTATACCCACCTCAACCAATCCAACGGTAAACTACCCACCTCCACCAAGCCAGAACACAAATTCAACTTCACCAAAGTAACAATCCTGGAGATTGAAAAAATAGTACTCTCGCTCAAACCAACTAACTGTCGAGGCGACATATGCCCAGCCCAACTGATAAAAGACGCGGCCAGAGACCTTTCCCCATTTATCACCAAACCTATTAATGCTTCCTTTGCATCAGGCACTATACCAGACAATCTTAAGCAATCATGGGTCCTCCCCCTCCTTAAAAAGCAAACCCTGGACCCCGCCATCCCGGCTAACTACAGGCCAATCACCACGGTACCATTTCTGCTAAAAATCCTAGACAGAGTGGCCTACCTACAAATCCAAAAATATCTGGAGATGCACCAACTATTAGGTACCAGACAGTCAGGCTTCAGGCCTCAACATGGCACCGAAACTGCACTTATCGATCTCAAAACCCAGGTCGATGAGCTGAGAGATCTTGGAAAAACTGCCCTACTCCTCTTGCTAGACCTCTCAGTGGCATTTGACCTGGTGGATCATGATGTGCTTTGCACCCACCTGGAAACCACGGCCCACTTCTCCACACATGCCATTGCATGGATCAGGTCGTTCCTAAGCGGCAGAACCATGAGGGTTTTCTCCACCTCCGCAGCGGCTGACCCAGTACCCATCACATGTGGCGTCCCCCAGGGATCCTGTGTCTCTCCGACCATGTATAACATCTTCACGAAGCCCCTGTTCGATGATCTGGCCCTTCTTGGTGTCACCTACACAAACTATGCAGATGACACTCAGATTCTCATCCCACTTTCGGGGGATTATGAACAGGATTTGGCCTT